>NW_026020290.1:600000-981328 GCF_900185275.1 Solanum verrucosum | reverse complement strand
TCATTGAAACAATAAAGTAAATCTCATGCCGACGCCATCAAGACACTTGAAGGACAACTGAGTTTATTATCAGGTCAATTGAACCCAAAGATAACAAGGGAATGTGACGATAAAGGGTTGGCTGTAGTTACTCATAGCGGAAAGGTGGCAATTGGTAATGTGATAGGAAATGAAGATGCTCAAAAGCATGAAGAAGGTGAATGCATGGAGGAACAAGAGTTGCTTATACATCTAATCCTTGCCAAAGAACAACAAAAGGAAGTAGACCTGCGCGTTCAAATTACAAAATTCATGCAACCCTTACTCAAAATACCTCCACCGTTTCATCAGCAATTAAATAAGAAAAATGAAAATGAGAAGTTCAAGAAGTTCTTGTCAGTGTTCAAGAAACAATCAATCAACCTCCCCTTTGTGGAGGCATTATAAAAAATATCGGGATACGGCAAGTTCATGAAAGAGTTGGTCACAAAGAAGAGGAGTTTGAATTTTGAGACAATTGAAGTTTCCCATAGTTGTAGTGCAATTATGTCGAAGGAGCTAATCAAAATTAGAGAAGATCCCGTGGAATTAACTATTCCTTGTACCATAACATGCTCCAATTCGCTAAAGCGTTATACGATTTGGGTTAAAGTATCAACTTACTGCCCGATGCGATACACAAACAACTTGGATTGGGTGAACCAAAAGCAACCACAATGAGACTCATAATGGCAGACCGTTCAATCAAACATCCTGCGGGGATACTTTATGACATCTTGGTAAAGGTCGATCGGTTCGTTTTTCGAGCTGATTTTGTGATTTTAGATTGTGAAATAGATGCCGAAATTCCATTATTTTAGGAAGTCCATTCTTGGCAACCGGGAGAGCATTGGTAGATATTGAAAGTGGAAAATTGAAGTTTCGGGTGAATGAAGATGAAGTAACCTTTAATATTTGTAAATCCATGAAACACCCAAGTGATATTCATGTGGTGTCTACTGATGATGTTATTGATGAGGCGGTAGGTAGTGTGAGCCATTTGATATGCATGAATGAACCCCTTGAAGTTGTACTTGCTAATTATGATGAATCCGAAGTTCAGGGCTATGAGGAAGTAGTAGCTGCCTTGTCGGGATTAGAAGGGTATTCAAAGACTCCAATCAAGTTGGACATTGACCTAAAAAATAGAGTCCTCCCGCAAAGCTATCAACAAAAGAACCACCTAATCTGGAATTGAAAGCTCTTCCCTCTCATCTCTGATATTCTGTCTTGGGGGCAAATAACACTTTACCAGTGATCAATGCAGCTGACTTACTTGAATTGTAGGTGAAATTGCTCCTTGAAGTGTTGTGAAAGCATATAAAAGCTATAGGATGGACCATCAATGATATAGTGGGCGTTTCTCTTGGTATTTGTACTCACAAAATTGAGCTTGATAATGAGTGTAAGCCTAGTGTTGAGCATCAGCGGAGATTGAACCCACCAATGCAAGAAGTGGTAAAAAACAAGATCATCAAGTGGTTGGATGTAGGTGTGATTTACCCTATTTCGGATAGCAAATGGGTAAGCCCGGTACAATGTGTACCGAAAAATGGAAGGTATCACCGTACTCCTAAATGCAAAGGGGGAGCTTGTGCCGACTAGACCAGTGACCGAGTGGAGAGTATTCATGGTTTATTGAAAGCTCAATTCATGGAATGAAAAGGATCACTTTCCAATGCCTTTTATGGATCAAATCCTCGACCGCCTATCAGAGAGGGGCATGTACTGCTTTCTAGATGGGTACTCCGGTTACAACCAAATCTCTATCGCGCCAAAAGACCAAGAGAAAACCACTTTCACCTACCCTTATGGATCGTTTGATTTAAAAGAATGCCATTCGGGTTAGGTAATTCCCCATCAACATTTCAGCTTTGCATGGTATCTATTTTTGCGAACATGGTAGAAGAAACTATGGAGGTATTCATGGACAACTTTTCAGTCATAGGGGATACATTTGAAGAATGCTTGGGACACTTGGGGAAAGTACTCCAAAGATGCGTGGAAATAAATCTGGTTCTGAATTAAGAGAAATGACACTTCATGGTGAAGGAAGGCATAGTTCTCGGGCACAAGGTTTCACAAAAGGGATTGGAAGTCGATAAGGCAAAAATTGAGGTGATTGAGAAGCTACCTTCTCCAATATCAGTGAAGGGTGTTCGCAGCTTCTTGGGACATGTCGGTTTCTACCGAAGGTTCATCAAGGACTTCTCAAATATTGCACACCCCCTGTGCAAACTCTTGTAGAAGGAAGTGAAATTCTATTTTCATGATGCTTGTATGGCGACGTTTCGATGCTTGAAACAAAATTTTGTATCCACCCCGATCATTATCAGTCCTGATTGGTCCAAATCTTTTGAAGTAATGTGTGATACTAATGGCACGGCATTGGGGATGGTATTGGGGCAAAAAAACAAACTTTTTCACCCAATTTATTATGCAAGCAAGACTCTAAATAGTGTTCAACGTAACTATACCGTCACTAAACAAGAGTTGCTTGCCCTATCTATGCATTTGAGAAATTCTGGGCATACTTGTGAGGCACTAAAGTGGTTGTTCACACTGATCATGTTTCACTCTGGTACTTGATGGCAAAGAAGTATGCAAAACCAAGGTTGATAAGGTGGGTGCTACTATTACAAGAATTTCACTTTGAGCTCAAACATAGAAGAAGTTGCGAAAATGAGGTGTTTGACCATTTATCGAGGTTGGAAGGAAAGGAGAATGACGAGCCTTAGGTTGACATAGACGATTCCTTCCCCGATAAAGAAGTGTTTGCAATATCCCTCGAACAAACTCCCTGGTATGCAGATTTCACAAATTACATTGTGTGCAGACTAATGCCAGATGAGCTAAACTTCTACCAACAAAAGAGGTTCATGTTTGATGTTAAAAAGTATTTTTGGGATGAACCATACTTGTTTCGAGAGTGTCCAGATCATATCATTAGAAGGTGTGTTTCGGAAGAAGAAACGGTAGGAATTCTCCATGCTTGTCATGCGTCTCCAGTTGGAGTCCACCATAGCGGTGTGCGCACAACTGCTAAAGTTCTCCAAAGTTGATATTACTGATCATCTCTCTACAAGGATGCGCATGAAAGAAATGCGCACAATGTCAGAAGAAAGGTGGAGTGTCTTAAAGCCACGAGTTACCCCTTACTCCTATTTTAGAAATGGAACTATTGATATTTGGGGAATAGATTTCATGGGCCCATTTGTGAGTTCATTTGGAAATAAATATATCTTGGTTGTTGTAGATTATGCTTCCAAATAGGTGGAGGCTATTGCACTTCCAAACAATGAAGGAAAAAGTGTCGTCCAATTTCTGAAGCGCTACATCTTTGCGAGATTTGGCACTCCTAGGGAGATTATTAGTGATGGGGGATCCCACTTTTGCAACAAGTGGTTCTCCACTTCATTAAGCATGTATGGGGTGAAACACAAAGTAGCAACCCCATATCATCCCCAAACAAGTGACCAGGTCGAAATGTCAAACCAGGATATAAAAAGCATATTGGCCAAGACAGTGAATGCCAATAGAACTAATTGGTCTCGAAAGCTCGATGATGCACTATGGGGATATCAGACCGCTTACAAAACACCTATTGGGATGTCTCCATATCAACTAGTTTTTGATAAATCTTACCATCTACCCGTTGAGTTGGAACATAAATCGTTGTGGACATTGAAAGCTTTAAATATAGACTGGACAAAGACCTCAAGGGGGAGAATGGAGCAGTTAAACGAATTAGATGAATTCAAATTCAGAGCTTATGAAAGTTCAGCCCTTTACAAGGAAAAGTTGAAGAAATGGTATGATGCTAAAATCCTTAAGAGGGAGTTTAGATGGAAGACTGGGTGTTACTATACAATTCCCGACTTAGACTCTTTCCATGAAAGGTCAAGTCCAAATGGTCAAGACCATTTAGAGGGACAAGAGTATTAACCAATGGTGCCATAGAAGTTGATGGTCAAGAGCGACCTGCATTTAAGGTGAATGGGCAACGCTTAAAACTATACTTTGGAGAATGCCAAGAGATTTCTTTGATTGCGGTGTTGTACTTGGAAGATGCTTGAGAGCATTTCCACGTCACGCCATGACATTAAATAAATCACTTCTTGGGAGGCAACCGAAGTGTTAGTGTTTTGAATAATGTGTGTAGATTTTGCAGGAGTAGGGATCATGAGTGAGACAAAAGTCTTCTGGGCGAGTCGCCAAACTATTTCGGCGAGCACGACTTGGTTTGCCTTATGAATCTAAAAAAATGAGACTGAGACTCTGGAACATTCGGCAGAATACCTTCACCGGTCGGCGTATTGCCAGTGTGTTTAGGCGACTCGATTTTCCTCGCCCTTTCTAATCAAAGCAAACAACGCTCCTCAAGGATCGACCGGCGATGCTTTAAGTTTATTATACGGGTCACCGAGTTTTTTGGTGATCCACTACATCTTCACCAATCTACCTTTTCTGGGAGTGCAATCTACTGGAACTAAGGGCTATCTGAAGAACATTAGGCGCATCACCGAACCACTCGGTGATCAGTTCACTCCATCGCCAACTTGACATTTAGTGAAGATTCATCGTGACCCTGCTCTACTTGTTTACACACTAGATTGTTTTCATTTCTTGTCAATTTTTATTTATTGTTCATATTTAGTTTATTTGCAATAAATACCCGCTCTCTACCCACATTGGGGACAATGTTGATTGTTTTTGGTGGGGGTATGCCGATTGCTCAGTGTCCTCAGTGAACCTCCTCCTCGTTTTGACAACACCCCTTGTTTGTGTGGAATGTGGTTGTTCTTGTGCAAATTTGAGTATCGGTTTGATCAATACTGATGACTTGAATAGTGCTCTGCTCGAACAAAAATGAATGTGCGACTATGACGAGACCAATTGAAGTTGCATAAACAATATGTGATCTTTTTGCATCTCGTTGTGTCTAGTCAAGTATCGAATGTAGTCTCCTATAATGAACATTGAACACTAGCGAAATTGTGGGGTCTTGTTTGACTTTGGTGTCAATGCCTTGTGTGATGAGCTTACCGTGAACCATGTGTGATGACACCTAGAATTTGCCCCGTTGGTTTGGTTGACTAAGTGATGTGAAATCTCGAAATGATCTTAGGTAACTTTAAATATTGTGAACCAATTTGACATATGCCTCTTTTGTGGCCTACCTTGTGAGTATGAGAACCTCTTTTGAACACCCTTTGAGCCATTACCTTTACTTGGAATAAACTTGATACAAAACATAACTTTTCTTGATCCATTACCCATAATCCCCATGATCTGTGTTTTGTTTGAATAGCCCACTTAGGCAAAAAGCCTAAGTTGGGGGTGTGGTGAAAAGATAAGGCAAATCAAGTAAATGCAAAGGAGTCCCTTATGCCCATGTTTTGAGAAAAATGGAACCCCTCCATACAAAAAAAAATGAGAAAAGATTGAAAAAGAAAAAGAAAGAAAAAGTTGTGAAATAAAGTTGTGGAAATACAAAGAAAATGGGGTTTCCAATGACTCGTGGAAGATGAATAAGAGGTGACTTTTGAGCTTGAACGAAAATGACAAAGACAAGGAAAGAAGGTATTATTCACATCACATTTCATGAGGATTTTCAGCCTATAACCCTAAATGACCATACCATTACACTCGGCCCCGTTACAAGCCTTAAAAAGACCTTTTGATCTTGAATGAGCTGAAGCAAAAGTCGATTTGAAAATTAAGGAAAATCTATGAGTGAAATCATGCATTGTGTTTATCTTTGTGAGTGTGAGTGTTGATCTTGATTTCGGACCTCTAATTGGTTGAACCATTAAGTGAATATGGAATAATTCATTTTGTGAGGGTATTTGAATACCTTTGTTGAGCTTGAACTTGCATTTGAAGCAAGTATAATGAGCTTAAGATTCTTTGATAATGGTGAGTCACAATTTGAAACGTTTAGTGGACAATTGATCCTTGCATGAGTAAGTTGAGACTTTGGTGTGCATTCACGACTGAATTTTGTGTAGCACTGTTCGAGACATCCTTTTTGAACTGCTAAACTTGAGCTTTACTTGAGGACAAGCAAAAGTTTAAGTTGGGGGGTGTTGATGAGTCCACAATTTGGACTCTTTTAGGGCTTTATTTTCATACATTTAGTGTCCTCAAATGCATATTTTGTCTCAATAACTGATGAAAACCCTTGAGTTTCAGGTATTTGGAGTTAGAGACAAAGCATGGACACTATTAGGAAAAATATGAAAAAAGAAAGCTAAAGGAATGAAGAAATAAAGACCTGATGATCGATGATATCATTCGGCGAACCGCCAATATCATTCGGTGAATCGCCAAATCCCCAACATACCGCCTAAAGTTACAAAATGTAGGAGCTAAAATGGGGACCAATTCGGCGAGCGCAACTATATTCGGCGAAGGACAACCAGGTCGCTAAAAGTACGAAAGAAGATTCAAGCAAGTGTTGATGGGTGAGATAAAAGAATAAAGGGTGAATTGCGGAGTCATTCAGCGATCCCGACCTAGATCGCCTAAAGTTACAGTAGGCAAACTAAGAAAAAAATGAAAAATAAAGGCGAGATGAAGAGCAATCGGTGATTCACCGATCTGTCAGCGATACCCGACTTACTTCGCTGAGTAGTCCTTAGCAATGACACTTCAGACTTGTTTAAATTAATTTTGGCTAGAGAGAGAAAGGCATTTAGAAATGAAGGAAGGAATTACTTAGAGAGAAAATACTACCAAAGGGTTGAGTGAGTGTTTTTAGTATGATTTTGAGAGAGATTTTGTAAGAAAGGAGATTATCAATTAATTTTCATCTATAATTCTCATTATGTACCCAATTTTGGGAGTGATAATCGATTTAATCTTCTTATTTTTTAGATGAGTGGCTAAAACCCTTTACTTGGGGTTTTGATCATGAAGCCAATTGTTGAATTTACCTAGAAAGTGTTTGTTAGTTGCGATGAATGGTGTTAATTTGAAGTGGGTCTAAGTTGTTGTTGTGTTTCGAGGTTGAATTGCAGTACTTCGTATATCAATTTCAGTGTTGTGCACTTGCTTGAGAGAGAGGTGTGGAACCAAGGTGGCAAACTTTGCGTCCTTAGTAGTGGGTTTCCTTTGTTTCAGCTCGAGAGAGTGAAACAAGTGACCCTTCCTTTGTATCCAGCTCGAGAGAGTGAATTTGATAAGGGTAAAGAGTAGGGCCTCTTTCTATTGGTATTGAAGTTCGAGAGAATTTAACATAGAAAAGGTAATTGTTCGAGAGAAAGTTACTTTATGTATGGTTTGACCTACCCACAACAAATTATCCCATTATGAGCAGTAATGTTTATCCATTTTGTTAAGATTCAATAATTGGTTGATCGATTCCCCAAGCTTTACTCTAATATTTGATTGCTTGTGGGATCGAACCCAACTCACGTAGTTGGGTTATTATACTGATGAACGATCATTGGTATTTAGTATTGGATGAAATGCCTTGATACGTTAATCACACAACGGAAAGATTGAGCTGACAAGTTAGATGATGTTTTGTGGGAATACAGGACTGCATACAAGACACCAATAGGTACTTCTCCCTATTGAATGGCATTTGGGAAAGCATGTCACCTTCCAGCAGAATTAGAGCATCAAGCATACTGGGCTATAAAGAAGTTGAATCTAGATCCTAAATTAGCAGGTAAGAAACAAATAACACAATTGCATGAACTAGAGGAATTCAGGCTCCATGCGTATATAAATGCCAAGTTGTATAAAGAGAAGACCAAAAAGTGTCATGACAAGCATATTGTATCAAGCACCTTTGAGCCTAGCCATTTGGTTTTACTATTCAATCCAAGACTGGAGTTGTTCCTTGGAAAACTTTGGGCTAAGTGGAGTGGTTCATTTGAGGTGGTGAGATAACTCAACATGGAGTTGTGGAGCTGAGAAATAAGGACAAGAGCTCCACATTTATTGTAAATGGGTAGAGAGTGAAGCATTACTTTGGGAATGACATAGATCGTGAGAAAGAAACTCTTAATTTGAATAATGAATGGCTCGTGGCAGGGTCGTGTTGCGACATTAAATAAGGCGCTACAGGGGAGGCAACCCATGACCACATGTAGAAGATAAGATTTTTTTTCTTGTTTATGTAATTTCAATTCGTAGGAATTAGACAAAAAATTGATATAGAAAGAAAATACAAAAAAAAAAATGAGTCATGCCACGACCAAAACTAAGGCGCTGGATGGGAGGCAACACATCGGGTTCATATTAATGGGTATTGCTCTTATATTGTCTAGGGAACAGGAATTTGTACCCATAGTGCGTCACGGAGAAAGGGGAGAATTTCGCCTCGCTAGGAATTAATATTCTAGGGCAATGAAGAACACTCTGTAACATGCACGCGTCGCGGAGTAGTCCAGGATTTTTGGATTCAATGATAATTAATTTTTCGTCAAAATAAGGGACCTCTGTATTGGAGCCGCGTCGCGGAGAGTCATCCAAAATTTTATTTTGCTGGGAATTATTTTTTTGCGAAACAAAAGACTTCGTAATGGAGCCGCGTCGCGGACCAATTAAGGATATTTTGATTTTCATTAAAAAAAAGTGGGGTTTCACCTATTTTTTTAAGAAAATCTGACCCGACCCCCGTTTTAATCCCAATTCTACGCCCAAATTAATCATTATTCTCCCAAAAAAAAATTCCTCATTACGCACGATTTCCCCTCCCCTTGTTCCCTTACGATTTTTCAACTTCAAATCCGTAACGCGGAGGTAGTTGCCCATCCATCTCCCAATTCCTTTCGTCTTCAAAATGAAAGGTAATCATGTCAAGTACTTAGTGACTCGGCAAAGAGGTGGCAACTTCAAACCAAAGGAAGTGAGTTCAGAGTAGGGGGAATGTACCTCCCGCACCAGCAGTACCATGGGGGAAAACTCAGAGGTTTGGATTTCGAGCAATGGCCAAAGAGGGCAAAGTTTGGTGGAAGAAACACAGTTAGGCATGCTATTTCTGTTATGTGTGCATCAAAAGGGTTAGTGTTGCAAAAGAGTTTCCCCAAATCATAAGGTGCATTCAAGAACTTCATATGGAGTTCATCTTTGATGAGCCCACTGAGTGCAAGTTGCACGTGGTCGGAGAGTTCCATGCTAACTCGGCGACAGAGTCCGAATCTCACTTTGTGAAGGTGAAGGGAATTGATGTGACTCTCACTCCTGCATTTCTAAATGACATAGTGGGCACTGCAGCTGATACTGACCTGTTGGTACTAAGGGGGTTTAACATTCTACCACCCTATCAAGCCATCCGACACACACTTTGTGTACCTCAGTCGATGGTTAAGTGGACCAAGCACAGCGCTAAGAGGTTCCACCAATCTCTTCATTATGTGCACATAAGCAGAGAAGCTCGGGTCAGGTTGAAAATAGTTATGAATTGCTTGATACCCAGACTGAACTACACAGACATCACACGTGATAAAGGGTATTTGTTTTACGCCTTGATGACCAACACTGAGTTGAACATCGGTGTTGTGTTCAAATCTGCCATAAGGAAGGTCTGGGTTCTTGAAGAGCACAATTATGCTTTTAGAGGTATCATTTCTCAGTTTTGTCATTCTGTGGGTTTACCAGAGGAAAGTTTGGATTACACGACACTTCTTCTCTAGTGCCAGTGGATGTGACGAAGTCAAAGGGGCCTAACAATGAGTTTAGCCCACCACTCACCACTTTGGAGCGACATCGTCGCGATGAGTTGATTATGGCTAGTATGTATGGGTTGGAGATGCTGCGCCACCAGAATAAATGTCTGGAGTCAACTGAAGAACAATTGGGGCAGGTTGAAAGAAGGTACCCATCGAATGTGCATGCCAATGCATTGCTAGGCATCAGTTTTGAGTTCCATGAGCTTGTGGATGATGATGTGACAACAGACGAGGACAGAATGCATACTGGTTCTGATGTTGACTCTGATTCTGACACGGAGGAGGTCACCCAATACAGGCTGGTGATGAGGCCGAAGGCGGAGAAGCCATAGAGGATTGATCAGGGAGTGATTCACCTTACTTATTGCTTTATATACGCTAAGAGGTCAGTTAGTAGGTTGTAAGTGGTTCCAAATATTTCCATATTTCTTTATATACACTCCATGTCCCCATTTTACCCAATTATAGTTAAAAGTATATTCTTACCATATCTTAATATGTTGAGCTCAAAGATGAGTAGGCATTTGTAAAGTTTAAATGTTTTCACTCCTTTATTTCTTTACGTTCAATTTATTATATATCGATATCTATTGCAATCCTTTCATTCAATTATTTCTCTTAGGTTATATTACATACTCGTACATTCAATATGTTGATGTTATTCGACCTACATTTTTTTATGATGCAGCTACAGGTTTTCAGGGTCATCAAATAGGCATTTTGTTAGATCAATTGCACTTCGAGTTAGCTTTGGTTAGCCTCCTTGCATTCTGGTAGACTCCACTTCTATCTTTTAGTTAAATGTTTTGAGGTGTCTTGGGTCTTGTTACGACATCAATCTAGAAAAATAGAGGCATCATTGATAATTAGCTTTGAGTATATTTTTAGTATTCCTTTGTTAAATTATATTTCAACTAATATTATTTTCAAAGTATTTTGAGATAGTTGAGTACTTTGAGATTAAAAGGTTTAATTCTTTTTTAAAGGTTAATTCTAGTTGAGTTACCCTTCTGCTAAGTAGTCAGCCAAACCAAGTGTTCTCTTAAGTATTAGCAATGGTTCTTGAGTGTCGGCCACGTCTAGGGTGCAGGCTTGGGGTTGACAAACTTGGTATAAGAGAACAAAGTTCAAGAGTCCTAGGGTGTCTATGAAACTATGTCTAGTACAGTCCTAGGGTGTCTATGAAACTATTTCTAGTACAGTCCTTCTTATCGGTAACACGCCACATATATAATGAGGAAGTTATGACATTTAGGAACTTGTCACTTTCTTCTTACTCATGTTCGTGTGATAGAGTTCAACTCTATTTGAGTTGTGTTGTGTTTGAGAATGATTTCTTGCGGCGTTTCTCTCCTCGAGAGCTTAGGGAAGCTAAGGTGAGAGAGTTCTTGAATCTGAAATAGAAAGCTATGAGTGTGCAGGAGTACACGCTCAAGTTCACCCAGTTATACTTCTATTCTAGCAGAAAGAGTCTATTAGGATTGCTGACAACTTTATCTATATATCCAAGAAAGACAGTCCTTGCCCTTTCTATTCTTCAAGAACAACACGTTGTTTCCTTAAGCTTTGGAGGATTAGAGATATGAAAAACATGAAGAAATAGCTTAAAACTAGTCCTCACATGTTTTAGAGTATATGGGAAAAGAAATCCCAAACTTCTATTATAAAACCAATAAGTGTGGGCAACTTTCTCCAAAGTGCATATGTCGTAGAATATACATAACTTTTTACTCCAAAGTCGTATTAACAAGCGGTTTGTTTTTCTTGAAACCATACTCTAATACCTTTCATTTAATAGGTTGTAGGTCCTCCAAATATTTATATATTAGTAGATATTCTCTTTCAAAGTCGGTTGATAAATGAGATCATTTGTAGTATTCCTCCACAATGAATCTTTTCTTTAATGATCTCTTTGGCCTAAACTTTTTGTTTAACCCTTCAAATGACTTACTATAAGGGTTACATGGTATGCTTAACCATTTTCAGTGATATATTCCCTGAGTATCACACCTAAACATTGGTTTTTACGAGTAGTGAATGTATTTTAAGTTACGGGGCATCGCAGAACCGTAAGCGCTAACTTTCCCATGTTCCATCAAAATACAACTGAGACCAATCCGTGAAGCATCACAATAAATCACAAAACCATCTAATCCTTCCGGTAATGTCAAAATAGGGGCTGAAGTGAGTCTATTCTTGAACTCTTGGAAACTCTTCTCTCAAGCTAGAGCCCATATAAATTTCACCTTCTTTTCAGTCAATGTCGTCAAAGGGGAAGAAATAGATGAAAATCCTTCCACAAACTTTCTATAGTAACTGACCAACCTAAAAACTCTTTATATCTTAAGCGGACAAAGGTCTAGGCCAATTCTTAACCTCCTTGGTATTCTTAGGATCAACTTGAATACCTCTAGCGGAGACAATACGGCCAAGAAAAGGAACAGACGTCAACAAAAATTCACACTTGCTAAACTTAGCATACAATTCATGATCCTTGAGAATTTTCTACAAAATTCTTATTCTCAACATGGTCATTCTCACTCCGAGAGTAAATTAAAATATCATCAATAAACACAATGACAAACATGTCAAGATATTGCTTAAAAATGTTATTCATCAAATCCATGAACACCAACGGAGCATTAATCAAAACATTACAAAAAATTCCTAATGACCATACAAAGTTTGCAAAGCCGTATTTGAAATATTGTCTTCATTCACCCTAAATTTGAGATAGGTCGACTGAAGATCAATCTTAGAGAAGTAACTCGCTTATTGGAGTTGATCAAACAAATCATGTATATGTGACACCCCACCCATTTGAACGATGGGATTAACTTGTACTTTTGGAATACGACTAAGACTTCTCAACATATAAGAAAGGATGTTTTATTAGTTATTTTTTAATTGCAAAAATTTTTAATGTGAAGTGTTAAAGTCAAGAGAGTTGCTAAATAAAAGTCGGCGAAGGTTATTGTAAATTTTGTTAAGGAATTTCTCTGAAATTTTGATCAAATGTTTCTACAATTTTCTCCTAGAATATAAAGAGTTAGAATTCCCATGACCTATAAATCGAATTAATACGAGTCTAGTTTCCAACGCATTAAACCATTTGTACATAGGACATTAGAGTAGATATTTATGCACGTTTCCGTGAGACTGCACAAGCAGGCAACTCTAAGCGGCCCCCCTAACTCTAAGTTGTTGGTCTTTTACTGCGTCATTTTCCCCCTAAAACTGAAGCAAACCTAGAAAAAATGATGAAACCTTCTTCCAATACTCCTTGGATGCTTGGATTCTCAACCAGGATGTTTAACGAAAGCTGCTCTACGTTGCGAGCTCATCGTTATGGTATAACTTTCTTGCCGATTTAGGCTTCATTTGTTGTTGCTGCAAACAGGCAAAATTTTCATAGTATTATTTCATACGTTTTGGTTCATTTAATCTTATTTTCACTACCCTCCTTTGTAATTCCATATCCTAGTATCATTTTTATAGATTTTTGAGCTTTGTAGTTGTGTTTTTGATATTCTGGTTGTAGGCAGCCCTTTTGTCTTGCTTAATTGACTATTATTATGGTTTAGTGATGCTGATAAAGTGTTGGAGGTAATTAGGGGGTTGGTTTGATTCTTATTAGAGTCACATATTATGGTTGTTGGATTGAATGACATGAAATACACCTAGTTATGTTGCTTTGGGAGCGTGTCGCTCCGTTGAGATATTGCTGGAATTCCTTTGATGAAGCTAGTTGTTGATTGTTGTTATTTGCCTCAATTTGTGGGTTTGACTTGGCTAGTCACTAGTGTGGAAATAGTGTCTTATTGATTGGTCATGTCTCGTTCTTGCAGCCTCACTGATTTCCACATTGTTGCATTACGTTTGTTGGGCAAGCTTCATAGAGACACTTTTTGGGCTTTTGTTGGAAGGTATGTTAAGTCCATTATTTCTCTTCTGGCATGATCCTTTTTTTCCTAAGCTTATTATGGTTGGTGTGTTATCATTAATTGACTTGTAACCCTGTCATGTTGAGTTGGCTACGACCATATGATATAATGTCTATCGGCAACACTCTACTCCTTACTTAATATTGTCACGACCCAGGGATACCCCCTAGATGTAACATGGCGTATAGAACCCTGAAGGACTCCATACAAGCCACTTACCTCTCATAACATAAGAAATAGAACATAAGAGTAACACAATAGTCCAAGTCCAAAACATTTCATAAATGAAAAGCGAAAGTTTAAAACATTTGTTTCATCATAGACATCTAATACAATAGAATGAAATTAGGCCTAGCCCATACATCAAGTTCAAAAGAGAAATACATGAAAGAAACTAAAACAATGAAATGCATCCTCAAAGCACGATGACTCACCAAGCTCGGAAATCAACCAAGTCAAACTCTAGCCACGAAACTGAGGACCCTGAATATTGGACCTTACATTTGGGAAAAATGTAGGCAAGAGTATGCTATGGTACAAAACAATGTAACAAGTATGAGAGCCTTGCATAAAACATTCAAAACATGCTAAAAGGGACATTTCATTTCATGACATGCAATTCACCAAGCTAAAACATGATATAAGAGAGTTAGAAAACATAGTCATAACACCATGGTCAATCCAAGCTAACATCATCTTTAAAACCTTTCTTGAAGTAACCTTAGTTCATTATTAATGTGGGGAATTAGCCTTAACCGACATAGAGACCATGTGAGCTATAGCATGATCCCCTGGTGTCTCCCACACCGAAAAGGGTTGTCCTACTTTCCAAGGTAAGGACCATAAACTCTAGCTTAAGTGGATCCACTAGCTAATCAACCTATGGGGGCACATAGTTAAGGGATAAGGAGATTGCTACTAGAAACTAGGCCTCTACTAACGGGAGAGCTTCCATATCATGAGATTGCTTCTAGAAACCCAGCCTCTACTAACGGGATAGCTTCCATCTCAATGACAATATCCTTTCGGTTCTAAGCATAAATCCCACGGAAAAATATTTTCTCACTTATTTTCATTATCCATGGAAAGGCATGTCATCTTGCCAATCCAAACTAAGTTCATTAGGATAACTCTTAATCTTTGATTCAATAATGTTAGAAAGCTTTTGGACCTAAAAATACTTTATATGTGAGAAAACCTTTCACATCTTGCTCTTATGTGTACATGATAAAAATCCTTTCAATAACACATCATGATCATCATCATTGGTACTTTACTCTCAAAGCACCCTTAAAATATTTGCATAGATTTCATAAGAAAATGCATAAGTCCATAGTTTACCTCTTGAGGTTCAAAACCCACTTTCAATCATCAATGCTTAGAAAACATAGGTTAGCTATTGATTTCATAATAAATTCACATAAAACTAGTAATACATGCTTAATTTTAAAAAAAACTCTTCCTTGAAGATAAAATCCCACATCATATGATTCATAACTTGAAAACATAGGGATTACATGGGTTCATAGGGGAAAACATCATAAAACCATAATATTTTATCAATTCATGCATAGAAGATTATAATTCAATCATTTAAATCAATAATGAAAACAACCCATGACAATTGAAGAAAACCCTAACTCAATTGGGGAATTCTACCTTTTAAAATAGAGGAATTTACGAACTCCATGGACGGGAGGAATCCATGAATGAAAACTATCCTACCTTGATTCCAAATACTATCCTTCAATGGAGAAATTGAGACCTCAGTCTGAAACCCTAGGTGAATCCTTCTTCTTCTTCTTCAAGTTCTAGAGAGAGAATTATTTGAGAGGAGATTTGGTTTTGTTTTGTGAATTTGGAGAATGAAGTGAATGGGTTAATTTGGGGGTTCAAAATACTTATATAGGGGTCTTAGTGAAGGGTAGAAAGACGTAGTATAGGAGTTAATTAATTAGGAAATGACCCAACTGCCCCTAAAAATTAACTGTCAGTTGCCACCGACCTTCTACCTATGGACCCAGTCGACGGACCGTGGTGTGACCCACGGCCCATCCTACTGGACCATCGAAGGTGGTCACTATCACACCTCGAGGCTACCTCTTTGACGTAACATGGGACCTAGTATCACGAGTGACCCAAAAATAACACAGTGTCTAGCATATATCAAGCATACTAAGAATAACTGAATAAAAGATATATTATGTGGAAGCTAAAACAATGGGTAATTGAATATGTGGAATAACCAACTAGTCTAAATGTATTGAATCATACTAATAGTTTAATAACAACTAGAAGATAAACTTAACAAGTCAAGCTGATTCTACTACTATGTTTGAAAAGCCTCTAACTGAGTTGAGTTGTTAGGACATGAACCCAGCTAACTCTAAGAAAACTGAAAACTGAAAACTAAATAAAAAGACAAAATGAAAAGGGTGTCTATTGTCCTCAAATTATGAGGACTCACCACTGAAGCTGTTGAATGCGGACTGAGAATCGATCTAAGTGTGATCTGGATGTTGAGTACCTCAACCTACATCATGAAAGGATGTAGCGCAAACTCTGCGTCAGTACTTGGAATGCACTGATCATGCAGAATATAGATACTAAGCTGAACAAATGTATTAAGCTAAACAGGCATAACTGAACAAGAATGTAAATACTGAAACATACTAGAAAGCTAAGTTGAATGCAATGACCAAGTACAAATCATGAAAATAACATACTGAACTGGATACTAAAGTATATATTGAAAACATGGTAAAATAAACTAAGAGTCTGACTGTGGATGCTACTATTAACCAACATAAACCAAGTGAACTAAAAATGGAGTCTAATGTATACACCCCATTGAGAGGACCCAATATACCTTGCCAGGGGTATAAAGGCATGATCATTAAATCTGATGCCCAAAAGAGGGGACTTATACTCCTACGAGGGCACGTAGTTTTGGGACTATAAGTGTACGTTGAATCCTAGTCCAACTCGGTGCTAAGTCTACTCCAAATTGATTATGTATATGACACAATTATAACTGAAATATTGTATAGCTCAAAATACTGAGATGCAATCTGAGAATGCAACTTTTATGTAATGATAATGTAACATTAGAAATCTAGAGCATGATTATCTTTTTAACTGACCTAGAAAGTATAATTCATGAACTAAAAGAAGTCATACAACTAGGGTTCTGAGTTTCATGCAAGGAACTAAGCAAGCATTTCATGAAACAAGCTAATTCGATTTAGGATACTACAACAGCTATAAATCACAACAAAAATCCAAGGTTTTAGAAACCCTAGTCAAAACAAGATATGGAGAATCAAGGATCAGACTAAATTATAGGGACCTAGTGGATGAAAGGAACCCACTATTGAAATTCCACATACCTGGTGATGATATCTACGGAGACATCCTTTGATTTCGAGCTGAAACTTGAAGAAACCATGTTCCGTGTTCTTGGGAAACTGGCATCTCTTTCTTCTCACTTTTGCTATAAGTTTGGATGATTTTTGGTGAGTAAAGGTTCTGACTAAGTTATTAGGCATAGACTGAGTAAAATGACGTAGTTTATGCATTAAACGATGTAGTTTAAGGGCCCCAACGCATAGGTAAAAGACCTAAATGATCCTAACTTAAAATCTGACGAAGTCCATCCATGGAGGGACCTACGGACCATCGTTTGGACTACCAACCATCGTCCGTTGTTGTGGTTCGGAGTCTGCCCGATAGGGATTCACTTAAACAAGCATAAATTTTTACTCCGAGTTAGGATTTTCACAAACTCAATGAAGTTGGAAAGAGAATTCAATTATCTTTAATTTGATGGGTCATGGGCCACTTAACTCATTTATGTGCTAAAAGATATGACCGTTTGAAGTTGACCCAACAACCATTTCCCTCCAATTGGCTGCTGACCCTCACCTATGGTCTGTATGTCCAACCACAAACCATCCTGGTCGACCATGGGTAGGATCATATACCATCAATATTTGGTGCCTAACGACGCACCCCCACCTACGGACCATGTGTCAGACCACGGACCGTCGGTGGCTTCTATGGTTCTGGCACCCGGCCTGGAAAGCTGCATTTTTTTCTATCTTCTCAAACTCCAATATGTTACAATATCTCCCCCTAGGGAACATTCGTCCTCGAATGAAGTATAAACAAGTTGAGTATGGAAGGAAGTTGCTGCAATCCCTATCACTAAGTACTAGAAATTGATATGTAACTTAACTGAGTTCAAAGAACATGCAAAACTGCTGAAATGCAAGAACAACTGAAGGAACAAGATACTGAGACTGAATTTATGCAAGAGTAAACTAAGAGACTCGAGAGGAACTATTACTTGAAGCTGAAATGGAATCAGAAGGAAAGAGGTGAGGATATTTGGCCATCATGGCTGCTTCTGCTTCCCAAGTAGCTCCCTCTACAGACTGACTCCTCCACAAAACCTTCACTAAAGCGACTTCTTTATTTCTAAACCTACAAATTGGATGGTCAAGAATTTCAACTGGAACCCCTTCATAAGTAAGACTATCATTCACAACCACACTCTCTAATGGAACTATCGATGTCGGATAACCCACACACTTCTTCAACAAGGATATGTGAAGGACTGGATGAACCGCTGCTAGTTCTACTGCTACTCTAACCCATAAGCCACATTACAAGCCCTTTTAAGTAGGATTCTGTAAGGACCTACATATCTCGGACTGAGCTTCCATTCTTGCCAAATGTCATCACCCCCTTCATAGGTGACACCTTCAGAAAAAATCCAATCATCGATTTCAAACTCTAAGTCCCTTCTCCGAACATCTACATAGGACTTCTGACAACTCTGAGATTTCTTAAGTCTATTTCTGATGAGCTGGACTTTTTCCATAGCGTCATGAACCGAATCTGGCCCAATCAAGGCTACTTCACCTACTTCAAACCAACTGACTGGATATCTACATCTACGCACATATAATGCCTCATACGGTGCCATCTGAACACTAGAATGAAAGCTATTATTATAGGAAAATTCTATGAGAGGTAGGTGATGCTTATCGTGACCAATGACACTAACCTACAGTAAGAGTGTCTACGATCGTCGATAATATAGTAACCCAACCAAGGGTTGGGGTCGTGCCCCAAGGGAGTGGTTTTGAGAATTAGTAGAAAAATAAAATTTAGTTCAAATTAGTCGTAGCTAAAGACATTAACAATTAAAAACATTGTAAATTAAAAGGGGTGACACAAAGGTGTCAAATATCAAATGGGGGTTTTTGTCACAAGTAGTAAAAAAAACAACAAATATAATAAGAAGATCAAGTATGGGAACAAGTTCTTGGGGTGTGACCGCAATACAAGTTGAGATAAATCGTTGGGTACATGCTTTCAATAGGAAATTTGCAAGATAATAGTGACTAGGCTAAGCTTTAGATGGAAATAAGTTCCTTGTCGGGCAACTTACCCCGTTTCAAATGCGTTTCTCTCGAAGACCCATTTGCCGCATGAAGGCCAGCCTACGCCTTACCCCACTCACTCTTCGAGCTAAGTGTTAGGATATGGGACTAGGGCTCACCCTTTCAGGCTGAACCTCATGTCGACCCACTCCTTAGGCCATCAGTGTAGCGATCTTGGTTTCGCGACCTCCCTCTCGGGCAAGCCGAAAACACATGGGTGGTTTTGTATTTGTAACTACAAACCAATAAAATTAAACCACAACCACTAGGTGAAATCACCATTAAAATACGTCTATCCTATCAGCAAGCAAGACCCAACAATAATATCAACACATATTTGCTAAATCACACCCTAAGAATGGGGTTTTTCGCCACACATCAAGAAATAACAAAATACACCTAAAATGATACTAAAATCAAATGGGTATAAGGAATTAAACCTTGATTTAAGCAAAGGAAAAAGAATGGAGAAGACCCACTTCCAACTTGGGGAAGATGAAATCCTTCTTTCTTCAAGTCTCCCAAAAACTCTCTCCAAACATGAGAGAAAATATCCCAAAAAGTACTATTCTATTCTGGAAATTAAAATAAATGTTCGATTCTTAAAAATTAATAACAAGTTTAGTATTAATAGACTTCAAAAATTAGTGATGGCGGAACTTTCGGCGAGGTTAGTCAGAATCGCCGATTTGCCCTTTGGTGTATTTCGTCGCCGTCTTGCACTAGCCTTCAGCATCGTCGTGCTTTGTGTCATTGGGTGACCTAGTACTACTTCGTGGAATTATTTGGCAAAATGTCAACTGCTCCTTTCATCGCCTTTTTGATCCTGCACCTTTAAGGCTTCGTGTACTGGAACAAAGGGCGGAGTGCGTCCCTTCGGCGAATCACCAAGCGTGCTTGGCAATGCGCAGGCTTCAGCTTCTTCGTTCTTTTCAGCCTTTTTGTTCCTTTTTGCGCCTAAGTGTCCATGCTTTCACTAAAACTTCAAATACCTGAAACTTACGAGTTTTCATCAGATATTGAGACAAAATAAGCATTTGAGGACACTATTCCTATCAAAATAAAGCCCTAAATGAGTCCAATTTGTGGACTCATCAACACCCCCAACTTAAACTTTTGCTTGTCCTCAAGTAAACTGAAGTTCAAGCGTTCAACAAGGTGTCTCAAATAGTGCTACACAAGACTAAATCATGAATGCACACAATCAAACTCAAATTTACCTATGCAAGGATCAATTGTGTACTCAAAGATTCAAGTTGTGACACACCATTACCAAAGATTCTCATGCTCGCAATACTTGCTACTTGTGCAATCAAGCTTAACAGGAAGTATCTAAGTGCCCTCACATAAAGAATGATTCCATATTCACACACAAAGGTTAATCAATTCAAGATCAGGAACCAGATGGAACGCTCACACTAAGAAAAGAGGAACATAATGCATCTTTTTACCCATAGGTTTGCCCTTATTATCCTCGACTTTCGATTCGTCTTACTCAAGATCAAAAAGGTCTTTCTAAGGCTTGTAATGGGGATGAGTGCAAAGGTATGGTCATTTAGGCTCAGTGACTTTTTCCTCGTGAGATGTGGTATTCTCAAGGCATTCCCTTCTTTTCCTTTATCAATTCTTTTTCTAGTGCTTCTAAGTTATCTTTTCATTCACCTCCATGGATTGCTTGGAAACCCGAGTTCCTTGGTACTTTATTCCATAATTTTTTTTATTTTTTTCGAAGGGTTTCCATTGTTCTGCAACACCAGTGGTTAAGGGAGACATTTATTGCACTTCTTGACTTCCCCTTTTCCTTTTTACCACACCCCCAACTTAGACTTTTGGCCTAAGTTGGCTATTCGCTAAACCACAAATCAAGAGGATTATAGGTAGTGGGTCATGTAAGGTCTAGGGTTCATCAAGATTATTTCAAAGAAAGGTAAGGCTCAAAGGGTGTTCAAAAGAGTTTCACATGCTCACGGGTAGGCCACAAAAAAGGTATATGTCAAATTCGGCTCACACTCTTTAAAGTTGCCTAAGATCATTTCAAGAGCACACCTTTCTAAATCAATCAGACTAACACGGAAAATTCTAGGTTTATTCATGCAAGGTTCAAGGAAAGCTAATCAAACAAGGCATCGACACTTAAGTCAAACAAGACCGCACACTTTCGCTAGTGTGCAATGGTCATTACAAGAGAATCAATTTGATAAATGGCTAATCACAACAAGATGCAAAGAGTTTACATATTATCTATGCAACTTCATTTGGCCTCATCGTAGCCGTACATTCATGTTTGTTTGATTGAGAGCACTATTCAAGTCCTTGGTATTGATTGAAACTGGGACTCAAAATTTTTGCAAAAGAACAGCCACACTCAAAAGGGGTGGCAAAAAATTGTGAAAAAATTCAAAATATTTTGGAAGGGTCAAAATCATTTTGCAAATAAAAATAAACGAAGCCACAAGCTCAAACAATCACAAAGCAGTTTTTAAAAACACAAATAAAAATAGACAACCCAAATATACACCAAAACTCAAGTATCCGAAACAAGCAAACCAAGGTGGGCCTCACTCCACCACAAATAAGACTGTTTTTCCTCAAATGCAAATAATACAGAATCCAAAAGGCAAAGTAAAGAAAGATAGAGAGGGGGTGAAGAAAGGTCACGTCTATGCAGTCTCTCTCTCTGTCGGGGTCTTAGTGGCCAATGGAGCAGTCTGTATACAGGCATCAGTACCCGGAGTAGTCTCAGACTAAATAGCAGTGCCAGATCCGCTAAGAGCTGCTGTGGACGTCTCAACCGGCAATGTCTGGGTCACCGGCTGCACAACCGTCTCTATAAGATCTGGCAAGTCTCTGAATATGCCCTCATCTCTGCTCTCCCGTTTCTCCTCAGCATCCATTGATATCAACTCCTCATCAGTCTCTGCATCCGACTCTGCATGTGATGCGCCATCCCACTGCACATCTCCGGTGGTCTCAAGAGCATCCTTATCATCTGCCCTCTCTATTAGTCAAGTGAAGTCAGTAGACTTAAGGTAGTCTACGTCCTTCCTCAAACTCACAATCTCAGCTTTGAAAGTTGCCAACTCAAAGGATTCTCCCTGTCTGCTCTCGTAAGCAATGACTCTCACTGTCCGGGCATCAACAGTGGTCTGAAGTGGGGTAAGTGTTGCTAGTATGGCCTTGTTGATCATCCTTGGAACGAACTTTTCCAGACGGGTAACTCTCATATCAGCTGAATAGGTCAACTGCCCTATCTTCAGGATCATGGCTTGAGTGATCCTGACAAGCTGGGAGGAAGAGAAAATACCTGGAGTTTGTGAAGGGGAAGAAGGAGCGGGTATACCTGTAGTTTCCGAAGCCAGAGTAAATGAGGATGCCTCTGTTGGCAATGAGTCAACATCGACCTCTGGAGAAGTATCTGTTGGGGCTGTTTTCCTCTTGTCAACCTCTTCTCGTGTGAACTTGGCCTCTATCCATCGGATATCACTGGAAGAAGACGGGGTGACCTCTATATCGCTGGCAGGGT
Organism: Solanum verrucosum; assembly: GCF_900185275.1. Taxonomy (NCBI): domain Eukaryota; kingdom Viridiplantae; phylum Streptophyta; class Magnoliopsida; order Solanales; family Solanaceae; genus Solanum; species Solanum verrucosum. Next base: position 958,707 of record NW_026020290.1, on the reverse strand, counting down.
CCCGAGGTACTTCAGCATGCCTACACAACTCGGTGATCAGAACAAGAAAGGCAGAGATGTATGTGTCTGTTTGGCTCTCATAGCCATATCCTGTGAAACTAGCAGTCCCAGGTCGATCTGCCTCCTGGCCATGATATAACCAAGGTAAGCCACCTTAGGATGATGCAGAATGGACTCATTCTGGGATGGCATGATAGTGTTGCTGATGAAACCAAACAAGTACCGGGAGGCGATGTTCATATCCCTCTTCTCAATCGGAGCTTCCGCACCCAACCACCTCGGGGTGATGTCAGAAATCATCAGAGCTAACTAACCCTTCAAATCATCCAGACACGAAACAATAGATAGATCCTGGTAGGTCATTACCGAGTTTAGCAGTCGATCTAGTACAACATTGATATGCTCGCTGTGACACTCTACCTCCTTGCCTCTAACCATAACTGACTTCACTAGTCGGAACTCACTAGACTTTTTCTTATTTTTGGGGACCAACTCCCCATAGGCTAAGTAGAATTCCTGAACCCAGGAAGGGATGTAATGGCCCTGTGGCCTACTGAACTGCTAGAACTCATGATATTTGAGCGTGTCAAGTACTTCAGCATGCTTACCTTCCAAACCCTCCACAGATAGTAACTTTTCTTCTAGAATGGTTCGTAAACCATCTCTTTCAATCTGTTCAGCAATCTGAGTAGAGGTGGAGCTGCGGGGAATGCAGGGGCCACTGAAGGTGGTGTCAGGTTTGGCACTGATTCGATAGTCGAAGGAGTTGCAACTGATGTAACTCTGATAGGTGTTGATTGAGGTCTATCACTGAGCCTATTCTGTCGGTGAATCAAGGGTTGTTCATCTTTCGGCTCAGAAAAATTTGGCTCAATAGCAGACCCTTTTCTAGCAATATGCTTCTTTCGTTTGCCTTTATCTCCCGATGGGAGATCTTGCTTTCTTTTTTGTGAATGTCGTGATCCTCCTTCATTGATTGTAATTCCCTTTGCCTTTTTCTGAGGTGGCTCATTTAAGTTTGTGCATATCATATCTGCAAAAGATCAAGAGATTAGGCGAAACTCAACTCAAACATAGAGAATCTTATCGTAGAAGGACTCGTTGATCCAGTCGGCGAATTGCCAAATCTCTTTGGCGATCTAGGTGGGACTCACGGAAGGAATTAGCTTGAAATCTAGGCAAAGTAGCGATGAAAAATTTTATTTGGCAAGAGGCCGACTACTTTCAGCAACGACAAGGTTGTCTGCCAAAAGATACTGTGAAAGAGGGAAAAAGGGGGCATGCAAAGGACGGTCTAAATTCCTATCAGCGAGTCGCCGACTACTTTAGACGATCACGAATGTGTTCGCCAAAATTTAAAGATCTCTCAGCACTATGGACATGAATAAAAGGGAGATCTAAGACCAGTAGGCAAACCGCTGAGTCGTTTGGCGAGCACAACCCAGCTCGCCAAATGATTCAATGTGCCTATATTTCAACCCACCTCTTAAAATTGACCTTACAAGCCCTGGAAATGAAATCAAAGTATGCATACACGAAATTTACACAAGACCTATACTTCCCATCACCCCGGAATACTCAGACTTCTTCCGAGTTTGCCAAATTTGGCTATTTAACTAAGATTACCCTTAGGAATGTTATCATTGATTCCTTCATTGAGCGTTTTTCGTTATCTAGCACAAATATGGGCCACTTCAATTTCGTTATTTAGCACGACCAACCTAACAACGATTACGCAACACCCACTTCAAGTTCATTCAAATCAAAGCACAAACACTAAGGCAATCGACTATTAAAGCATTTCAGACAAAATTTTCGAATTAACAATAGCATCACAACACCCTATTTCTATCAGAGAAGCTCAACACACATCATCCTGGTACTATAATTTCAAGAGAGTGCAAAATTATCAAAAATAAGTTTAGATTTTTAGAGACTAACCTTTGATGCTGATCAAATTGCTTTTTGAAACGCTACGTAGCAAAGAAATCCAACCCCAAATACTAGTCACCGACTAAAGTACTAATGGAAGGCAAAAATCTAGGAAAAAGTACCTTTGGTGTGATTTTTAGGAGTTTGAAACGAGAGAAAGTGAGAGATTCAAAAATTTGACCTTTGGCCGTTATATAACCGTTCAGTTCTCGGCCATTCGGTGACGTTAGTCTTGTCGCTGATCAACTCGGCGATGCGCCAAACGTATACTCATCTCACCGAGTTTTACAGGACATCCCTTATTTTGGGGTCACAACGGCGGATTAAATCGGAATCGCCGATAGGTTCGGCAATTCGCCAACTAGATCCATGGCTCACCAACTTGCAATTTTCAACTTCTTTCTCACTTTAACCTACAAAATCAGCACACCATTATTCGAACAAAATAACTTAAAGCAACATCACCTTTGGTTGTCTCCCAAGAAGCGCCTTAGTTAACGTCGTGGCACGACGCAAGTCCTTTCTCATTCTCCGTTGTTGGGGTTAGCCCTAGTGTAACTAGGTGACCCCAATATGTCATTTGGGTGGAGATGAGGCACTAGAAAACTAAAAAGTGACCTGATTAGCTGGATTGATCTAGAGTGAGATCCAATCATTTGATTCAACACTTCAATACTCTTTTTCATTTCTTCCAACACTCGATCTTGATCGGTTATATTTTGGAGAATGATTTGAAGTGTGTCCTCGACACGATTTTTCCCCCATCTCTAGACTTCCTCTACTCATGAGGGGTATATACCTCCCCTTGTTGTTGCATTGGACTTCCACCTCTGAGATTTTGGTGGCTAAGTCGTTTAGCTAAGATGTCAGTGCGGTCAGCGTGAGGTCCTTTTGGACTCCTTGGCTCATTTCAACCGAATTTCCACTACTCTGCTCAGTCATGCTCATCTAAATGGACAACTCAATGAAGAACAAAACTAGAAATAAAATTAGTGACACTAAACTAATAAGAACAAAAACTCTATTAAACTAAAAATTCTCAAACAACACCACTCATCGGGCGGCACCATTTTGATGCTTATCCTGACCAATGACACTAACCTACAGTACAAGTGTCTACGATCATCGATAATATAGTAACCCAACCAAAGGTTGGGGTCGTGTCCTAAGGGAGTGGTTTTGAGAATTAGTAGAAAAATAAAATTTAGTTCAAACTAGTCATAGCTAAAGACATAAACGACTAAAGACATTGTAAGTTAAAAGGGGTGAAACAAAGGTGACAAATATCAAATGAGGGTTTTGTCACAAGTAGTAAAAAAACAACAAATATAATAAGAAGATCAAGTATGGGGACAAGTTCTTTGGGTGTGACTGCAATACAAGTTGAGATAAATCGTTGGGTACATGCTTTCAATAGGAAATTTGCAAGATAAATAGTGACTCGGCTAAGCTTTAGATGGAAATAATTTCACTCTCGGGCAACTTACCCCGTTTCGAATACGTTCCTCTCGGACACCCATTCGCCACATGAAGGCCAGCCTATGCCTTACCCAACTCACTCTCTCGAGCTGAGTGTTAGGATATGAGACTAGGGCTCATCCTCTCTGGCTGAACCTCATGGCGACCCACCCCTTAGGTCATCACTCTAGCGGTCTTGGTTTCGCGACCTCCCTCTCGAGCAAGCCGAAAACACATGAGTAGTTTTGTATTTGCAACTACAAACCAATTAAATTAAACCACAAACACTAGGTGAAATTACCACTAAAATACATCTATCCTATCAGCAAGCAAGACCCAACAATAATATCAACACATATTTGCTAAATCACACCCCAAGATTGGGGTTTTTAGTCACATATCAAGAAATAACAAAATACACCTAAAATGATAATAAAATCAAATGGGTATAAGGAATTGAACATTGATTTAAGAAAAGCAAGAAGAATGGAGAAGACCCACTTCCAACTTGGGGAAGATGAAATCCTTCTTTCTTCAAGTCTCCCAAAAATCCTCTCCAAACTTGAGAGAAAATATCCCAAAAAGTACTACTCTATTCTGGAAATGAAAATAGATGATCGAATCTTAAAAACTAATAACAAGTTTAGTATTTATAGACTTCAGAAAATAGTCTTGGCGGATCTTTCGGAGAGGTTTGTCGGAATCGCTGATTAACTCAGCGATTCACCCTTTAGTGTAGTTCGTCGCCGTCTTGCACTAGCCTTCAGCATCGCCATGCTTTGTGTAATTGGGCGACCTAGTACTGCTTCGCGAAATTATTTGGTGAAACGCCGACTGCTCCTTTCATCGCCTTTTTGATCTTGCTCCTTCAAGGCTTCGCGTACTGGAACAAAGGGCGGAGTGCGTCCCTTCGGCGAATCACCAAGCGTGCTTGGCGATGCGCAAGCTTCAACTTCTTCGTTCTTTTCAGCCTTTTTGTTCCCTTTTGCGCCTAAGTGTCCATGCTTTCACTAAAACTTCAAATACCTAAAACTTACGAGTTTTCATCAGATATTGAGACAAAATAAGCATTTGAGGACACTATTCCTGTCAAAATAAAGCCCTAAATGAGTCCAATTTGTGGACTTATCAGTAGGTGATCATCCAAACTACCCTTTAAATCGATCACGCAAGCTCTCAACATGTCCTCTAAGGTCTGAATGGTACAGTCTTCCTGACCATCTGTCTGTGGATGAAATGTTGTAGAGAGATTCACCTTAGTACTAAGACCTTTTTGAAACTATTTCTAGAAATGAGAGGTAAACTGAGGACCTCTATCTGAGATGATAGACAAGGGAACCCCATGCAACCTGACTATCTTACTGATGTATAGTTTAGCGTAGTCCTCCGCTGAATCTATAGTCTTGACAGCCAAGAAGTGAGTGGACTTAGCAACTCTGTCCACTATCACCCAAATGGAGTCATGATGCCTACGAGTACAAGGTAAACTCGTAATGAAGTCCATTTTTATCACTTCCCACTTCCATGTAGAAATGTTAATCTCTTGAGTCAGACCTCCTAGTTTCTGATGTTCTACCTTAACTTGTTGACAATTAGGACACTTAGCCACGAAGTCTGTTATGTCCCTCTTCATGTCATTCCACAGAAAGACTTCTCGTAGATCATGGTACATCTTAATAGCACATGGATGAATGTAATACTTGGAATTATGAGCTTCGGTAAGGATCTGCTACCTCAACTCACCCCATTAGGAACACATAAGCGACTCCGGTAATGAAGTACACCATCTTACCCTTTGGTAGAAAACCTCATTTTTTTGTTGATGAATTGCACCCCTTCAACTAAAGTAATATAGGGTCACTGTCTTGTTTTTCCTTAACCTCCGCTACCAGTAAAGATTCTAATCTATTCTAAACTGTCACACCACCATTAGATATGTCTGTAAGACCAACTCCTAAGTCAGAAAGCCGGTGAACATCTTTTGCTAATTCCTTTCTTTCTTCCTCAATATGTGCTACACTACCCATAGACACTCTGCTAAGAGAATCATCTACTACATTGGACTTACCCGTATGGTAAAGCACATTCATGTCATAGTCCTTGAGGAATTCAAGGCATCTCCTCTGACAAAGATTTAACTGCTTCTAGGTGAACATATACAGGAGGCTCTTATGATCTGTGAACACATCTACATGAACACCATACAAGTAATGTCTCCAAATCTTTAGGGAAAATACTACGGCTGCAAGCTCGAGGTCATGAGTCGGGTAGTTCTTCTCATGTACCTTAAGTTGTCTAGAACCATCAGCTATGACCTTACCTCATTGCATCAACAAACAACCTAGGCCGACCCTGGATGCATCACAATAAATCCCATAACCATCTAAACCATATGGTGGAGTCAAGATAGGAATTGTAGTCAACCTAGTCTTCAGTTCTGAGAAGCTTTTCTCACACTCATCTGACCACTAAAATTTTACCTTCTCTTGAGTCAACTTGGTCAATGGGGAAGCTATGGATGAAAATACTTCATCAAATCTCCTGTAATAACTGGCCAAACCCAAAAAACTTTTGATATCTGTTGGAGAGGTGATTTTGGGCCAATGTTGTCCTGCCTCAATCTTCTGAGAATCCACTTGAATCCCTTCGCTAGATACCACATGACCATGGAAAGAGACCAACTGTAACCATAATTCACATTTGATGAACTTAGCAAATAATTGGCAATCTTTGAGAGTTTGCAGAACAACTCTCAGATGAGTCGCATGCTCCTCCTCACTCCGAGAATAAATGAGGATATCATCGATAAAGATGATGACGAACAAGTCCAAATATTATTTGATCACCCGTTCATTAATTCCATGAAAGTTGCATGAGCATTTGTTAGTCCAAAAGAAATAACTACAAATTCATAGTGACCATACCGAGTTCTAAAAGTTGTCTTTAGAATGTTACCATCTATGACACTGAGCTGATGATAGCTGAATTTGAGATCTATCTAAGAAAAGAAACTAGCACCCTGAACTTGGTCGAACAAGTCATAAATTCTAAGGATGGGATACTTATTCGTGATTGTGACTTTGTTCAACTGCCGATAGTCAATACACATTCTGAGAGAACCATCTTTCTTTTTCACAAACAATACTAGAGCACCCCATGGAGAGAAGCTGGGTCTGATGAAGCCCTTATCTAGAAGTTCTTTCAACTATTCTTTCAATTCCTTAAGCTCGGTTGGAGCCATTCTGTAAGGAGGAATCGAAATGGGCTGGGTATCTGGAAGGAGATCTAATCCAAAGTCTATTTCCCTTTCGGGAGGAACTCCAGGAAGATCTTCTGGGAAGACTTATGGAAACTCATTTATTACTAGGACAAATTCAAGAGTTGGGCTTTTGGAGTTTGAATCCTTAACTCGAACAAGATGATAGACATACCCTTTGGAAATCATTTTCATGGCCTTAAGGTAATAGACAAATTGATATATAGGCACTGAGCTACTACCCTTCCCCTCTAAGACTGGCTTGCTTGGAAACTAAAACCAAACGATTTTGGTTCTACAATCGACTAAGGCAAAACATGAATGTGACTAATCCATGCATAGAATAATATCAAAATCTACCATTTCTAACTCTAGAAGATATGCTGAGGTGACTTTCTAAGAAGCTGTGACACGGCAATTTCTGTATACCCATCTAGCTATAATTGGGTCACCAACTGGAGTAGAGAGTGAGAAGGGTTCTGAAAGACTTTCTGGACTGACACCGAAGTTTATTGTTATATAGGGAGTTATAAAAGATAGTGTAGCCCCTAGAACTAACAATGCACAACAATCTAAATGAAAGACTCGAAACGTACCAGTGACCACATCGGGAGAATCTTCCTAGTCCTGGAGAGCAGACAACCTGTTCTGGCACTGACTGCCACATGTACCAGACGAAGCACTCTGCTGAGTTGGGCGACCTGTTGGTGCTGCTGGAGTTGTAGACTGAGCCCTATTGTTGTTACCTCGTTGCCCCTACCTTGCAGAAAGGCAATCTTTCATCCTATGGCAAGACTGACAACACCCAAAGCACCCTTCCTAGCTTTCAAGACAATCGCCCGGATGGTTCTTACCACACTTTGGACAAGTTGGGAAAGTCTTGTTACCTAAATTACTCCCCTGAGACTTAGAGCCTGATTTCCTACATTTCTGATCCTATCAAAACCTAGGGGATGGAGCACTAGCTGAAAAGGGTGTTGGGGCTATAGACCTCTGCTGAAACTATGAGTGATTTCCACCACCCGATTTCTGCTGAGGATATTCATAATTCCATGTTCTAGCCTTCTTGTTGTCCTTACCTATTTCCCTTAGCTTGTCTTTCTCAACCTATTGAGCATGAATCATAAGCCTAGAGATATTCATATCCCCTAACAGCATACCATTCCTGCACTCGGTCTTTACCAAATCTGTAACACCTCGGAAACTAGTAGGCTAAACTAGAGCTTAACATGAGGGTTTGAGTCATAAACGTACCTCCCCGTACCTAAAAATATAGGGTTTGGTGTTAGAACATCAAGGTACGACCCCCAAGGACCAACCATGGGTCTTTGAGGAGAACCCTTAGGAACTTCTTGGCAGTGACCCACGGAGGGGACTTAAGTCTCGTGGGTCATCCCACTCCCCGTGGATGAGGGGTCGTGGGTCAAGGCCTCAGAAAAGGCTCCAGTAACTCCACTCACGATTCATCAGCATGCCACGTGGGTCCATCCATGGACTGTGGTCGTGGGGTCGTGGGTGGTCACTTGTGAATGGTTTTGGTGAGTTAGTTAAGGGGTACTTTGGGGTTTTCCAGTTTTAGATAACAATTGTGTGACATCGTTTTACACTAAATTAGACTAACTATATAATAATTTAAGAACCCTAAATTAAGTCTTTTGTCACGACCCAGTGGTACCCCCTAGATGTAACACGGCATTCTCAACCCCGGAGGGGTCTAATACAATCCTTTAGCATCATCATAACATAAGATCATAGAAAAGTAGGGAAAATTAAAAACTTTGTTTCAAACAATCTAAAACATTTTTCATAAGCAAACGGAAGTCTTTACTAAGTCTTTGTCTCAAACCATCTATGAATAACATGAATAAAAGTCTTGGGACGCAGCCCATAGAAAGTCTAAAACATAAGAAATGACTTAAAAGGAACATAGTGTGTTTGTCCTCGAAGCTATGAGGACTCACCAAATCTTCAAGTCTTCTAGATCCTTGGAAACCTAGTCTGCAAGCAACTCAATCTCCAACACCCTACATTTGATTAGAATGTAGGCAATATGCATTAGTACAAAATGTACCAAGTATGAAATCTAGCACAACATCATAAAGCATCTCAAATGGTTAGTCAACGAAAGACATAAGCATAAGAGACAATAACATAGTCATAACATTATCTCCAATATAAGCATAATAAATGAGCATAAAAGCTAAATCATGTGAATATCATAGCCTTAACTTAAACTTTCATAATTACATCCTTCAACCATTAGTCTTTCATATTACAAAAGAACTACTCCACAAGCCACCTCCAAGCATACTTGTACAAGGCAAGAATAGAATCACAGAATACTATTCAAGCTAAGTACCTCTCTTTGGTCATTCTTGGTCATAGTCCACCTTCATAGTCAAGACCTAGGTTTTCATGTCATAAGAGCACTTATAATCCTAAGAAACCTCAAGTCACACTTGTGCAATGTATGTGGGGCATCCCATAATACCAAACACACTAAGCATATCTTGAAGTCACCCTATTCATATTTATCATTTCTAGGTGTCACTATTGACCCAATTCATATTGACAAGGAACTATCAACTTAAGTCAATCATATCATGGAAGGCAACTATAGATACAATCCAAGAGAGGCATACATCACATAACAGGACACCGCATAAGTAGCTTCAAGTCATACTTATGCCATGTATGAATGGCATCCCATACTACCACTCACACTAAGTACTCCTTTAGGCTAACTTACTCAATCCTTACTATTCATCATTATAGACTATCAAAGAATAGCATGCTACTATGCCAGACCTAACTACCATGGATAACACCTTACCATGCAATCCAAGCTATCCTATGAAGGATACAAGTATAGCAACCTATCTACCATGTAAATATTCAATAGGATGCAAGCTACCCTTAGAAGAGTATGAATCCTCAACCCTAAGCTATCCTTAGGAGAGTATGGTGTCTCAATCCCAAGCTACCATGAAATGGTCTTGGCCTAACCAAGTCAAGCTACCATGAAGTGCGTTCTAGCAATGCTAGTTCAAGCTACCCATAGGAGAGTATAGATCCTCAATCCTAGGCTACCATACCTATACTAGTGCAAGCTACCATGAAAAGCATTCTACCAATGCTAGTTCAAGCTAGCCTTAGGAGAGATTAATTCTTCTATCCCAAGCTACCATGAGATCTACCATCCCAAGCTACATAATTCAACTATCCATGAAGAAATCATAAGACTCAATCTCAAGATATTCTATTCTAACAAGCATGATTCATTTTAGGTGATTAACCCTTCACATTCTACATACAAGCATTCATCTAGTTCTAGGTAGGTCGTGTGGGTGAAAGCCTTCCACCATAACTCTATCTATGTTGTATACTAATTCTATGCAAGCTAGTTCATCATTTTAGACTTATTCTTTAAGCCCTAGTGATCAACATTATGACTTCAAGCCCTACATTCAAGATTTACTCTACAATCATCATACTAGTCTAGATCATAAGACACAATATCCCTAAGCCTTAGTCATAGGCAATTCTAAGCATAATTCATCAAAAGTCCCAATTCTAATCATTCAATTCAGATTCTATCATACATGCATAAGTCTAGTTCAATTCATCATTTCATATTCCCATTCTTAAATAAATTATATTCGTGGTGACAATTCAAGAAAATCTATCAAGAACCATCAATTTCTCATCAAAAGACCTAAACCCACATGCTTTGAAAATTAGGACTAGACAAGGAATTCACATAAATTCTTCATAATATCATGAATCAACACTAAATTAATCATATATGAGTAGTATCCAACTATTTGGAATCATACCCACCTATAACCCATACATTGGAAGTAACCCTAGCTTGATTGGGGTTCTTCTTCACAAATTAGGGGAAATTCTAGGGGACTCTATGGGTGGAAGAACCCATAGATGAAAAGCTAAACATACCTTTAATCAAAGACCTAATGAAAGCTTCTCAACAATGGACTTTGTTCTTGACCCAAACTTCAAGCTCTATCTCCTTCTTCAATGGAGGGTTTTCTAGAGAGAGAAATATTCTATGGAGAGGATGAATTTGGGTTTTCTTTCAATTCTAGGGAGAATGACTTAATTGAGGTAAACTTAGGTCTAATATGCTTATATAGTTTCTAGGAAAGGAATAGAATAATGTAGGGTCAACGTTGGTAAAGAACTAAGGCCCCCTTCATGTTTTAACTTAAAAAATACAAGTCTTCACGACTTACCTCATCCTTCGCACACTCATGGCTCACCAATGGCACTAGGCGACTCGCCAAGTGGACCCTTGGCTCGCCGAAATTTCCAGCAAGCTCCTTAAAAGGGCAGTTCATTAGGCGATCTTTGGAGCCAATGGGTGATTCACCAAGTAGGTTGGCGAGCTATGACTTAGCTCGCCCTTTATTCCAGAACCAAGGGCAAAGGGACAGCCCACTAGGCGACCTTAGGTGCCCTTTGGCGCATCGAGTGACTTGGGCAATCAAGCTGCCCAATCACCAACTAGGCACCTAGGAGAAAAAGTTATCTTTCCCTCTACCTTGATAGCTTAGGCCCTTTCAACCCTATACCATTCGATAGATAGTCTTCTAAACTACGGGGTCTAACACATATCTTGACGTTCAACTACTAAGCCCCTCATTCAAAGTACGGAAAGTCTTATCTACGACTCTAATCACATACATCATACCTTAGAATCCTAGCTTGAGGCTCTAGTTTGGTCTACTAGTTTCCGAGGTGTTACATCATCTTCCTCATAATTCCAAAATCCCAAATTAAAACCAACTTTTCCCCAAAAATTCTCTCTAGAACTTCAAGGAAGAAGAAGAAGAAGAAGGAAGTTGGGGCTAGGGTTCAAGGAACAATCTTTTCCACTCAAATTCGTTGGATTTCATCAATAAGGTATGGTGGTCCTTTATCCATGGAGTCCCTCAAATCTCAATTTCAAAACTAGTAATTCCCCAAAAGCTAGGGTTTTACTCCAAGTCATGGATTCCTTTGAAAAAACAATTCTAATGATTTAATTACTTTATATTATGATTGAATTGATGGTTTATTATTGTTTTTATGTTGAAATCCCCAAGAATCCATAAAATCCCCATATTTCCAATTTATGACCTTGTGATGTGGGTGAATTGATGAAAGAAGGATATTATGAGATTATGCTTGTAGTATTTGAGTTAATAGAATTATGTCATTATCCATGTCTAATGTAGTAATTTTAGATGTGTTGATTTGATATGAGCTTTTACCTTTGAAAAGGCAAGATATGATATAATGCATGAATTATGAAAGTTATGTATATGCTTTAAGAGCACGTTGAGAGTGAAGTGTCCATGATTATGATAATATTGTTGTGTTGATTGAAAGGTTATTCTCATGAACACATAATGAACATAATGTGAAAGGTTTTCTCACAATATGATAATTCTAAGGTTGAAAGGCAATTCTCACCTAATTGAATCTAATGTTACATGAAGACATGGATGGTGAAAGATTATTCTCACGCATGATCTAATGAGCTATCCTAATGAAACAAGTTATGACTTAATAAGTACTTCGTGGGATAAATGCTTAGCACCGAGTGGATATTGACTATGAGATGGAAGCCCTTCCATGAGAAAGGCCAGGTTTATAGAAGCAACCTCTTGAGATGGAAGCTCTTTCATGAGAAAGGTCGGGTTTCTAGTAACAATCTCCTTATCCCATAAACTATGTGCCCCCATAGAAGATCTAGTGGATCCATCTAAAGCTAACATATGATGGTCTTACCTTAGGCAAGTACGACAACTCTTTTCGGTGTGGGTAACATCGGATTCCATATTTAGCTCGCGTGGTCTATGTGAGTTAAGGCTTATTCCCACTATGACAACAATATGAACAAGAACATGAATTATGAACTATGGTTACTAAATAATATTTACTTAGCATGGGTGGGATTATGGGATCTTATTCATGTATTGCACAAGTAGCCTTTGAGGGTACTTATGGTGTGTTTCTCCAATGATATGATGATCTACGTAATGAGCATGCTTATGACTTATGCTTTTTTTTATCTTCAAAATGATGCTTTAACTTAGTAAATTGCACCCATACAACTAAATGGTCTCTTTTAGCATGTTTTCAATATTTTTATGCAAGGATATCATACTTGGTGAATTTTCATACCAACCCATATTTTCCTATACTTTTCCTAAGTGTAAGGTCCGGTTCTTAAAGCGGTCATCATTTGGTTCAAGCATGGATTCGACTATTCTCCTAGCTTGTGGTGAGTCCTCATGATTCGAGGACAGAGGTTTCACTTGTAGTTTCATTTTTAGTATTTCCTTTTCGAACTATGTTGTATGGGTTGTATCCATTTTTATTTAAACTATTGTAATATAGGGCTATAATGAGACAAGTCTGACTTCCGCTTTCCTTTATTAAAATTTTGGACTTGAAATGCATTTTCTTCTCTTTATTGTTCTATGCTTATGTTAGGATATGCTAAGTGGATTACATGGTGCCTTACGAGATTCTATTTGCCTGTTACATCTCGGGAGTACCCCTGGGTTGTGACAAACTTGGTAATCAGAGCACAAGGTTTAAAATGATTCTAGGATGATGTCTCATAAGCCACGTCTAGTAGAGTCATGTTCATAAGTGTGAAGCGCTCCATATTTATGAATGAGAGGCTACAAGATGATTAGGAAACTACACATATTTCATTACTCTTAAGTCGTGTCGTAGAGTTTAAATCTATAAAGTCCCTCTCCTAATCCTTCTCGTTTGCTTTAGGATATGACTACTCGAAGGGCATTTGCAAGAAGGGTTGAGGAAGACAATGTGAATGAAGGAGCTCCTCCTCAAGTTCCTCAAGCTTCGATTAATCTTTTGGCTATGTTGGATGTGGAGGTTAGGTCAGCTTTCCAAATGTTGGCCCAAGCTTTGACAACCCAAGCTCAAGCGGTGACGGCTCAGGCTAACAGAGATGGTTTGACTTTTTCAAGAATGAACACCCCCCCTCGCGAATTTCATGGATCCAAAGTGGAAGAGGATCCTCAAGAATTTGTCGAAGAGGTTTATAAAGTACTTGATATCATGGGGGTGACTTCGGTAGAGAATGTAGAGTTAGTTGCTTACCAATTGAAAGGTGTTACTCAAGTATGGTATAATTAATGGTAGAACGGTAGGCCGTTAAGAGCGGGTCCCATAGAGTGGGAAACATTTAAATTGGCGTTTCTTAATATGTTCTTTCCCTAAGAGTTGAGGGAAGCTAAGGTGAAAGAGTTCATTAACCTTCATTAATGAGGTATGAGTGTGAAAGAATATTCTTTAAAGTTAACTCAATTGTCCAAGTATGATTCAGCTATAGTGGCGGATTCAAGGGATATGATGAGTAGGTATTTGACGAGTGTGTCCAAATTTGTAGTAAAAGAATGTCGTACAGCAATGCTCCATCATGATATGGCTATCTCACGTCTTATGGTGCATTCCCAACAAATGGAGAAGGAGAAACTCCAAGAAAAGAATAGGGAGGTGAAAAGAGCTAGAACCGGTGATGAGAACTTCTCCAATGCTAAGTCTGATGGACAAGGTTGACCAAGTTTCAATCAAAGGTTCTCCAACCAAGGTTCCCCAAATACTTCTCCAAGGGTCAACAAGGATAGGGTGTCTAACCCTAAACCTCAGAGATGTAATGGTGGTGGCTCTTATGTGAATAGGCCTTATTGTGCAAAATATGGGAAGAGTCATGAGGGTATGTGCCTAGCCGGCATGGATGTTTGTTTTGGCTGTGGTAAGAGTGGCCATCAATTGAGGAATTTCATAACACTTACGGTCAAGGGGAAAGATGGAAAGTAAGCTCCTCCAAGTGGTTCAAACTCCAATTCTCCAAAGCAAAACCTCTTTTATGCTCTTCAATCCCAAGGTGACCAAGGAAGCTCCCCGGATGTGGTGACTGGTATGTTAAAATTCTTTCTTATTGATGTATATAACTTATTAGACCCCAGTGCTACTTCATCCTTTGTGACACCTTATCTGGCCATGAAGTTTGATATGCTCCCCGAAGTGTTATTAGAACCTTTTTCGGTTTCTACCCTAGTTGGTGAATCTGTGGTGGCTAAGAGGGTTTATAGAAGATGTCATATTTCCTTGTCCCATAGAGTTACTCTTGTTGACTTGGTAGAACTTGACATGTTAGACTTTGATGTGATTCTTTGTATGGATTGGTTGCATGCATGTTATGCCTCTATCGATTGTAGAACTCATGTGGTTAGATTCCAATTCCAGAATGAGCCTATCTTAGAGTGGAAAGGAGGAAATATATGCCTAGAGGTCAATTTGTGTCTTACCTTAAAGCTAGGAAGAAGATCTCAAATGATTTCTTTTATCATGTGGTTAGGGTGACGAATGTAGATTCTGAAACCCTTTCTCTTGAGTCGGTTTCAGTGATTAATGAATTCCCATAAGTTTTTCCCGATGATTTTCCCGGCATTCTTCCTGAGCGAGAAATAGATTTTGGTATTGACCTCCTACCAGATACGTAACCTATCTCTATTCCTCCTTATAGAATGGCTCAGGTGGAGCTAAAGAAGTTGAAAGAGAAACTAAAGGATTTATTAGACAAGGGTTTTATTCAACCGAGTATCTCTCCATGGGGTGCTCCGATGTTGTTTATTAAAAAGAAAGATGGGTCTCTTAGAATGTGCATCGATTATCGTCAATTGAATAAAGTTACCATGAAAAATTAATATTCTATTCCGAGAATCGACGACATGTTTGACCAACTTCAAGGGGCTAGTTATTTCTCTAAGATTGATCATCGTTCGGGTTATCACCAATTTAGGGTGAGAGGGGCTGATATTCCCAAGACAGCTTTCTAAACAAAATATGGTCACTATGAGTTCCTAGTAATGTCATTTGGTTTGACTAACACTCTGGTGGGGTTTATGGACTTAATGAATAGAGTGTTCCAACAATATCTTGACATGTTTGTGATCGTGTTTATCAATGATATTTTGATCTATTCAAGGAGTGAGAATGAGCATCTGGACCATTTGAGAATTGTATTGCAAGTTCTTAAGGACCATCAACTTTTTGCAAAGTTTAGCAAGTATGAATTTCGGTTACGAATCGTAGCATTTCTTGGGCATATTGTGTCAAGTAAGGGTATTGAGGTAGATCCTAAGAAAATAGATTCGGTCAAGAGTTGGCCAAGACCTTTATAACCGACAGACATTAGAAGCTTTTTGAGTTTGTCGGTTACTATAGAAGGTTTGTTGAGGGATTTTCTTCCATTGCTTCTCCTTTGACGGCCTTGACTCAAAAGAAGGCTAAGTTTGTGTGGTCAGAAGCTTGTGAGAAAAGTTTCCAAGAGTTGAAAGATAGACTTACCTCCGCTCTGGAGTCGGGTTGGGATGTGTTCTTATGCAAAATGGTAAGGTGATTGCCTATGAATCAAGGCAACTTAAAGTCCATGAGAAGAAATATCCTACCCATGACCTTCAGTTAGCGGCGGTTGTGTTTTCCTTAAAAATATGGAGGCATTATTTATATAGGGTTCATGTTGATGTGTTTGTCGATCACAAGAGCTTACAATATGTGTGTATTCAAAAGGACTTGAATTTTTGCCTCATAAGGTGGTTAGAATTATTGAAGGATTATGACATGAGTTTTGTTTATCAACCCAACAAGGCTAATGTGGTAGCTAATGCTCTTAGTAGATTGTCCAAGGGTAGTGTGGCTCATGTAGAGGATGAAACGAAAGAATTGGTTCATGATGTGCATAGGTTGGCTCGACTAGGTGTTCAACTAATGGATTCAACCCAAGGTGGTTTTATGGTCCATAATGGTTCTGAATCGTCCTTTGTGATGGATGTGAAGTCTAAGCAAGGCCTTGATCCTATATTAGTTGAGTTGAAAGTCGGTACTCAAGAAGTTCATTGAGGCTTTCTCCTAAGGGGGGGATGGGGTGCTTAGGTACCAAGGTCGGTTATATGTTACGGATGTTGATGGTTTGAGGGAAAAAATTCTAGAGGAAGCTCATAGTTCTCGGTATTCTATTCATCCGGGAGCCACCAAGATGTACCGTGATCTACGGGAAGTCTATTGGTGGAAATGAATTAAGAAAATTATTGCGGGATTTGTGGCCAAATGTCCAAATTATCAACAAGTTAAGGTAGAGCATTAAAGGCAAGGAGGTTTATCCCAAGATATAGTAATTCCCACTTGGAAGTGGGAAAAGGTGAATATGGATTTTATTGTGGGCTTGCCTCGCACCCGAAGGCAACATGATTCTATTTGGGTCATTATAGATCGGATGACAAAATCAGCCCACTTTATCCCTGTCAAGGTTTCTTTTTCGGCGGAAGACTATGCCAAGTTGTATATAAGAGAGATAGTGAAGTTGCATGGGTTCCTTTTTCTATTATTTCAGATCGGGGTACTCAATTTACTTCACACTTTTGGAAGTCATTCCAAAAAGGGCTTGGTACTAAGGTTATGCTTAGCACGGCTTTTCACCCCCAAATTGATGGGCAAGCAAAGAGTACCATCCAAACATTGGAAGATATGTTAAGGGCATGTGTTATAGACTTTAAGGGTAATTGGGATGACCACATGCCTTTAATAGAATTTTTCTACAATAATAGTTATCACTCAAGTATCGATATGGCTCATTTGAAGCCTTGTATGGTAGGAGATATAGGTCTCCGATCGGTTGGTTTGAGGAGGGTGAACATGCTTGTACAGGTCTTGAGCTAGTTTATGAAGCCATTGAGAAAGTTTTGCTTATTAGAGAGAGGGTTAGAACGGCTCAAAGTAGATAAAAGTCTTATGCAAATGTAAGAAAAATGGATCTAGAATTTGAAGTTGATGATTGGGTCTATCTAAAAATCTCACTTATGAAAGGTTTGATGAGGTTTGGCTAGAAGGGAAAACTTAGTCCACTATATGTGGGACCTTACAAAATTTTGAAACGTATTGGGAAAGCTGCCTATGAGTTCGATTTGCCAAATGAGTTGCCTTTGGTTCATCCGGTATTGCATGTTTCTATGCTTAAGAAGTGTATTGGAGATCCGATATCCATTATTCCCCTAGAAGGGTTAGGAGTTGACGAAAGTATTTCATATGAAGAGGTTCCAACAGAGATCCTGGACCGGCAAGTCAAGAGATTGAGAAAGAAAGAAATAGCTTCTGTAAATGTTTTATCGAGGAATCACTTAGTTGAGGGTGCTACTTGGGAGGCCGAGGCCGATATGAAGTCATGATATCC
This sequence comes from Solanum verrucosum, assembly GCF_900185275.1. Taxonomy (NCBI): domain Eukaryota; kingdom Viridiplantae; phylum Streptophyta; class Magnoliopsida; order Solanales; family Solanaceae; genus Solanum; species Solanum verrucosum. The sequence goes on along the minus strand of NW_026020290.1, from coordinate 940,786 downwards.
TTATCTCTTTCGTTCTACTCCTATTCAAGCTTGAGGTAAGTAATTCCTCTTGAGTTTTCCTTGTTTTGGGAGTCATGTGAGTACATGTCTTTTTCCATGATTTCCTTATATTATGCATGTTCTCCAGAAATTATTGTTTAGTAATAAAATAAGTTTTTATGATTGATTTTGCTCATGTTGTTGTGCATTGAGTATGAGTTGCCTATTGACATCATGAGATGAATTGATGAACATTTTTTGGTATGTTTTTTAGAGTAATTGCATATTGGCTCCATGATATTGTATTAAGCATGCTTAGTTGGAGAAGGTAATTCCTCTTTTGAATATGAGAAATGTGGAAATTTAATGCATAATGGGTTCTTAGATGTAGTTCCTACTTCCTTATGTTGCATTGATTATGTTTGAGATAAAGTTGAAGTTTCCTCCTTTGAATTATGCATTATTTTGATGTTTCATGCATGATGGGCTTCTAGTCTTGAGTCTTTAATTCTGTAAGTTGTCTAGATCATCATTCGAGGATGAATGTTCCAAAGGGGGAGATATTGTAACACCCCAGAAACTAGTAGGCTAAACTAGAGGTTAACATGAGGGTTAGAGTCTTGTTCATAAGTATGAAGCGCGCCACATTTATGAATGAGAGGCTGCAAGATGATTAGGAAACTACATTATTTCATTACTCTTAAGTCGTGCCGTAGAGTTTAACTCTATAAAGTCCCTCTCCTAATCATTCTCTTGTGTCTTCAGGATATGCCTACTCGAAGGGCATTTGCAAAAAGGGTTGAGGAAGACAATGTGAAAAAAGGATCTCCTTCTCAAGTTCCTCAAGCTTCTCAAGGTCCGATTAATCCTTCGACTATGTTGGATGTGGAGGTTAGGTCAGATTTCCAAATATTGGTTCACAACACAAGCTCAAGCGGTGATGCTCAGGACAATAGAGATGTTGTGACTCATGTGAACCCTAATATGAATTCCACGGCTTCTAGAGTGTGAGATTTTGCAAGAATGCACCCCCCCCCCCCCCCGAGTTTCATGGCTCCAAAGTGGAAGAAGATCCTCAAGAATTTGTGGGAGAGGTTTATAAAGTATTTGATATCATGGGGTTGACTTCGGTAGAGAAAGCGGATTTAGCCGCTTACCAATTGAAAGGTGCTGCTCAAGTATGGTATAATCAATGGAAGAGTAGTAGGACGGTAGGAGCGGGTCCCATAGAGTGGGAAACATTTAAATCAGCGTTACTTAGTAGGTTCTTTCCCTAAGAGTTGAGGGAAGCTAAGGTGGAAGACTTCATTAACCTTCGTCAAGGAGGTATGAGTGTGAGAATATTCTCTAAAGTTTACTCAATTGTCCAAGTATGCTCCAGCTATGGTGGAAGATTCAAGGGTTATGATGAGTAGATATTTGACGGGCGTGTACACATAGGTAGTAAAAGAATGTCGTACGGCAATGCTCCATAATGATATGGATATCTCACGTCTTATGGTGTATGCCCAACAAATTGAGGAGGAGAAACTCCAAGAAAAGAATAGGGAGGTGAAAAGAGCTAGAACGGGTGATGGGAACTTCTCCAATACTAAGTCCAATGGACAAGGTCAACCAAGGTTCAATTAAAGGTTCTCCAACTAAGGTTCCTCAAATTCTTCTCCACGGGTTAACCAGGATAGGGTGTCTAACCCTAAACCTCAAAGAGGTAATAGTGGTGGCTCTTATGTGAATAGGCCTAATTGTGCAAAATGTGGGAAGAGTCATGAGGGTAAGTGCCCAGCAGGAGGCACAAATGTTTTTTTTGGTTATGGTAAGAATGGCCATCAATTGAGGAATTTCCCAACACTTACGGCAAAGGGGAAGGAAGGCAAGCAAGCTCATCCAAGCGGTTCAAACTCCAATGCTCCAAAGCAAAATCATTTTTATGTTCTTCAATCTCAAAGTGACCAATAGAGCTCCCCTGATGTGGTGATCGATATGTTAAAAGTCTTTCTTATTGATGTATATGTCTTGTTAGACCCCGGCGCTACTTTGTCTTTTGTGACACCTTATGTGGCTATGAAGTTTGTTATGCTCCCCGAAGTGTTATTAGAACCTTTTTCGGTTTCTACCCCGGTTGGTGATTCTGTGGTGGCTAAGAGGGTTTATAGAAGATTTCCCATAGAGTTACTCTTGTAGATTTGGTAGAGCTTTACATGTTAGACTTTGATGTGATTTTTGGTATGGATTGGTTGCATGCATGTTATGCCTCTATCGTTTGTAGAACTCAGGTGGTTGGATTCCAATCTTCGAATAAGGATATCTTAGAATGGAAGGGGGGAAAGTCTATGCCTTCAGGTCAATTTTTGCCTTACCTTAAAGCTAGGAAGAAGATCTAAAAAGGTTGTGTTTACCATGTGGTTAGGGTGAGGGGTGTAGATTCTGAAACCCCTTCTCTTGAGTTGGTTCCGGTGGTTAATGAGTTCCCGAAAGTTTTTCCCAATGATTTGCCCGGCATTTCTCTCGAGCGGGAAATAGATTTTGGTATTGACCTCCTATCAGATACACAACCTATCTCTATTCCTCCTAATAGAATGGCTCCGTCGGAGTTAAACGAGTTGAAAGAGCAACTAAAGGATTAATTAGAAAAGGGTTTTATTCAATCGAGTATCTCTCCATAGGGTGCTTCGGTGTTGTTTGTTAAAAATAAAGATGGATCTCTTAGAATGTGCATCGATTATTGTCAACTGAATAAAGTGACCATAAAAAATAAATTTCCTCTTACGAGAATCGACGACTTATTTGACCAACTTCAAGAGGCAAGTTATTTCTCTAAGATTGATCTTCATTCGGGTTATCACCAATTTAGGATAAGAGGGGTTGATATTCCCAAGATGGATTTCCGAACATGATATGGTCACTATGAGTTCCTAGTAATGTCCTTTGGTTTGACTAACGCTCCAGCGGCGTTCATCAAATTAATGAATAGAGTGTTCCGACAATATCTTGACATGTTTGTGATCACGTGTATCGATGATATTTTGATATATTAAAGGAGTGAGGATGAGCATATGGATCATTTGAGAATTTTATTGCAAGTTCTTAAGGACCATCAACTTTTATAGACCTACCTCCACTCCGGTGTTAAACTTTCCAGAAGGTACGGATGGTTTTGTAGTGTGTTGTATTGCCTCTAGAGTCAGGTTAGGATGGGTGCTTGTGCAAAATGGTAAGGTGATTACCTATGCTTCAAGAAAACTTAAAGTCCATGAGATGAATTATCCTACCCATAACCTTGAGTTAGCGTGGGTTGTGTTTGCCTTAAAAATATTGAGGCATTATCTATATGGGGTGCATGTTGAGGTGTTCAACTAGTGGATTCCACCAAGGGTGGTTTAATGGTCCATAATAGTTCTAAATCGTCCTTTGTGACAGATGTGAAGTCTAAGCAAGGCCTTGATCATATATTAGTTGTGTTGAAAGATTTGGTACTCAACAAGTTCGTTGAGGCTTTCTCCCAAGGGGGAGATGGGGTGCTTAGGTACCAAGGTTTGTTATGTGTTCTGGATGTTGATGGTTTGAACAAATTCTAGAGGAAGCTCATAGTTCTCGATATTCTATTCATCCCAGAGCCACCAAGAGATACAGTGATCTACGGGAAGTCTATTGGTGGAACGGAATGAAGAAAGGTATAGCAGGATTTGTGGCCAAATGTCCAAATTGTCAACTAGTTGAGGTAGAGCATCAAAGGCCGGGAGGTTTATCCTAAGATATCCCAATTCCCAATTGGAAGTGGGAAGAGGTGAATATGGATTTTATTGTGGGTTTGCCTCGCACCCGAAGGCAACATGATTCTAATTGGCTCATTATAGATCGGATGACAATCAGTCCAATTTGTCCCTGTCAAGGTTTCCTTTTCAGTGGAAGACTATACCAAGTTGTATATAAGGGAGATAGTGAAGTTGCATGGGGTTCCTTTGTCTATTATTTTGGATTGTGGTACTCAATATACTTCACACTTTTGGAAGTCATTCCAAAAAGAGCTTTGTACTAAGGTTAAGCTTAGCACGGCTTTTTCACCCCCAAACTGATGGGCAAGCGGAGCGTACCATCCAAACATTGGAAGATATGTTAAGGGCATGTGTTATATACTTTAAGGGTAATTAGGATGACCACTTGCCTTTAATAGAGTTTGCCTACAATAATAGTTATCACTCAAGTATCGGTATGGCTCCTTTTGAAGCCCTGTATGGTAGGAGATGTAGGTATTCGATCGGTTGATTTGAGGGGGGTGAAATTGCTTTGATAGGTCCCGAGCTAGTATATGAAGCCATTGACAAAGTTCATCTTATTAGAGAGAGGTTGAGAACGGCTCAAAGTAGATAAAGGTCTTATGCAAATGTAAGAAGAAGGGATCTAGAATTTGAAGTTAATGATTGGGTCTATCTAAAAATCTCACCTATGAAAGGTTTGATGAGGTTTGGCTAGAAGGGAAAACTTAGTCCACAGTATGTGGGACCTCACAAAATTTTGAAAAGTATTGGGAAAGTAGCCTATGAGTTGGATTTGCCAAATGAGTTGGCTCTGGTTCCTCCGGTATTTCATGTGTCTATGCTTAAGAAGTGTATTGGAGATCTGGTATCCATTATTCCCCTAGAAGGGTTGGGAGTTGATAAAAGTTTTTCATATTAAGAGGTTCCGGTAGAGATCCTAGACCGGCAAGTCAAGAGATTGAGAAACAAAGAAATAGCTTTTGTTAAGGTTTTATGGAGGAATCACTTATTTGAAGGTGAAACTAGGGAGGCCGAAGTCGATATGAAGTCCCTATGTCCTCATATATTTCCTTCTACTCCTATTCAAGCTTGAGGTAAGTAGTTGCTCTTGAGTTTTCCTTGTTTTGGGAGTGATGTGAGTGTATGTGTTTTTCCATGATTTCCTTATGTTACGCATGTTCTCGAGAAATTCTTGCTTAGTAAGAAAATGAGTTTATCGATTGATTTACCTCATGTTGTTGTTCATTGAGTATGAGTTGCCTATTAACTTCATGAGATGAATTAATATGGGATCAAAGTGTTGTTTAGACTTCACCCTAACCACAATGGACGATTCGGCACTATGATGAACCATGGCAGCACCCTTGGTGGAATCCATTAGTTGGACAGCTAACCGAGCCAACCTGTGCACATCACGAACCAATTCCTTTTTCTAATCTTCTACATAAGCCACACTACCCATGGACAATCGACTTAGGGCATCCGCAACTACATTAGCTTTGCCAGGGTGGTGAAGGACACTTATGTCATAATCCTTTAAAAGTTCTAACCACCTTCTTTGTCGAAGATTCAAGTCTTTTTGGCTAAACACATATTGAAGACTCTTGTGATCGGTGAAGACATCTACATGGACCCCATAAAGGTAATGTCTCCATATTTTCAAAGCAAAGACTACCGCCGCTAATTCAAGATCATGAGTTGGGTAATTCTTTTCATGTACCTTGAGTTGCCTCGAAGCATAGGCAATCACTTTACCATGTTGCATAAGGACACATCCCAAACCCACTCGAGAAGCGTCACAATATACCACAAACCCATCGGTACCCTCCAATAAGGTCAACACCGGAGTGGAAGTAAGCTTATCTTTCAACTTTTGGAAGCTTTTCTCACAAACCTCCGACCACACAAATTTAGCTTTCTTTTAAGTCAAGGCCGTAAACGGAGAAGCAATGGAGAAGAAACTGTCAACAAACCTCCTATAGTAATCGGATAAACCCGAAAAGTTTCTAATATCAATAGGAGTTTGAAGTCTTGGCCAACTCTTGACCGCATCTGTCTTCTTAGGATCTACCTCAATACCCATGCTCGACACAATATGACCAAGGAAGGCCACCGACCTTAGACAAAACTCACACTTACTAAACTTTCCATACAATTGGTGGTTTTTAAGGACTTGCAATACGATCCTCAAATTATCCTTATGTTCACCCTCATTTTTTGAATAGATCAAAATATATTTAATAAAAACGACAACAAACGAATCAAGATATTGCCTAAACACCCTATTCATTAGGTCCATGAATGCCACCGGAGCATTTTTTAACCCAAAAGACATAACCACAAATTCATAGTGATCATACCGGGTTCTAAATGCCATCTTGGGAATGTCAAACCCTCTTACCCTTAGTTGATGGTAACCCGAATGAAGATCTATTTTGGAGAAATAGTTGGCCCCTTGAAGTTGATCAAACAAATCGTCAATTCTAGGGAGAGGATACTTATTCTTTATAGTAACCTTGTTCAATTTGCGGTAGTCTATACACATCCTAAGGACCCATCTTTCTTCTTTACGAAAAATATCGGAGCACCACATGGAGAGTGTTTGGTTGAATAAAACCCTTGTCTAACAAGTCCTTGAGTTGCTCCTTCAACTCTTCCAATTCGGTCAGAGCCATTCTATAGGGAGGGATGGATATGGGTTGTGTATTCAGCAAAAGATCAACGCCAAAGTCTATTTCCCATTCGGGAGGAATGTCGGGAAAGTCATTCGGACAGACTTCCAAAAACTCACTCACCACGGGGACAGACTCTAAAGAAGGGACCTTGGACTCAACATCCATAACCCTAACAATATGATACATGAACCCCTTGGAGAACATTTTCCTAGATTTTAGACATGAAACAAGTTGACCTCTAGGAATAGAATTTCCCCCTTTCCACTCTAAAATTGGCTCTTTTGGAAATTGAAATTTGACCACCCGGGTCCTACAATCTATTGAAGCATAACATGCATGCAACCAATCCATGCCCAAAATTACATCAAAATCAAGAATGTCTAATTCTACCAAATCAACCAAAGTGACTTTATGAGACAAAGAAATAGGACAAATCTTATAGACTCTTTTAGCCACAACCGAGTCACCAACCGGGGTAGAAACCGAAAAAGGTTCTAGTAACTCTTCGGGGAGCACTTCAAATTTCATAGCCACAAAAGGTGTAACAAATGATAAAGTGGAATCAGGGTCTAATAATGCATAAACATCAATGGAAAAGACTTGCAACATACCCGTTACCATGTCCGTGGAGCTCTCTTGATCACCTCGGGATTGAAGAGCATAGAGTGGTTGTTCTTGGGATCATTGGAATTTGAACCACTAGGAGGGACTTGCTTGCCCTCTCTTCCTGGAGCCCTTAGCATGGGACAATCTCTCTTCATATGGCCGCTCTTCCCACAACTAAAGCAACCATCTATGCCAACTAAGCACTTCCCATCATGCTTTTTGCCGCACTTTGCACAAGTAGGTCTTTCAACATAAGAGTTACCATTATTACCTCCTTGTGTCTTAGGGTTAAACACCCTATCTTTGTTGACCCTTGGAGAACTAAAAGAGCCTTGGTTGGAAAACCTCCTCTTAAACCTTGGTTTACCTTGAACCTCAAATTTACCCTAGGAAGAATTCCCTTCATTGGTCCTTGCCCTCTTCACTTCTCTATTCACTTGCTTGATCTTTCTTTCCTCAATTTGTTCGGCATGAACCATAAGACGTGAAATTCATACTTGGGATGAGCATTGTTGAATGACATTCATTGACTACCAAGTCAGATATCCCCATAACAAATTTATTCATCTTGGCACTAGAGTCCGCCACTAAGGTTGGAGCATACTTAGACAATTGGTTTAACTTAAGGCTATACTCCTTCACACTCATACCTCATTGGCGAAGGTTGATGAATTCTTGCATATTTCGCTCCCTCAACTCTAAGGGGAAACCCTATCAAGGAAGGCCAGCTTGAACAATCCCCAATCTACCGGGCCTGCTCTTACGGGTCTCTCGTCCTTCCATTGCTCATACCAAACTTGAGCCATGTCCTCAATTGGTAGGCGGCTAGTTCCGCCTTCTCTTGTGGAGACACTCCCATAGCATCAAGAACCTTAAAAACTTCATCAATAAACCCTTGTGGGTGTTCATCCACTTTGGAGCCATAGAACATAGAGGGATTCATTCGTGTGAAATCCTTTATTCTGGAAGCGGTTGTACTCACATTGGGGTTCACTTGAACTCTAGCATCCCAAGTGACTTGAGTCGTTAAAGCATGAGTCAATATTTGGAGAGTCATCCTTACTTCCACTTTTGACATTGCCTCATCATCATTAGGAGCTTGAGGAATTTAAGGCCCTTGAGGACCTTGGGGAGGAACTCTCTCATTTACAATCTCCTCTTCCATCCTTCTTGTGGTCGCCCTTCGTGTAGTCATATCCTATATGCACAAGAAAAGGGTTAGGAAAAGGACTTCATAGAGTTAAAACTCTAAGGCACGACTAACGAGAAATGAAAGAAGTGAAATTTCCTAAACATCTTATAGCCTCTCATTCATAAGTGTGGTGCGCTCACACTTATGAACAAGACTCTATTAGACGTTGTTCATGAGACATCATCCTAAAATCATTCTAAACCTTGTGATCTGATTACCAAGTTTTTCACGACCCATGGGTACCCCCTAGATGTAACACGACATACTTGACCCCGAAATATTGAGAGAGGAGGGAGTTTTTTATTTCAATTGGGTGTTTGAGTATTATGACATGGAATAATGGATTTTGTCTGAAAAACAACTTACATACTTCCCCTAAAAATACCCAAAACAAACCCACTTTAATTGGACTAAAAAGGAATTAACTTGGTTGACCCTCATTTAAGTGCCCCCGTCAGGGACCACGAGCCACTCTTCACAAGCCGTGGTGAGGATCACGACTCGTGGTCCTGCTCGTGAAGATGAGGCAGTGGCTTGGTACATGGTGCCTTAGGCTCACATGCCTAAGGAATTACCACGAGGGACTCCGTGAGCCGTGGTCCCTTTCGTGGTCCTTGAGGCAGTGGCCGTGCCACTTGGGACCTTTAGCTCAATGCCTAAAGCAACTCCATGATGCCTCCCACGAGCCGTGGTCATGACCACGAGCCTTGGTGATAGTCGTGGGAGTTGAGGCAGTAGCTAGGATTTTGGGTGCCTTCTCACCTTTGGGCCAAGGCAACTCCACGAGGCCTCCCACGAGTCGTGGTCATGACCACGAGCCATGGTGGTGGCCATGGAAGTTGAGGTAGTAGCTTGGAGTTTGGGGTAGCTTTGGCCCTTGGCCTTGGCTTTCCCCTTTTTGTTTGGCACTCCCCCTTTAGGCCTTGACCCTAAAAACCCTTTTTCTTGACGTTCATCCTTACGTTTAGGCTCTAGGTTAACCTACCATTTTTCCGGGGAATTACAAAATCACTAACAAGAAAGTTAGCAAAATCAGCAAACCAAGAAATAAGATCAATAGTAGCAGCTAATACCTGCTCGTCCGGGAATGCATCATTGATTTCTAGTTCACCTTCCTCTTTAATTTCAGCCTCCAACCTAGATAGGTGATCAGCCACCTGGTTCTCACAACCTCTCCTATCCTTAACTTCAAAATCAAATTCCTGAAGAAGTAATACCCATCTGTCAACCTTGGCTTGGCATCCTTTTTTTCCATAAGGTATCTCAGAGCTTCATGATCCGTATGGACTATCACTTTAGTGCCCAGCAAGTAAGCTCTAAAATTTTCGAAAGCATACACCACTGCCAGTAGTTCCTACTCAGTAACTATTACTGTGTAGTTTCACTGTACTCCATTCAGTGACTTATTAGCATAGTAAATCAGATGAAACATCTTGTTGCGCTTCTGCCCCAACACAAATCCTAAAGAAGTAATCAGTGGTGCAAAAATCAGCTTCTCTTTTGGGCATTCAAAGGCTCTGAGACATGCCTCAACAAAGAAAAACTTCACCTTCTTCTCCAAAAGCTTGCACATGGGGTGAGCAATTTTAGAGAAGTCCTTGATAAAGTCTATAGAATCCGGCATGTCCTAAGAAACTTCAAACACCCTTCACACAGATCGACGGAGGTAACTTTTCAATCACCTCAATTTTGGCCATATCGACCTCAATCCCCTTTTGTGACACCTTGTGCCCAAGGACTATGCCTTCTTTGACCATGAAATGGCACTTCTCCTAGTTTAGCATTATATTTTCCTCCTCGCATCTCTATAGGTCCCTACTAATAATAAGCAAACAATCATAAAAGGTATCACCTACAAATGAAAAATCATCCATGAAGACCTTCAGAATGTCCTCCACCATGTCCGAGAAGATGGACATCGTACACCTCTGGAAAGTAGCTGGTGCATTACATAGTCAAAATGGCATGCGTTTAAATGCAAAGTTACCATAGGGACATGTAAAGGTAGTCTTTTCCTGATCTTCAGGAGCAGTACCACCCTTCTTCCAGCCAACCTGTCACGCATCTGGTCCATGAAAGACATGGGGAAGTGACCCCTCAAAGTCCACTTGTTTAGCTTCTTGTAATCCATGCACACTCGACATCTAATGACTGGCCTCTGTGGGACCAACTCATTTTTGGCGTTTGCAACCACAGTCATACCCCCCTTTTTAGGCACACATTGCACTAGGCTGACCCAGTGACTATCAGAAATGGGGTATACCACCCCAGCATCTAACCACTTGATTATCTCATTTTTTGCCACCTCTTGCATATGTGGGTTTAGCCTCCGTTGGTCTTCAATGCTTGGGTTGCAGTCCTCCTCAAGTTGAATCTTATGGGTGTATATACGTGGAGGTATCTCGATGATGTCAGCAATGGTCCACCCAATGGCCCTTTTGTACCTAATCAACACTTTGATCACAGCTTGAACATGTTCATCACTCAAATCTGCAGCCAACATCACAGGTAAAGTGTTGTTAGCTCCCAAAAATACATACCTCAGGTGACTAGGTAACTGCTCAGTTCTAGTATAGGTGGCTTTTCAATGGATGGTTTTGCTGGGGACTTGGCCTGTTTTTCATTGCCAGGTCTAATTTCTTTGGAGCATAAGAGTGTGCTCTCATACCCTGCAAAGCATTCACGGTCTCTACATAGTCAGATTGGAAGTTAGCTTCAAAATTCATCGGCACTGCAGCTAAGGTTTCAACAGCCATCCTCTTTTCAATGGTTGCTCCCATTTCTTCTTCATCAAAAACCGTTATAGTAGACACCACATTCATGTCATGTGGCTGCTTCATGGATCTACAAATATTAAAATTTACCTCTTCTTTGTTGAGTCTAAATTTCAGTTCTCATCGCTCAACATCCACCAATGCTCGTCCCGTAGCAAGAAATGGTCTTCCTAAAATAATGGGAACCTCGAAATCCACTTCATAATCCAAGATCACGAAGTCTGCTAGAAAGATGAACGTGTCCACCTTTACGAGTACATCACATAGGATGCCCACAGGTCGCTTCACTGACCTATCTGCCATCATCAACCTCATGGTTGTGGGTTTTGGAACTCTTCACCCCAGTTGCTTGTAGATGGCTAGAGGCATCAGTTTATACTGGCCCCTAAATCACACAAGGCCTTTGCAAATTCAATCGGTCCGATGGTGCACGATATGGTGAATGCAACCGGATCCTCCTTCTTCTATACTAGAGATCTAGTAGCAATAGCACTGCAGTGATGAACATTTTCAGTTAAATCAATACTTACAGCTCTTTTCTTTGTAACCAAGTCCTTCATAAACTTGGCATTTGCTCTAGTGCTTCCACCAGTGGAATGTTTATTGACAGTTATCACATCATGGTGATAAACTTCGCAAATTTCCCATCTTTGGCTTTCCTTTTAAGCCTTTAAGGGAAAGGAGGAGGTGGTCTTGGGATTTTCCGTAAAGACATGTTTCCCTCAACCTCTTTCTTTTTTCCTCTTGCAGGTTGGGCTAGCATCCTCCAAGTCATCTACATGCTCAGCATCATCCTCTTCTCTTCCAGCTTGCTCCAACACCTGCTCATGTTTACTACCTGTGGAAATTGGGTCATTAAGAATCTTACCACTCCTGGTGGTGAAAGCCATGCAATGCCCATCCTTCTTAGGATTTTGGATCGTGTCACTTGGTAGTGATCCATTCTTCCTCTGATTTAATGAGGCTGAAAGTTGCCCCAACTGCTACTCAATCTGCTTGATAGAAGTGGTGTGAGAGTCTACCAATTGACTCATACTGGAGAAATCACTTTTCATCTCATTCACCCCTGCATCAGTTGATTCAACTTTTTGTAGAACCTTGGCAAACATGTCTTCCAGCTTAGTCCCGCTGGAACTACCACTTGCCCGGTCTCTATTAACTGGAGGCACATAGACACCACTTCGATCATTTCTGTATCCATCTTTGTTCTACCAGTTTCCTGCTCTCTGTTTGCTGGCCTATCATGTTGTCCTTCCCTTGAATAGTTCTGACCTACATTTCCAGAATTGTAACCCTGCTTGCCCGAGTTATAATTCTAGAAACCTCATTGGTTGCCCAGGTAATTAGCCTCCTCATCTAGATCGATGTCCTGATCTTCATACTTGTTTGGTTGTCCCACTGCATTTACCTTTTCAGACTTAGAGACAATATGCTTTGTGCGTAGATCTATTTGGGTCCTCATATGTGCCACGTCCTGATCCCTTTCTTCTTCTCGCTTCCTTTGTTCAGCTGAAAGTTCAAAAATATACCCAAGATTTCCTACTTCTACATCCCTAGTGTACCATCCCATGTTATTCTTTGACACCTCGTCCATCAGTTGCATGCTCTCTGAGAATGGTTTCCTCATAAAAGATCCTCCACACACTGCATCAGCAATAGGTTTAGTCACGTAATTTAAAGATCTGTAAAATGCTTATTGTAGCGACCCTAAAAATAGATAGGTGAAACTAGAGCCTAACGTATGAATTTTTAAAGTTTAAGCATAAATTGGAAGTAGTCACTTTTGGAAAAAAAGTTCTGAATCTGGAAATTGGCTGAGTTCAAAACCTGGAAATTTGGTTAAGTGTGGGAAATCAGTGAGTTTTTGGCCAACTTTGAGCAGTCATAACTCCTAGCTCAGGATGATCCAAGAGTAGTTCCAGTTATGTTTGGAAAGCCCTTGGAACGATCTTTCCAACGCCACCGATTTTGCTCGATTCCGAGTTCGTATGAGTGAGTTATGCCCTTTGAAAGTTGGGCAGTTGGCAAGGAGTCCGTCCGGAAATTTAAGGGCATTTTGGTCATTTCACAAATCTTTTCTTTTGAGGTTATATTATTGTGTTAGGCTGATTGTGGATCATTTTTGTTCCATTTTAAAAGAGTAAGAGTTAGGGTTCTTGAGTGAAGAAGAGAAGAAGAGAGGAGGAAGAAGAAGAAGAAGTTGGAGCTAGGGTTGAAGATTTTGAGTTCTTTCTTCTTCAATTTTTCGTGGGCTTTCAACTTAGAGGTATGGTGACCCTTGATCCTTGATGAATCTTTCTTTCAAGGAGTCCAATCAAAAGGGTTTCAAAAGTGTTTCAAAGAACAAAAATCTCAAATTCTAATCTAAGCATGGGTTCATTGGCAAAACGTTTTCTAAGCCATTATATTGATGAATTAATATTTTTTTAAGATGATTTCGTATGGAATTCCTTGAAGAACCCATGTTTTCCCTAAATTCCTAAATTTGCTTATGAAGTGGGTCTTTTGCTTATGATTCAAAGTTTATGAAATTGTGTTTGGATTGGATTGTATTAGTGACTCTTATGATTTTCTACATCTATCTATGATGAATTGATGATGTATGGATGAATTGAAAGTTGTGGCCTTATGGGCAAGTTATGGATGAATTCTCTTGTGGTAAGTAAAATGGTTGGGACTTGAGTGTTGTTGATTATGGCTTTGGAGGATGGTAAGTTGGCTTAATCTTTTATTATGGATAAAATTGTTCTTGCTTAGTTGATCCACTTATGGTGGAGGTGTTTAATTATGGAATGTATTATGAACATGGACTTGAATGCATTATCTATTGAATTAAAGTGTTATCAAGTTTTGAAATGTTATTGTACTATGTGAAGGTATTCTTATGGTTATAAGGTGATCTTGTACAAAGTGTTATTGTATTGTATATTATATATATAAATGAGGCTATATGTAAAGTCCTATATGAAGCTATATGTAAACTTTTATGTGAAGCTTTATGTGTGAAGGTATGATGTGAATGAGTTTATGTGATCTTGTGATGATCCTATGTAAAATGGATAGCATTGTGATTTAAAGTATGATTTTTTCTCATGATGTATATATGAAAAGATGTTGGATTATGAAGTATCCTTAAATGAAAATGTTGTGACTTGGTTGGTAGACTAAAGTGTCCCTCCTTGTTACTTAAAGTCTTGAATGCATGAATGTGTGAAGTGGGCTAGAACTAAGAAATGGTGCCCTTTCTATAAATGCTAAAAGAGGAATTCTAGGCCAAGACTTGAATCGGCAGAACTAAGAAATGGTGCCTTTTCATAAGTCTAGCTTTCCTAAGTAAATGTATAACCTTGAAGGATGGGCCTTAGGGCGAAGTTCCCTTCTTAAGTGAAATGATAAACTTAGAGATGGATGGAGTCGGAACGGCATGAAAATCCTTATCTAAGAAAGTCAAATGAGCTATCCTTATGAACCTTGATTGGCCATGACTTAGAGATGGGGCCTTTCTTGGGAAGAGGTACTATGAGTTGGTTGAACTAGAAAAGGAACCCTTTCTAAGTACATATGTGATTGAATACTCTATGGGAAACAAGGCTAGCACCGAGTGGATGTAGTTAGGAAGGTGGCCTAGTTGAGTATGAGATTAGGCACAATGAACTTCCTTGGACATCCCCTAAACCATGTGCCTACATGGGTTGCTTACTAGTTCTACCTTTGGCAAGTAGAACAACCTCTACGGAGTAGGATAGACTCCGGATTCCATGCCTAGCTAGTATGGTCTATGTCGGTTATGCCTATTCCCATCATGTGGGATATGCACTCTAGTTATTGGATAGGTTCTACAACGTGTAGGTAGTAGTATGGGATGCTATCTACACATGGCACGAGTAGGCTTTGAAAATACTAAAGTGAATTCCCTAAGTCTAACGACTATTATGTGAAAGTCCCCTTATGTGCTTGAATGTCTCCTAAATGGTTTCTTAAAGAATGTTGGTCTATTGATGTTATGTTATAAAGGAAATGTCCTTATCTAAGGTAATCTTGAGGAACACTTAAGTGTGTTTGAAGAGGTTGTATGGGCGGTCACTTCTTGTCTCACTCAAATGTGTCTTAAGGTTATATTAGGTAGAGGTCCTACGGTAATGAAATGGTGTGTGTTCTTTTAAAGTTAAGCATGGGTTGTATATGAATATATGTTTAGTATGTATATTGTTGGCTATGGTTTTATATGTGAACATTGACTTGTATTGTGTCTCTTATACTTGTGAAGTGAAGGTTTTATCAAAATAATATGAAAGCATTTATTCCTTGTAAATGTCCGTTTTGGCATGTTTTTGCATGGTCATCATACTTAGTACTTAATTGTGCTAATTCCATATTTCTCTATTTTCTACAAGTGTAGGTTCCGGCAAGTGAGCGGGTTTTGTAGTAACTTGGGATTTGAAGTTCTTCCTAGATTTTGTGGTATGTCCTCATATGTCGAGGGCAAGACTTTCCTATTCTAGTTTTATGATAAGATTATTGTAATAGACTTAATAGACTTCTTTTGATTGTAAAGGGCCGTGTCCCTAGTATGTTTTCACGTTTATGTCTAAGATGGCTAAGAGACTTAGTATTCCGCTTGTGTACTTTTGAATGATGTTTTAAATGTGACCTTTGAGTCTTATGGGATTTTATTTAAAGAGTTTTTAATTCCGCACTATTTTACATATCTAATGTGATGAATGCTAAGGGCTTGTATGAGACCTCCGAGAGGTCGAATACGCATGTTACGACTTAGGGGTGCTCTCGGGTCGTGACACTTATTTTAGATGTCTCTTAGTGAGACCATGGTTTGGACACTTCTTCAGCTTTTGGTTGAATCTCCACCAGGTGTTATACATTGCTTCTCCTGGTAGCTACTTATGGGCACTTATCTTATCTTTCCTCTGCAGCTCTTTTGATTCTGAAAAGAATCGTTCCAGGGAAGCTTCCTTCAGTTCAGTTCAGTCCAAGTCCTGATTGAGTCAACCAGCATCTTATTCAACTAGTTGGTTGCCTCTCCAATCAGAGACAATGGGAACAGTCTCAGTCCCATTATTGTATGGCTAACCCTATGAATTTCTTGCGATTTGCAGATCGCCACAAAGTTCATCAGATGCTGGTTTACATTATCACCAGTTGCAACCCTGAACATACCTTTCAGATTCAGCAGTTGAATCATAGTACTGGTGATTGTGAATTTAACACATGGAGGTAGTGCAGGTAACACTATCGCTCCAGTGGCTCTAGCTCCATCCAAGTCTAAGTCATCCTCTTTATACATCATGTGAGCTGGAGGTTGTGCTCTACCTCTTGGAGCTATTGGTTGACGGTGGGGAGGAATGATTCCATCCACTACCCGAGATTGGTTGTTCACAGCATTTGGCTGAATACCTCTTGCTACATTTTCACCCTCCAATCCAAATCTATGTCTCTGTGCCTCAAGTTCTTGTGCGTTCACCATTTTGCATATTATTTTCCGAAGTTCTGGATCGTATGGGATCAATGGGGCTCCCTTACTTCTAGTATTTGGCATACACAGTCGAACTCACTTGAAAGAGACAGAAAAAGATCAAGACATAAAATTAGGAAATCTAACTACACTTAGAATAAAAGTTAGTACAACACTTCTGAATTGAAATTCCCCGACAGCGGTGCCAAAATTTGATATGTCCAAACTTACTCCTCAATTAAGAGATATAAACAGTCGAAGTCAATTTATAGAACTCAGTGTGAGTTGAGGTCGATCCCACAGAGAATTTCTTTACATAAATGATTTCACTGCCACATTTTACTCAAATGTCGTTATTATTTCCTAAATAGAAAATTACGAAAAGTAAAATGGGTTTAGTGATAACGCTTTGGTAACCAAAGTTGCAAACTAAAGTCTAATTCAACAATAAACAAAATATCAATTTCGAAGTTGTTTCAATATTTAACTGGAACTAGGATTGTGTTCCCCATAACGTTGCGTCTAATGTTCTTCCGTAGTTGAGTTTCAGACAATTTACCTCTACAAAATGCATGTGAGTTAGTTAGATCTGACACTTATCAGTCTACTTAGATAATCTTCACTCAAGTCCTCTCGGTCCTAGAGTTTTACATAATTTACCCTCGCCTACAATGGTGTTAAGGTTCTTTTCTCTCAAACTTAAACCTTGACTCCATTTCGTTAGATTAATTTAACTTTTTCCTAATTATCATTTTTGTCTCGAACAAATGACAGATACAGGCTCACTCTAATGCGTGCACTCATCAATATACATGAACAATGAAAGCTAAATTACAATTTGTAAATATAAATCTCGTTTAACTCATTTTATGAAATTATAATTTGATTTACGTCATGGATCCCACAACCCCAGTTGTGGTATTTACCCACTCATGATTTCACGTAAACATTCAGAAATATCAAACAAAAACATGCTTAGAAAGTACTTATGAGAATAATCAAATCAACAAGCCACTTCGATAATTCAAGAACCAAAAATCCAAACTTCGAACTTAATTCAATATTAAAAGTTGAAAATCTAAAACATTGAATAATGTAAACTTGTTCGTCGTTCAAGGTTAGACAAGATAAAACATAAAAAAAATGCCCTAATTATTTCAAATAAGTGTTTTTAAAAAGAGTCCTACTCGAATAGGACTAAAATGTCGGGCACTTCACGGACAGATGTACGACCCGTCAAGGGCTTCACGGTCTATGAAGCCCTTCGTGGTCTTCCCTTGGACTCACCCAAAATGGACTCTTCAAGACTTGCACAATGTATACTTGTCACGGACGTCACCACGGCTCATGACAATGACCACGGTCCGTCTAGGTACCGTGGTCTTAACTTGGTCAATTCACTTTTCAGCTTCTTGAGGTCTACCCACTGGAAATGTATCACGATTATCACCACGCCATGTCATGATGACCACGGCCCATCTAGGTGTCCGTGGTCTTTACTTGGCCAACCCATTATATGGATCCTTGAAGTCCTCTTACTAACTTATCTCCATTTACAACACCACGATCTGTGGCAATGGACTACGGCCTGACATAACACCCGTGGTCTTCACTTAGAGAACTATGTCATCAGCTGCATCAACTGATAGTGTACTACTTCCACTTCACGGGCTTCACGATGACTCGTGTAGTTAACCACAACCCATAATGGGCTCCTTGGTCTTCACCTGAGCATTTGGTTCTCAGCAGCATTCTTTTCTTTCGTCTTTCACGTCCATATGTTTCACATGTACAAACACTACCAAACGCATTATATCCACATAAATACACTCGATTCTAGTATCAATTCTTAGTTTTGAAGCATCAAATGTGTTAATATTTCGTGGCACATCAATTAGGGTCTTGGGTTTGGCTATGGATAGATAGATTGATTATTATCCGGGTAAATTAGGCCTTGGTTATTAATCCTTGCGTTAATCGATTGTTTTTAGACCAAAAACAAGTGGAAAGAATCTGAAAAGGGAAGGCTCAAGTGTCTTAGGAGGATTCAAGGTAGGTGATGGTTTGATTTTCGGTTTGTGTGATATATTCCGATTAATTTCTTCATTATATGCATGCATGTATGTGAATAGGGAAATATGAATCAAATCCAATGAAAATGAGTATGTGTGAACGATTGCATGCCATGAACCTAATACTTGATTGTATGACTACGAGTATTATTCATTATGGGTGTGATTGTGGTTGTGCTGATTGGATCTGGTAGCACGTTCCGACATATATATTGGATCGGGTGTCACATTCTGACACATATATTGGATCAGGTGTCACGTTCTGACACACTAACAGTTTGGGTGTGGGTTCCATGAGAGTGTCATTGTGATTATTACATTCATGTCTATTGTCGCTGATATTGGGAATTGTATGTTGCTCTTGAAATGATAGTTGATCTATGTATTTTGTATATGTGTGCTTACTTTGTTGTGATTGCTTGCTTATGTTTCGCTTACTAGAATAGTTGTGTGATCCTACCAGTACATTGTGGTTTGTGTACTGATACTGCACTTGCTCATTCTTTGTTGAGTGCAGGGCATCTTGAGGCGGCTATTGACTGACCTCAGTTAGGAGATCACTGATCGAGACCAGATTCAAGGGTGAGCCAGTTCTTTTATGCTACCATGGGTCCTCTATTATTTAGTCCATTATTCGGACTTAGGCTTTCTAATTAGATTTACTCGTATGTTTAGTTTTGGGATTGTACCCTTTTTCTCTTAAACTTGTTGGTTAGTAGTTTTGGTACAATGACTTTTAAGTTCTAGGGGTTAAATATCTGCAATATTTGTTAAACTTTGGAGTTTATGGGAATTCCACATTTCTTTAGACATTTAAATCTGCTTCAGTATCTTTAAATGATTAGTGTTTGGTTGAATTGCTTAGTCGGGTTATAGTAATGGTTCTCCCATCGAAGGGTTAATGTGGATGCCAATCACGACAGTCTAGGTCGTGACAAAGTTAATATCAGAGCCCGGGGTTCGTTGATCTTGTTGTACCAAAATGAGTCTAGTAGAGTCTTGTGAAACGGTACGGAGTAGTCTGTACTATTTTTCGAGAGGCTACAGGACCTTAGGAAATCTCTTATTTTCTACTCCTTTCGTGCTATGACTTGATTCCAATTGGTATATGGCAATCCAAATTGGTATCTAATCGTTTTCCCTCTTCTGCCCGTAAATAGTTAACACATGTTTCAACGGCGTCAAGCCCGTAGCTCCCATCAATGAACCAGCATAGCATTCTGCAGTAAGAGGCCGCGGTCGAGGAAGGGGTAGAGGAAAAGGAAGGGGCAGAGGCCGAAGAAGGGCAGCACCCGCTAGGGGTGGAGCTCCAGTTAAGAATGCTCCCAGAGATAAGGCCTCTCCTGCGCATCACGAAGAGGTAGAATATAACGTGGAGATCGAGGACGAGGAGGAGGTTGGACCAGAGGGGGATGCACAGGTAGAGGCTACATGTATTCCTCCATTAGACCTAGTGTTAGCTCAATAGATTATGACTTTTTTGAAGGGATTGGTCGTCCCTGGAGTCCTTCCCACAGTGCTAGCGGCTCAAGCTCCGGTCAATCCCTTCATTGTTAATACTGTTCCCAAGGTGGGTGGAGCTGTAGGAATTGATGCCTTATTTTATCCCATACTGGCGCCTCTGATGACTGTTAATGAGCATGAGATGTTGACTAAGTTTTTGAACCTAAAGTCGCATGTGTTCCATGGTTTTGAGAGTGAGGACGCCTATGAGTTTATTTTGGATTGCTATGAGAGGTTTCACAAGTTAGGTAGTGTACATCAGCATGGGGTATAGTTCATGACCTTCCAGCTTCACAGTGAGGCAATGCAGTGGTGGAGGGCCTATGTGGAATGCAGATCGTCAATTTTACCCTCACTCACTGGGACGCAGTTTCATGCTCTATTTCTGGAAAAGTATGTGCCCCGGACTTTGAGAGATTGTAAGAAGGATGAGTTCATGGCTTTGGAGCAGGGTGGTATGGCTGTAGTTGCTTATGAAGCTAAGTTTCATGCCTTGTCTAGATATGCTACGCAATTGGTAACTATAGAGGAGTAGAGGATTCGTCTATTTGTCAATGGACTGAACCCCGAATTACATGTATTGTCTGTTCACATGACCTCTGTAGAAAAAAGTTTTAATGAGGTGAAAGACTTTGTGAAGAAAGTGGAGGGAGTTCAACGCGATGGGCAGGCCAAAGCTCTGGCTAAGAAGCCCAAGAGCATAGGTAACTTTCAGGGTTCCTACCTCAGAGCACAGTGATGTTTTGGACTTATTTTGTCCATATACCATGATATAATGTTAGTGGGGTACAAATGAATTATCGTGCAATAAGTAAAATCGTAAAATATAAAGTAAGGCTTGTACATTGGAAAATAAAGATTTTTCACAAAAGTCTTGACATAATTGTATGGAGATGTATTCTCCTAAGGTGGATGCAATGAGGTTTCTATCAGTCTGACAATACATGAAACACTTGAATATGCATGATGAATAATTATCATGTCTAGCTAGACAGTAAATGTTATATGAAAATTCTTGAAGAATTTAAAATGTTATAAAGCAGTTCCATGAAAAGTACCCCAATGGTGGTAAGATCGAATGTTATAAAGATCAATTTTAATCTCATTAAAATGGCTAGAAAGTACCATGTCATAGTACAATTGGTGCACTCATGTATCCTGCTATTATTATTCATGGTAAATAATTTTATTAGTATGCATGCAAAATATAACATCACTCTTATCGATGGAGATATTAGAGTGAATCAAATATCAATATAAATTAGGTATTTCCATCAATTGTGTCAAGATTTATTGATCATAAAATTGCAGGAACTTATGAAGTTTGAACTTATGAAAGTTATATATTTTCATTTGGAAATACTTTCATTTCAATCATTCCACAAGGAAGTCAATTTTACTTAAAGTGTTCAGTAGTGCTCGATTGTTGCTGCCAACAAATCGAACAAGCAATTTTTCTATGTCAACAAGATCACGAATTGAGTGATTGTCAAAAATATATTTGGTTGAGATCAATAAACATACCCAGAGAATATGTGACCTTCCTTCGAAAAAAGATATTCCAACGACATTATATGAAGACCATCGCGTGTGCTTAGCTAAGAGGAGGATACATCAAAAAAGACTAAGCAAAATATATTTCATCAAAAAAAATTATTCATGACCTTCAAAAGAAGGATGTAGCAGATGTTCAACACTCGTATTCACCAAGGCAATATCAACTTCAACCTTTGAGAAGCCGAGATGTAAGATTGAAATGTGTCATCCTCGGGTTGTTAAGTGATGATGTCTTAATCAGGGGGAGTATAATACGTGTTGCACTCTGTTTTCCTTAACCAAGGTTTTCTCCCATTGGGTTTTTCTGGTAAGGTTTTTAATGATGCAACTCTTAATGCGTATTATAAGATATGTGTACTCTTTTTCCTTCACTAAGAGTTTTCCATTGGGTTTTTGTTTTAACGAGGCACACTATCTATTATGACATGGAAATCCAAGGGGGAGTGTTGTAAAATGGATGTCCACATACATATATTTTGTGGTAACATATATGTACACACTATACACTGTGTAAGATGAATATCCACATAACAAACAAAGTGTTGTAACCTAACCATCCATATGATATACTTGGTGCCCAAAGTGTATACATGGCAAGAAGATATTCATGTATCACACTTGGCGCCCAAATATATGCAACTATATATACCCCTCTTCTTGTAACAAAGTAAGAAACATAAGGAAAGAGTGAGTGAAAGAAAAACATTCAATAATAGAAAAAAGTTGCCACAGCTACTACTACTACTTTGTGTCTCTCTCTTTCTCTCCTTTTCTTCGTGTCATTTTATTTTACCACACATGTTTCATTTTATAACATAAGTGATATAAAGATGATTTGTAGAGAGAAGTGATGATGATGTAGTAGTTGCAGAGAGAGATAATGATGTAGGTGCTTAGTGGAGTGATATGCAATGTAAATTAAAGCCATGTGTGATGTAAGCTTGAATGACTAATTTACCTTTTCTATAGAAATGGAAAGAAGTACTGATGCTGTAGAGGAACATGTATGTGCTTATATTCAAATATCAAAATTACGCTTAATGCAATTTCTATTGACATGTAAGGTACATGTTGAAATAGTTATTTTCTACTATAGTAGTAAATATAGTCCAGTTCGCCAATGAATATATCGTATTAGTGATATTACTCGAAAATAGAGATATACTTAACAATGACTATTTAACAAAGTAATATACCTGTGAAAATCCAAAGAACTCATTGATACAGCAACAGAAGGAGAGAAGGATCGAGGTTGTTCTTACTTTTTTTCTTTTGTATTTTGTATTGTATGTGTAAAAAGAGAGAAGCGATATGTTGATTTGTAGAGAGAAGTGATAATGATGTAGTAGTTGCAGACTGATATAATGATATAGTTGCTTAGTGGAATTATATGCAATGTAAATTAAAGCCATGTGTGATGTAATTTGGAATGACTAATTTACCCTATTCTTTTATAGAAATGATAAGAAACACACATGACTGATGTTATGGAGGACATGTATCATGTATGTGCTTATATTGAAACTAGTTTCACAGCACCTGTATTGCACGTGCGCCAAGGGAAGGAAAATGCTTTTGGAGATCGAGATTTTATTTTCATTAAAAACAAAGAAGTAGGGTGGTTAAAGAGGAGGTTGCAGAATTCTGACCTCTGAGCCAGAACTATCTGGGGGAAAACCAAAATCTCTCAATATATCACGATTACCCTCTATCATCCGGTGTGTATCGTATCATGTAATATATGATGTTGTAAAATGGAATTAGTATTACTAAATTAAATCTTTTTAGTAAATGATTATAATTTAAAGAATATAGAAAAAGTACTGTTAAATGATTAATACAAATTGTCAGAGTTACTTGAAATATTAAAATTACCCTCAATGCAATTTCTACTGACATGTAAGCAACCATGTTTCAACAAATCTTTTCTACTATAGTACTAATAAAGTAAAGTAATTTATTTGGTCGTTAAATATATTAAACTATTTATCTTACAAATTGTGCCAAGTTTAAGCGGCTATCTAAATCTAAAAAAATAGATATTACACTACTCTTCGGTAATCAAGTTTGTATTTAGGGAAAACCTT
The DNA here is from genome assembly GCF_900185275.1 of Solanum verrucosum. NCBI lineage: Eukaryota > Viridiplantae > Streptophyta > Magnoliopsida > Solanales > Solanaceae > Solanum > Solanum verrucosum. The sequence goes on along the minus strand of NW_026020290.1, from coordinate 917,116 downwards.
GGAGCGTTCCAGCCCAATAACCAGGTAAACATATTCGTCCAGCATTTCCTGTACAATCTTCAATGTCTGCTTCCATTCAACTGGACGAAGAGATTGAAGGAGACCAAATTGGCTCCAAAAATTATCGTTTCATTAAATTCGGAACAGCGGTCCCTATAAAATCCGGCAAAGATTGATGCAAGTCTACAGATATTACAAGTTATATTGCAAGTTAGTTAGTGGATGATGTCAAATAGTTAATTGGGGTTCATTGGTTAGTTACAATTATGTTATTCTGTTATAACAGTCAGTGTAGCAGTTGATATTTAGTTGTGGAATATATCCATATATACAATGTAAAGGATTGTAGTGGAAACCATTGAATGATAATACATTTCTCTTTCTTCTAAAATTCTCTTTCTGCTATCTCAGCTGCAAGGTCTGAATTACTATCTGAGTTTTTCGAGTTCAAAGCTCCTAGAATTGTTTTTCTTAATTGATGCTTAATTGACTGCCATTGTGCATCAATTGGTATCAGAGCTAGCGATCCTTGGCATGACAGTGACCAGAAGTAAGAATCAAGATAAATCAATGGAAGAGATGGATGACCGATTAGCCCAGATCCAAGATCAGTTGATGAAAATGATGGAAGGGATGACTAGCATGAATGATAAGAATTCACAAACAGAAAAAGAATTGTATGAGATCAAAGAAACCATTGGCCGACTGGGAATTAAGGGCAAAGAAAAGGAACTGGGAAGAACAGAATCTTCAACGGATAGGGCATGTTCAGTTGAATCACACTATGAAATCAGACACAAGGAAAATCACAGCAATTCTGGTAATCTCTTCACTTGATTTTCTAGATTAGAATTCCCTAGATTTACTAGTCAAGATTTAAGAATGTGGTTGTATAAGGTGGACCAATTATTTTCTATGGATGATGTTTCATTCGACCAGAGGGTACGGGTAGATTCAATTCACCTAGAAGGGGAGGCAATTGCTTACCATAGGTCGTATATAAGGTCTAGAAGTTGTGTAGTTGATCTTTCATGGACAGAGTATATCTTGGCTTTGAATGAAAGATTTGGGGAAGAGTTTGAGGATTTTATGGAGGCTTTGAAATCTGACTCAAACAGCCAGTGTGAAGGAATACCAAGCTGAGTTTGATAGATTATTAATAGGAATGAATCTGTCAAATAAGAATACTATCAGCTATTTTTTGGGTGGGCTAAAGCCAGAACTAAACAAATCTATCAGGATGCAGTCACCAAGAACACTACTACAGGCCTATAAACTTGCTAGGTTACAAGAGAATGTTTTTGATGCACAAGCTAAGACATGGTGTTTGAAACCTATGGTCAGACCAGTACAGGGACCAATTCTACCTACTCCTACTCATGTTAAACCACCTTTCTCTCAAAAACCATTTACAGCAAATTCCACATATAGGAAACCAGTTGATTCACAGGTTGCTAAACCTAACAAATTCACTGGTAATGGGTTGGGAAGGAAGCTGACTGCTGCTGAGATGGATGAGAAAAGGGCTAAAGGCCTTTATTTTTTCTGTGATGATAAATATGTGGTTGGTCACAAGTGTAGGTCCAATAAACAATTTTTTTCTAGTGGAAAGAGAAGATGAGGAGTTGGTTCAAGAAGAGGTAGTGTAGGACCAAATACAGGAAGACAATGAGGAAGTTGATGAATTCATGACCATATCCTTACAGGCTTTCAAAGGAGTGACAGGTTATCAGACTATTAGAGTGACTGGCTATCATGAAAAGAAATCCTTGCAAGTTTTAATTGATACTGCGAGCACACATAATTTCATTGATCAAGAAGTAGCCAAGAGGTTAGGATGTCAGACCACTACTATTATGTCCCCATCAATTAGTGTTGCCGATGGCAGGAAGGTGCAAACAGGTTCAGTGTGCAAATATCTAACGTGGTTGTTGCAGGGTACTACATTTTCCCCTGATTTCTTGTTACTACCATTGGGTAATATGGACAATGTCTTGGGGGGTACAATGGTTGAATACCTTGGGTAGAATCTTGTTTGATTTTCAGAGTAGAACCATTGAATTCAGGTATCAAGGTAAAAAGGATGTCTTGAGAGGAGCTAGTAGTCAGCTGAAGTCAGCAAAGGCCAAATCAATAAATAAGGTTGAGGTTGATGAAACTCAATATTTCATGATGTCATTATTATTTCGTTCAGAGGATAGGTTGCAGTGCTACAACATTCATGCTGACCAAGGTAACTTAGTTCATCCAGCATTATCCTTGTTAATTGACCAATATGCCATCATATTTGAGATTCCTACTACACTACCACCTCATACAGGGTCTTTCAATCATCGCATACCACTGGTTGAGTCTGCCAACCCAGTGAACAAAAGACCTTACAGGTACCCAAGGGTCAAAAAGGATATCATAGAGAAACTTGTACATGAAATGATAGATCAGGGGGTCATACAACATGGTACTAGTCCTTATGCTTCACCAGTTGTGTTGGTTGGCAAAAAGGATGGTAGTTGGAGGCTTTGTGTAGATTACAGGGAGTTGAATAACTTGATCGTTAAAGACAAGTTTCCCATACCCATTATAGAGGACCTTTTGGACGAGTTAGGAGGTTCCATGGAATTTTAAAGATTGACCTTAGAGATGGATATCACCAACTGAGAATGTATGAAAATGACATTTAAAAAACTGCCTTTAAGACTCAAGAAGGACACTATAAATTTTTGGTAATGCCTTTTTGCCTAACTAATGCTCCATCATCTTTCCAAAGTCTTATGAATTCAGTTTTAAGCCACTACTGAAAAAAATAGTTTTAGTCTTTTTTTATGACATAATTATTTACAGTAAAAGTATGGTCGATCATATTGTACATGTAAGGGCAGTCTTTGACCTAATGCAGAGATTCCAACTATATGCAAAAATGTCTAAATGTGCCTTTGGAGTGCCTAAAGTGGAATATCTAGGCCACTTCATTAGTGGTGAGGGGGTGTCTACAGACCCCAAAAAGATTGTAGCAGTAGCACAATGGCCTATTCCTACCAATATCAAGTGATTGAGGGGTTTCTTGGGACTCGCTGGATACTACAGAAGGTTTATACAAGGATTTAGATCCATTTGTAGGCCATTGCACGTGTTACTCAAGAAGGATGAATATACTTGGACTGAGCATGCTACAACAACATTTGAGGAACTGAAGCAAGCCTTGATTTCTGCCCCAGTATTAGCTATGCCTGATTACTCTAAACCTTTTGTGGTGGAAACTGATTCAAGTGGGAAGGGAATTGGTGTTGTGCTAATGCAGGAAGGCCACCCTATAGCCTATGTTAGCAGGTCACTGGCTTCTAGACACCAAGCCATGTTTGTCTATGATAGGGAACTAGTGTCTCTTATATTTGTTGTTACTAAATGGTCCCATTATTTGATAGGAAGGCCCTTCATTGTCAAGACTGATCAAAAATCTTTGAAGCACTTGTTAGAACAAAACCTCCACACTGACTTTCAGGTGGCTGGTATTTCCAAACTAATGGCTTTCGACTTCTCAATTGAATATAAGAAGGGTATAAACAACAAAGTTGTTGATGCCTTATCTAGGAAGACTGATTCTGAGTTATTGTCTATCTCCTTATTGACACCTAATGATTCTCTATATGAGCATATCAAGGGAACTTTGTTAACTGATGCAGCTTTGCAAACTCTGATTACTAAACTACATGTTCGGCCTTTTAAGTCTTTTACTTGATGTAATGCTCAGCTTAGGTGGAAGGGTAGATTGGTAGTTAAAGCCAATTCCCACTTGAGAAAGACAATTATTTCATTGTGGCATTCTATTACACTGAGTGGACATTCTGGCATGGATGCTACCATTAAGAGGATACAATCTCTATTTTATTGGAAGTCTCTAAGTTAGGATGTGAGGGACTTCGTCAACAAATGTGATGTCTGTCAGAGGCACAAATATGATGTTTCTTCCTATCCAGGCTTACTGCAGCCTTTGCCTATTCTAGATGGAGTATGGACTGATGTGTGTTTAGACTTCATTGAGGGCTTACCTAAGTCTAATGGCAAGAATGTTATCTTGGTGGTGGTTGATAGGTTGAGCAAATATGGCCATTTCATGAGCCTAAAACATCCCCATATTGCTCAGTCCGTAGCACAGTGCTTCTTGGACAATGTTTTTAAACTTCATGGCATGCCAGCTACATTGACAAGTGATAGAGATCATGTGTTCCTTAGTAAATTGTGGCAAGAATTGTTTACAATAGAAGGGGTTTAGTTACAGAGGAGTATTTCTTATCATCCTCAAACGGATGGACAAACAAAGGTTTTGAATAGGACATTGGAAACTTATCTAAGATGTTTCTGTTCTGATCGCCCTAAGGAGTGGTCAAGTTATTTACCACTTGCTGAGTGGTGGTACAATACTACTTATCACACTGCTATCAAATGCACTCCTTATGAAGTTTTATATGGTCAGAAACCCCCCCCCCCCCCATTCACCTTCCTTACTTAGCATGTGAATCTTCATCTGACATGGTAGATAGATCATTGGTTGCTAGAGAGGCAATCATTCATCTTTTGAAGTTTCATATTCACAGAGCCCAACAAAGAATGAAATACTTGGCTGATCAACATAGGTCTGACAGATGTTTTGAGGTAGGAGATTGGGTTTACCTTAAGCTGCAACCTTATAAGCAAGTTTCAGTTGTTGTTAGACCCTTTAACAAGTTGGCTGCTAAGTATTTTGGTCCCTATCCTATTGCTCCTAAAGTTGGAGTTGTTGCCTATAAATTACTTTTGCCAACTGATGTCCTATTTCATCATACATTTCACGTTTCCCAGTTGAAGAAGTGTCATGAGGTCCCATATGTCATCAATCATCCACCCGTGTTTCACTTGTCCAGTCCATATTGCCATAGGCCTGAAGGTGTGTTAGACAGGAGGCTTGTGAAAAGAGGCAACTAGGCTGTGGTTCAAGTGCTTGTGAAGTGGACTGCTATTGATTCTTCTCAAGCTACTTGGGAGTACTTGTTTGACATTCAACATAGATTTCCTTCCTTTCAGCCTTGAGGACAAGTTTATACTTTTGTAGGGGGTATTGATGCAAGTCTACAAATATTACAAGTTAGTTAGTGGATGATGTCCAATAGTCAATTGGGGTTCATTAGTTAGTTACAATTTTGTTATAACAGTCAGCGTAGCAGTTGATTTTTAGTTGTGGAACATATCCATATATACAATGTAAAAGATTGTAGTGGAAACCATTGAATGATAATGCATTTCTCCTTCTTCTAAAATTATCTTTCTAATATCTTAGTTGCAAGCTCTGAATTAGTATCTCAGTTCTTCGAGTTCAAAGCTCCTAGAATTGTTCTTCTTAATTGGTGCTTAATTGACTGTCACTGTGCATCAAAGATTCTTTGTTTGATCTCGAAAACGAATGTCCTCTGCAACCTTTAGTTTTCTCCGAATGCTTTCGCCTTCTCTTCATTGCTCACTCCAATGGTCAGTAGTTATTGTCTTTTCACATGCCTTTTCTTTGTAACTTGGGTCACCTCTATTTTCTTTTTGGAGTTATGTGGTGACTTTTATTTCTTTAAATTAGTCATCATTTCTTCCCTGTTAGAGCCCTTCTTTACAAGGTATTTTAATTTTTTTTGAAACTATAATTTCTTAGGTCTTGTAACATCAAAACTTTGTGCTTGACTACAACCTCCCGGCCTTGCCTAATTATGTATGACATTCCTAGTTAAATGCCTCTAGGTATATGGTCAGTGTTCCAATATCTGCTTCTTGGCTGCAATTAATTTGATTACGTTTTCGTTTCAAGTTAAAAGGCATTGATGTATAAAATTAGTTCTATGCCTTGCTATCAATTTAACAACACACCCAGTGAAATCCCATTAAGTGGGTTCTGGGAGGGTAGAGTATACGCATACCTTACCACTACCTATCAATTTAGCAGTAATGAAAATTTGATGCCCTTCATTCTTGATTGTATTGCTAATTAATAGGACCAAACACCAGCCTTTTCTCATTCTCTCAATGATTCAAGTATCATCAAGGATATGCAATGGGCTAAAAAGGCAGAAAAGGTTTATGTTGTTCTCTCAAGTGATGGGAAGTTGTATATCGAGGTTGGTCAAAGCCCCATAAAAGAAGTTATGGACTATATTGATGTTGGTATGTTTCCTTTATCCCTATTCCTCTTGATTATATCGAGGGCCTTGCTATCCGTGTTGTGTGGTATTTTTTGCATAGCTTTTTCTATTAAAGGTTCTTGTGCTGTCAAGATCTCTAGTAAATTTTGAAATAATACTATTTGAGCAAGTTTCCATTTTAGAAATTTCTTAGAATTGATTAAGCAAAAAAAAAAAAAAAAAGAACAGTAATTTCTTAGAATTGATTAAACTTTTTTGATCCAAAGTTTTCCACATGGGCTTCTAATCTCGATGAAGGCATAAAGCTTCTCTGCATCTATGAATATTCTATTTGCAAAAATAACACCAATTGTGGGTTGATGGTAATATGGTTTATGGAAGCACGTACGAGTGTGTCCTCCATAGTTCTATGAGTATACGGAAGCACATAAGAGTACGTTCCCCTTTGTTATGTAGGGATTGAGGAGCTAATGGAACTTCATGAAAACATTTATATCACTTATAAACTTCAATTACTCCAAGAACCTTATGTTTGTAAGTAGAACTTGACTGATTTGAACCCTCTTTACTATATCAAAATACTAATGGGTTGGGTGTTTTGCTCTTGTAAGATGCTTCTTCTACTTTTTCCCTATTACGGTTTGATCATTTTGGACTCAGGGCCAAACATTAGGAGATCAAGAGTTGTTCATGTTTCTTAACATGAAATAGAACTTTTTGTTATACTTTGCTTCTCCTAATGTACTTATCCCTCTTTCTTTTGCTGCCTTACTAAGTCCTTGTGAAACAAATTTGATGAGAAAAATTTCACATATATTCATTTGGTTTTAGGAAGCCTCCACAAATGTCTTGTATGGTCTTGATTGGATTCAACCATAAATGGAGAGGAGAAAACGAAAGTACCATACATGTCGTTTGAGTTCCTTGTAATGACATACAATTAACAACAACCACCAATCTAGAAAAAGTCTTCGACTCTTTCAATATCATTTTAGACATTTATTTTTTTCTGCTTCAACTCTAGATTGAAGTTCAAATCCGAAATACATAGTTCATATTTGTCAGTTAGTAGGCATTTGGCCATTGGATTTTGGATCCTAATTTTAAGTTTTCATTTGAAATCAACGTTTGCTTATGAAATCTGCAAAAAAAAATCAACTTCAATTTCAAATCCCAAATTTTACAAAAAGTAGGATTTCAAATTTCAAATTGTGATTTCAAAAACTTTTAAATGTACAACTTGACACATATTATTTTTTGTATAAAAAGACCCATCATTAGTTTATTTTTGCAAAAAACAAAAATCCATGCTCGACATAAAGAGATTATCCGTTCCATGTGAAAAAATTATATTAAAGAATTCTACTTATTGCTATTGTTGGCTAGTGGATCTTTGTAAAGTTATGTGTATTTGAATTTTGTAATAGCTTGTAATTGAAAACATTTATTTATAAAAGGAGCATGGAGATATGTGATTTATTAATTTGGCGCTTTAGGACATTCTGATACCTTATTTATTTATGAACTATAATAACTTGCTCATTTAGTAAGATTTTATAAGAGTTGGAGAATTTTTAATAACTTTCACCAATTGTGGGCTTTTATGTTTATGAGAACAAATACAACTTAAGAAATCCAAATTGCATATTTCAAACAAAATTTCAACTTCTAATCAACATGATTTCAAATCAGGTCATGTCCAAACGGGCTTTTAGTTTTGGATCTTCCCAGTTGAGTCCATCTTTGGATTATTGTGAATCAAGGATTTCAGATGTGATATAGCATCTGCTTAAATAACTGTTACTCTGTTTTAGCGAATGTTTTCCACCAATAAATCTATGTTTTTCAAACGTTGTAGTTCACAAAATGTTTGCTTCAACTTCTGCCTATTTTCCTATTGTTGCTATCTTTGCACAGCTCTTATTCACCTGGTTAAAGGGTGCGGCCTTACCTTTGCTAGGATTATTCTCTATTAATTTCAATATCTTGTTTACAATGTACAGCCTACCGGCATATTTGTTGCGTTCAGTGTAATAACTGACATCTCCCCTAGTCCACACTCCAGTCCAATTATATTCTAAAATAAACCTTGCCTCTCATAACATAAAAAAGTAATTTCATAAAAATAAAATCAAAAAAACAAAGCAACTCTAATGAACCTTTTGTATGTGTGGTTTGTACTCACTTAGCTGATACTCTATTATCCACGAATGCATATTGTGCTTATTCTTATGAAGTGCTAAATGAGGATTTACATATCAAGAACATATTGTTGTTGTCAATATGAGGAAAGATTATAGTATCTTGGTGTTCATTATGTGGGAACGCAACGGAGACCAACCAACATCTATTCTTGCATTGCAACTTTACAACACAAATTTGAGCCATCTTCCTTAGTCTCACAAAGACAAACTGGACCATGCCCGAGCATACTGCAGACTTGTTGAGTTGTTGGATAAGAAGACGGGGGAGCAAGAGCCAAAAGGCATGGTGGAGGATAATTCCACATTGCATTTGGTGGACAGTATGGAAAGAAAGAAATAGTAGAAACTTTGAAGATAGGTCCAATTCCATTCAGAAGGTTAGATGGGATTGTATTGTATCCTTTTATTTTTGGTGTAAAGAGAAAGGTTTAGAAGAAACAGAATAGATTGTAGAATTATTAGGATTCTTGTAAGTAATTTTTTTTTCTCTTATTTTGTTCCCCTCTATTTGCAGGTCACCAACATATCCTTAATGTTGTAGAATACAACATTACCATTTTCAAAAATAAAAATAAAAAATAGCCACACAAATGTCTATGACTTCATTTAGACACAAGTTTCAAAAATCTTTCTTCGACTCTTGAACTTTGTACCCAGTCAGATACTGCCACATAAATTGTGATGGTGAGGGAGTGTCATGTTATTTTTGAACAGTAGCTTCATTCACCTCTCTCTGTAGTTATCAGACGGTATATAGAAAGAATTATGAAGTGATTGATGGGTGTTTTTCTTGTTTCCATCTAGGAGGCAAGGGAATATGCTTGATAAGCTATAAGTCTAAACTTTCAACAACTTCATGATCTGATTTACAAGTTACATCTATGGAATCTATGTGTGTTGAGCTTGTACTTATTTAGCTTCATTATGTTGTATAGTTGGGTGGAGTCCAGATGGTGAGTTTACTGCCATATCAAGGAAGAATTTGGTTAACATTCTATCATCAAAATTTGAGGAAATGTTCAGCATATCACTATCATTTAAGTCATTACTTGAAGATTCTAATGTCAAATACGTCATCAAAGGTATATTATATTTTTGTTCTTTTGGCATGTTATTCGTTGGTAGTTCAGTGAGTTAAGTACAAATGAAATCCTTTCAAGTTTTAAATTATGCATCCAATTCTAGTATAATGCTCTCGCTTCAGATTTTTCAGTAGTAAGCTTCTGCTATTATGTTGCTTTTAGCTTCTATTTAAAAAGAATAAGGTACTTTGTTTTTTCTTGATTAAAAAAATGAATTAGGTAAGAAAAATTTGCGGCCATATAGAAGATATTTAGCTGAATAGAGAAAAATCTTTTCTAGTTGTGTAGGTTGTGAGATGAGCAATGCCAGTTATTCATTTGGTTGATGATTTAATGTCAAATACGTCATCAAAAGTATATTACTATTAATTGTGTACTTTTGGCATGACATTTCTTGGTATTTTAGTGAGTTAAGTACAAATGAAATCTTTTCAAGTTTTAACTTATGCACCCAGTTCTAGTATAATGCTCTTGCTTAAGATGTTTCAGTAGTAAGCTTCTGCTATTATGTTGTTTTTTAGCTTCTCTATTTAAAAAGAATCAGGTAAGAAACATCTGCAGGAAGATATAACTGATAAGAGAAAAAATCCTTTTTAGTAACGTGTATTAATCAAATACGTCATCAAAGGTATATTAGATTATTTTTAAAAAAAAAACTAGTAACGTGTATTCATCAGCATTAAGGGTATGCTGACCACCTCCAAAAGTGTGATTACATAGATAGCTAATTACAAAAAGCCTAGGAAATCCTCTATATGTATTTCATCTACTATACATTGCACTTTATACCAAATACATAAAGTAGAGATACATTTTCCTTTGATCTTCTGATTGGAATTTGATTTGCCTTTGAAGATTCTCTAATTCCTCTCCTTCCATAGTCTACCATATGCAAGCTGGGACAATTTTCCATAATCTCTTTTGGCTTTTGCTCCCTCCCCTTCTGATCCAGCAATTCAATAGATCAGCTGTGTGCTCTGGCATTTTCCAGCTTTCCACAGCCAAGGTGAAGAATAAGTACCAGACCTGGTAGGTTACCTTGCAGTGGAGGAAAGGTTGCTGTTTGTTTCAATAGCTTCCACACAAAGAGGGTATATTGAAGCTAAGTGAAATTTCCTTTTCTGTGAAGCTTCTTGGGTAAGACATGCCTTCCGTACTACCAACCAGGAGAAACATTTAACCTTATTAGGTGCCATGCTTCTCCATATAGCTTTCCAGGGACCTTTGCCTCTTCATGTCAGCTCTGAAAGGCCCTTCCTGTAGACTCTGTTGACTGAGGATTTGCCACACACATGCTTGGTATAACATCTCCCAGAGCCTCGCCTTTCTAACACTGTTCAAACTGACTAGATTTTCACAATGGTTGAAAAGCTTCCTGTTTCTTAGGTCTTAAATCTAGTGCAAAAGTTGCATTTGATGAGTAGTTTTATTTTTCTTGGTTGTTGCTAATGACTTTCTGCCGATTCAGCATTAGTTAGTCAACTTTTCTGTTCCATTAACCTATCTGTAGATGTATTATACTTTAACTGACTGTTGTTTGAATTAGTGGATGCTGTCAGATGGATTCGTCCTGATTGTATCATAGTTGGATGTCTTCAAGTTAATGATGACAATGAGGAGGAGGAAAACTATGCGGTGCAAGTCATCACAAGTGAGAACGGAAGAATAACCAACGTGAGTGGATAATTTGAATTGCAGAGAATCTAATTGGAGTTTCTGTTGTATTTCATTGTTCATATTTTGGTGTACGTTGTAGAAGGGTTAGCTATAGTATGCGTCTGACTTGTGGTGCTTCAGAAATCCTAAGCGAGAGATTTGTCTAAATATATCTTTTACGTAATTGGCTAGATTAGTACCTATAAGAAAAAAGTAATTGGCTAGATGGGATTTTTCCTATGAGGCCTGTTATAATGTTAACTTGGGATGATACAGTGAAGAGGGCCTCCATGCAGTGTGTTTGCTGTTGTGGCTTCAGAGAGCTGAGCAAAGATGTCTTTTAGCGTAAGGCTTGTCCCATTTTATGCTCAACACTTGGGTTATATTTCTTTTATGAGTTTGATGTTGTTATTATCTTTATTCTTTAGTCGTACGCTGATGAAGGAGTTTTGTATAGTAAAATTGGATAGTAAACATCAGGCTAAAAATTCTAACAGAGGCAAAAAAATCAATAGTTGATTTCTTCTCATTTGTTCAAGCCTTGATGGACAGAGTTATCCGGTATCTATTCTGGTGGGAAGTAGCAGATACACTGTGAAGTTAGTTGAGGCGTACACAAGCTGGCTTACACACCACGGTAATTAAAAAAAGGGCAGTAATTCCATGATTAATTTGCTTTTGAAATTGTACTTGTCCTCCTTTATCAATTCACAACCTCTCATTTTATATAAATTTGAGAAATTTGGAGAGAATGGTGAGCATTACAGAGCTTTTTAATATTTTCTAAAGATCTCAAGGTTATATGTTATGTTAGTTCAAACATGAAATAGCCTTTTTCTATACTAGACATTAGTTGTCCTAGACAATCTTGGCACAGCTGCAGCCTTTCATAATTTCAAGTTCAGGTATGTCCATTGGTAGATTCTCTTTGGAACAGAAAGGTACAACCATGTCGGACCATGCTCACATAAAACTCTAGTTTATGATCATTCGTCATGAATTTACTTGTTTGTAGTATTGGCCATCTATACTGAGAAGGTGCTTAAAAGCAAAAAGGTTCTCAAGCACATTATTTGACTAATGAAGCAAGTACAAAGATATATAGGAAGCTAAAGCAGGATTCCAAACGCCTATCTGCTTAAAGAAGATACATACGAAAAAGAACACACAAAGCTCTTAGTTGTTTAGAAGAGCAAGAGAGTTCACATGCAGACACAATGGGGATGGATCTGCAGCATCTTACCCCTTAGGTTCGAAGATCAGACATGAGGCGATTACCTTGACAACGGAGACCATGCGATGTTGATACTCTCCACCCTCAAGTGCTACTGTAGTTGATGGAAAATACCCCGGAGAGAGTTATGATTAAGATTTGTTTCCTTCAGGCAAAAGCACATATCTCGATCTGGTAACAATTTCTCTGGGGGTGAAGGGGTTGTATTTTAATGTTGAGATTTGTTTCCTTTAGGCTTTCACTGAATTGGTAGAGTGACTTCTTATGCTTGTACCATAAGCAACTTAGTACATGCTTACTTGCTATGTTTCTTTTTCTTTTGGTTAAGTTATTTTTACCCTTTGCAGCCTTCAGCTAAGCCAGTTGTAAGGAGCTTCAGGGATGTATTTCTTGACTTCCGTTATGATGCAGTTCCTTCATGTAGTGGACCTCATCTCTTCTTGAGCTATTTGGATCAACAGTACGTATTGTTACTTTCATTTTGTGATAGGTTTTCTGTTTCTGGATTTAATTGTAGTGTGCCTTTCAAAATTTTAATCAACTAAGTCCTTGATTTAGATGACCATCTTTCGCACTATTTTATATCACCAACATGGTTAGGAGATGTTATAAAAAGTCTGCACAAATGAGCACTATGCAAGAATGTTAGGGTCTCCAAGATACTGATACAATCATATACCATGGCCTGCTCAAAATTATAGAACAGAACTCTAATACTCTCATTTGAACTAATATACCCACTGTCAGCTCAAAAAGGCTCTCCTATTTTGCTGTCTCAAAATTGCATGAGGAAATATTCTGTCAACTTTCTTTTCCATGCTGTGGTTACTTTACCAACCTTCTAGTTCATCACCATTCCACTTTCATGTTCCCCTATTCCACTACGTTTACTTCTTCATGCCAAATCTCCACAACCACTTCGCCAACGAGGAACTGAACATTCTAATATCACTCACATACTTCTCAATAGGGATGGGCGTTCGATACTTCAGTTTTCAATTTTTTTTTCGATTGCATATACCAAATACCAGATTGTATTTTGTTTGGTTTGGTTCTTCAATATGGGAATTTTCAGTTTGGGCCTGACGGTAAATAACCTTGCCATATGAAATTCACATATTGTTAAAAATTCGCCTCCAAGTAAATCTTACACAATTTTATAAAAAACTAGTAAATTGATCCGCACGGTTTTTGAGAAGATTAAAAATATTTATAAAAAGATTAGCAAATTTAGATATTGTTCTTTCTTCACTTTGAAAAAGAAAACACTTCTAAATACCTTGCATTTTGATTAGTTCATAATCTTTATTTATCTAAATTGAATATAAATATGCGATGTATAGTATCACTATATTACCAATATAACTTATTTAAATAACAAATCATAGCTAAATTGAAATTGCATCTTTAAATCAGTAACTATATAAACAAAAATGTTTATATTATTATTAATTTTATGTTGAAAAAGTGAAATTTGACTTAAACGAATTACAACTTTTTTTTACTAACAAAAAACAAATTATTAGTAGGACCATCTCTTTTGCCTTAACCTAGGGACATTTATTGAAACCTTTGAGATTTTTAATGTGTTATCCTAACATCTAAGCAATTTTTTATGAGTTTATTTAATGCATGAGTTGATACAACAAAATTGGAGATAACAGTAGTATCATTTAAGAAATACAATAGTTGATTTGAGATAATAATACCGTTAAAAAGTATAACCATGTATATATTCATTGTACAAAGAAAAAAGAGTGAATGTATATATTAAAAATAAAAATAAGATTGTGTATGTAGTATTCTCAAAACAGAACATTTATCATTTAATTGGAGATAAGAATATAATCCATGGAATAAAAAAATAATTTGACATAATAACATCATTTGGATATCATCATGTATTCACTGTAAAAAAATAGTTAATATAAAGCAATTCATTCTGAACGGACACAAGTTTAAAGTCAATCCACTTCAATACAAGTCAAACGTAAATGTCCTACAAAAGAAAGAAAACTTCAACATAATTTCACCAAAAGACACTCCTCACCTTAAATGCTTCTAATCTATTGTTGAGTCATAGAGACACTAATTGTCTCAATAATTTGGTCATTTGACTCCTATACTCGTCAGCATAATCAATATGCTAAGGTTTTTTGAGAAGAAATGTGAGTAAGGATCACTAATATTAGTACTCGCTCTGTCCCTAATTACTTCTCCACTTTTGAATTGACACACCTATTAAGAAAAGAATGATAAACATAGTGAGTTTACCATTTTACACCTATTAATTATGAAGTAGATGAATTAAAAACTTAAAATTTTTGAGAAGTTCTACCTTTTCCAAAGTAATTAAGTGAGAGTATAATAGGTAAAAAAAAATTGTCCTTTCTTGATTTGTCAAAATGGACAAGTAATGTGAGACAACTAAAAAAGGAAAAGTGGACAAGTGATTAGGGAATGAGGGAGTACATTGTATAAAAGGTCTAGTTTTAATTGTACCAAATAGTATTAATTATTAATGTTAATTAGAGGGAAGGGAAAGAGGTATAAGTTTTTTTTTCTAAGCCAAAATTTCAAGTAATGTAATACATTGTCCATTTTAACATGTATTACATATTACTAATAATACTAGTGAAGGAAAAGTAAATGTTAATTATAGAAAAAGGAAGAGATTATAGAGAGTTTAATTTAACAATAAATTATCATAAACTTACACATTTTAATTTAGGGGTTATGAACATAAAAAGAATGGAGGTTATGGGGATCATTAAAAATATAACTTACAGAATTAAAGAGCCATAAGTTACATAAGTGGGCTTTTCTTTATTTTTTTGTTATACGAAATTGTTAGTTACTCCATAATTTTGTTGGTCTTGAGTTTATTCAATTTAGTTTCAAAAATTAGTTAAATTGACTCTCAAAGAATAAATAGTATCACATAAGTTAAAATTTAAAAAAAAGTATAATTTAAAATATTATAACATTTTACCCATAGATTCTTTATGGCTTTGTTGAAAACAAACATATGATGTGATGATTAAAATTTTCTTCCCTACCTTGTGTATATTATAGTGATGGAGAAGTGAAAGAATAACTTTGAATGAAATTTTGTTGATACAAAATATGAATTATATAGGCAAAGAGGAGGAATACCATAAGGTGTCATAAACTAACAAATTAAATTTTGGGGGTTATGAAGATTAAAAGAGAGTTATAAATATTATTAAGAGTATAAGTTGAAAGAATGTGAATTATTAGTAGTTATTTTCTTATTAAAGATATTAAATATATATTATGGTGGTAGGTGAAAAGTTTGATTAATTGATAGTATAGAACTTTTGAGATATTAAAAATAAAATAAATTGAATAATGAAGGAAAAAATGGTCAAAATAATAATAATAAAAATATAGATAAATATGAATGGAGGCCAATAAAAAGGTGTCACATCACCTTTTCTATGTTCCTCCTTTATATATATATATATATATATATATATACTACCTTAAAGCATGAACTCCCAAACTTGAATGTTGATTTACTATAATACCCTCAATTAAAAATATTCAATTTATTTTGTTTATTAATTTAATTAATTTTATTATATTGAAAGTAGATATCTTTCCAAGTTAACAATGAGTTGTGACTTTTCCAAAGGATTGTGACATTTTCAGTGAGTTGTGACTTGTCTGAAGAGTTGTGATTTTTTCGAAGGGTTGCAACTTTTCTGAAGGGTTGTGCCTTTTCTGATGAGTTGTGCATTTTTCAAAGAGTTGTGACTTTTCCGATAAGTAGTGACTTTTTATAAAGGTTGTGACTTTTCGGATAAGGCACAATTAACACCTATTCATACTACTATTTGGTAGCTATAAATAGAGGGGTTTCCTCACACTTTTAAACTACAATTTCTTTAAGTTCTCTACTCTTCTTCTTCTTAAAAAATCTGAAGTGTTATTTGTGAAAATTGATCAAGTTCAAAATTCAACGAAATTCGAGGTACCTCATAAGAAAAAGTTGGTGAAAAAATGTAGCAAATTATTCATCAGTTCACACTCGTAATATAAGGAGATTGTGTCATTTTGACAATCAACAAAAAAATTAAGGAGATTATAATATACTCGCGGATGACGTGCCAAACAACTAATTAAATGATTAATGTGATATTTTAAGTAAAAAAAAGAAGAAAAACTATTTTAATAAACAAAATAAAAATAATATTCTTAAAAAAAATTAGTTTACACCCTCACCCCTCTACCACGCCGTTCCATACCTCTAAACTCTCTCTATCTCTTGTATAAAAATTCATTTGACAAAGAAGTGCAAATCTTTAACATAAAAAATTGACAAATCATTAGAATCAAAGAATTGGTGTTTTCATCTAATAATAATAAAAAATTAATTGGGTTAGAAAATGGAGTCTTTCATAGTATCTAATAGTGAATTCACCATCTTTCTTGAGACAATTAAATGAAAGGTGTCAATTATGTCTTGCTTTGGTTTTTTGTGACACTTTGATCAAGAAAGGGTCAAATCCACTTTAAAATGTAATTAAGTAAATCTGAGACCAAATTAACATTTTCAAAACTTTCTAATCTTTTATAAAATACAAAAAAAAACACTTCATTTTTCAACTTTTATAATTCTATCCAAATCATTTTTAAAAAAAGTAAAAGAAAATATAATTTTCTCTTCTTCTCCTAACGTTCTCTCTTCTCTTCTTCTTTTTCCTTAGAAAATCCGAAAATCCGACTATCAAAATAAATATTCTCCCCCATTATCTTATCTTCCTCCTCATCTCTGGTCGTGACTCTCTCCTTTTTTTTTAACTGAAGCTTGTGTTCGACTTAAAATGGGTAAGTCATTTTTTTGAAAGAATTTACAATTTTTGAATAATACTAAGTTTTTTTCTTGGGTTAATGAACAATACATCGTTCTATAGATGTGAAAATTGAATAATGGTGTAATGCTACCTATTATTTATTATTTTTGAAAGAAAATCAACAAACCCAAAAAATTCTAATTTTGAGGAAATGTATATGTATTGTTAACATTCAGTGAAAATTCATTTTTTGTTGTTTTTGTTGTTCTTTTTGTGACCATTTTGTTAATATGATTTTAGAAATATAGTGTTGTTCAGTTGTCCAACATATATTTCATTTGTTGAAAGATGTGTCGTATGTTGTTACATTTAGTGATATGTTGGTATATATTCCAACAGAGTTGTCATATTAGGGCAACAAAATGGTCATCTATAGTAATAGAAGATTAATTTGTGGCCACGGAAGATTCATTTGTGGCAACAGAGGTACATATGTGGCAACAGAATATCCATCTGTGTCAACATAAGTATAAATTGCTACCCATTATTATTTTATAATCTATTGTAAACTCTCAACTTTTTTTATTTACCTTGTAGATGAAATGATACAAGAAGTTTCATCCATGACAACAACTCAATCTTTTATTGGTGTTGCTTCATCTTCTAACATCAAATATTATTTTTGTCTATGCGAAGAATGTGAGCAGCAACATGATTATTTTATTAGTCGTGTTAAAGAACTCACTGATATTTTTAAGGAAATAACTTATAATATTGATGTACATACATCCAAGAAGATTTCACAACCTTTGAAGTGTAGGAGATTGAAAAAATATATTTTCCAATCACTATCTATAATTAGTGAAAGAAAAAAATCAATGACTACTGCTCCAGCATCACACTCAAACCCAAAAGGCAAGGAGGAGGAGGAGGAAGAGGAGGAGAAGGAGAAGGAACAAGAGGAGGAGAAAGAGCAACAGGAGAAAGAGGATGAGGAGAAGGAGAAGGAGAAGGAGCAGGAGAAGAAGAAGAAGAAGGAGAAAGTGAAAAAGAAAGTGAAAGAGAAAGAGAAAAAGAAAGAGAAAAAGAAAGAGAAGAAAGTCGAAGTCGTCAGTTGTGATGTGAAACAACAATATCCATTTGAAATTTTAACTTGAGGGTCCAACTGAACTAATGTCATCCTTCTCGCAATGGATAAACGAGGGTCTTTTCAAGCACCATGCAAAAAAGTAAAGTCGTTCAACTATTATTAATATTTCTTCTTGTTGTCCATTAAATAATTATTTATAATGATTACACAATTGCAGATGAGACAAGGACGATCACTACTTAGCCAATTGATCGGATCTTGAGTTCAAACAACTTGATTTTGTAGTTGTATTTCCAAAGAAGAAAGATTGGTTCTATGTAATGTCTCAACCAAATAAGTGCTGAACTGATGAGGTAAATCCATGCTCACTTTTATCTTTTGATTAAGATATGAATACATACAAATAAATTGATACATAAATACACTTGTTGATACATCTGTGCAGCATGTGGATGTCATTTTATACTATTTGCGCAAGAAGTCGAAGCAATAGCGTCATTCTAAATATCGATATAACACTACTAATTATTTTTTCAAAACATACATTGAAAATGCCAGTGATGTTCCGGAATATGAGAATAAAATCGTGGGCACTATCAAAGGGTTTGGTATACTTGGTGGACTGCCTTGGCACCTCACAGATGAGGTTTATATCCCTGTAAATTGTAATGGGGAGTTTCATTGGGTCTTGGCAGTCGTTGTATTGAAGGAACGATGCATAAAGGTGTATGATTCGATGTCCTCATCTAGGACTAATAGAAAATTGTGCTCCGAGATTCAAAAGTTGTTTACACTGTTGCCAAAGTACCTTGAATCCAGCGGATTTTTTTATAAAAAAGATCGAACCAACTGGTCAGTTCTTGAAACTTACCAAGTAAAGAATAAATCTCACCCATTTGAAGTCATACATGTTACTGGTATTGCCCAACAAGCAAGCAATAATCTCTAAGTATCACATTATTTTTTTGTCTTACCACTATTGAAATGTGGTGTTAATAGGTTTATTATATTTTCTAATCGATGATATACTATGCAAAGACTGTGAACTTTTTGTTGCTGCATATGCTTAGTTTTTGAGTGATGGACTACAAGTATCATCTGATGGAATTAATTTTGAAACCCTTTGCATGAGATATGCTACACTCCTATAGAATTATGGGATTTTAAAGGCTCGGAGTGACTATGTTAGTAACAATGAAGACCCATAGAGGCCTAGACCTAAAAAAGCAAAGTTCGATGAAAATGTTGTGGTTACCACCATTGATTAGATTGATGGTTATGTATATCCTTGTGAATTACCTTTTTATTGATAAGTTGTATAAACAATTGGTGAAGTGTTCATTTTTGCTAATAATATTAATATTAATGATTATTTTTTATTTTATTGGAACAAATGTCAATTATGATGGAAAGGAAGAAATGTGGTGTCTGTGGCAACATATATAACATCTATTGTAAAAAACACCACAAAATTATCTGCATGTGCCCCAATAAAAAGGATACATGTGGCAACATATGTCACAGAAAGAAGATATGTGGTAACATATGTCACAGAAAGGAGATATTTGACAACATTATATTGTCATAAATTGTTCTTTTTTGCTGATAATATTAATATTAATGATTATTAATATTATTTTTATTTTATTGGAACAAATGTCAATAATGATGGAAAGGAAGAAATGTGGTGTCTTGGCAACATATATAACCTCTGTTGTAAAAAACACCACCAAATTATCTGCATGTGCCCCAATAGAAAGGGTATATGTGGCAACATATGTCACACTTTGAATTGTCAAAATTCAAAAAAATAAATTAAAAGGTTTAAAACAATCGTCCCTTCATTTTTTCTCTCTCCTCTCCTCTATAAAAGGTCATTTCATATTCCAAATTTAATTTAGTTTTACTAATTTCCATTTTCTTTTCTCTTCTTTCCTTTCTCTCGTTCCATTATTCCTTTACAGATTAAGGTTGTTGTTGCGATATTTTCTACAACATCAGTGGTAATCTGTTGTGATCCTCTTCTACAACAAGGCATCGTTTCCCTCATCATTTCTAGTTTATCGTTGATATATTCTTAGGTAAAATTTAATTAGGGTTTTGAGAAATACTTACTGGTATTAAATCAGGACGTTTTTAGTGGTTTTATCACTTATTTGTTTGTAGGAAGGTTGGGTAGTTATTCCTTTTGAAATATTATCTGATTTCAAAAAGCTTAATTTGTAGTTCATTGGTTAGGGTTTAGGGAGGGTTTTTTGGTTTGTTGGTTGGTTCATGTGTGGTATTGAATCGTATTTGTTGTTTATGTTGTTGTGTATTGTGTTGTGTGTTGTCTTGTTGTGTTGTGTTGTTGTATTTGGTTGTTGTTATTTTTGTTAAGAAATATTTGATTTTTGTGGTTGCAGATACAAATATAATGGTCAAAAGAAAAATTGTATTAACAAAAGAAACAACTGAGACAAAGATCCAGAAGAGGCCTAGGACTAAAACTTGTAGGAAGAAGAATGAAAATTCGACTACCACTCTTTTAGAAGAACTTGCATCTGATGCAGTTTCTTCTTCTCAAGTAGAACCAGATTTTTCTCAAAAATAATATGAAGAAAAAGAAAAAGAAAAAAATGAAGTTGATGATGATGGAAAAAGAGCAAAAGAGGTTGATGAAGAAGAAGGAAAAAAAGAAGATAAGGAAGAAGAGGGAAATAAAAAAGAAGTTGAGGAAGATAAAAGGAAAACAAAAAGATATTGAGGAAGAAGAAGGAAAAAAATAAAGAAGTAGTTGAGGAAGAAGAAGGAAAAAATATAGAAGTAGTTGAGGAAGAAGAAGGAAAAAATAAATGAAGTTAATGAAGACAAAGGAAAACAAAAAGAAGTTGAGGAAGAAGAACAAGAAAAAAATGAAGTTGAGGATGATGATGGGATCAAAACTATCAGTGCACACACTTTTCATGTGCATTTGCAGCCTAATGCTACTGGTGATAGCATTATCAGGTCAGTCATGGGAAAACCTTTCGACACCTTCAGGATCATGCTCAAGCAGATTGGTTTAGAAGATTTTTTTAGGAATAGTTATTTTGGTCATTTTCTTGATTTGCCAGAGAAAAATAATGAACGTTTTCAAATGACCATGGTCAATGAACTTCTGAAAAGAAGGTTCATTTTTCAGAATCCTGAAAACAAGGATGAAGTTTTGATTAATTATTGTGGCATGTCACTCTTCTTTGGCAAAAGAGAGTTTGCCATATAGTTTCAGGGTTAAAATGCCATCCTCCTTCTGAGCCAATTCCTGGATTCATAGTAAAAAAAGAACCACGAAGACGAAAGAAAGGAGAAAAAGAAGAAACAAGACAGTCAACTGAGGAGCAGGACTTGGTGTCCCTTGTTCTTGTTGGCACAAGCTTCAAAAATCCCGATTTGATATATTTGTTGAATCACGAGGATACATCAGAGAAGCACAAGGAGTCATTGTGCTTACTTTGATTTTTACATAATGTACTTTTGGCCAAAGATGTCAACAACAACATATTCCTTATATGGGTGAATTTATCTCAGGATATTGAGGCTTTCAACAACTATCCTTGGGGCCATAAGAGCTTTGAATTAACTTTGAAATACTTGTTGAAACCTTTAGGACCAAAGACCAATAACTTATTTGGCTTTCCATGGGCTCTCATGGTAAGCATAAATGTTCTTAATCTTTTTATATTATATTGAATAATTCAACATTTGATTTGTGACATGTTTTACTTTTTTATAGGCTTGGGCATTTGAAGTCATTCCTTACTTGAGGCATCAAGTAACTGCAGAAGAAGAGATCTCATCTCTAAGGATATTGAGATGGTTGAGAGCAAAAATAAAAACTATCAAAAATCCTCCAGATCTTTATAACCTCCTTATGATGCAGTAAGTTATTATTATATTACACCCATATATGTTGCAACATATCACTAATTTGTAGCAACATGTGATCCAAATATTGCTATAGATGACTCATATGTTGCTACAGATGATCCATATATTGCAACATGTGAAACAAATGTTGCTACAGATGCCCATATGTGTCAACATATCACCCATTTGTAGTAACATATGACACATCTGACCCAAATATTCCTACAGATGACTCATTTTTGTAATTTTAGATTGTGCATCCATGGCTTGTCCCAACAAAAAATGAATTGCAAATGTTATATCTAATTACTCTATGGTTGGTTGAAACCTTATTTGATCCTGTTATGGATAGAGTTAAAATGGAATTGGCTGGAGCAAGAATCATCAAAAGAGAGAGTTAATAATGAATTAGTTGTTTTTGATGGGGTTGATGTTGTTGGTATTGATGATGGTGCTGGTGTTGATGGTGGTAGTGATATTGGTGCTGGTGCTGGACAAGACCAAGGGGCTACCTGTTGTAGAGGATGCTCTGGCTTTCTCTATGAGAAGTGCAAGAACCAAGATGAAGATACTATCATGTATCTTCAAACATTGAGTTAGGTTGTCAATGAATTTAAAAACAAGAGTTCTATCAAAGAATGTTCGGCATCCATATACTCCATTTATTTGATTACCAAGACAGCAATTCAACCTCCCCAAACCTTGTTGTGTGACAATACAGTTGGTCGAATGCAATGTGTTTGGGTTGTTGGGATAGTATCTAGGAGCTTGGAGCCTTGACAATATGTTTATAATTAATGACAATGTTTTATTTTATCACTTATGTTATGTTATCTTATATTGAGAGCAAGTACATAGTATGTGATGATATTGAGAGCAAGTATTTAATCAAATGTTGTTACATAAAGGTGATATGTAGCAACATATGTCTCATATGTAGCAACATATGGGTCATCTGTAACAACATATGGGTCATCTATAGCAACATATGCCTCAAATGGTCAAACGTTGCTACATAAAGGTGATATGTTGCAATATTTGAGGCATCTGTAGCAACAGATAAGTCATTTGTAACAACATATGTCTCATATGTAGCAATATATGGGTCATCTGTAGCAACATATGTCTCAAAATGGTCAAACGTTGTTCATACGAGTGATATGTTGCAACACATAAGTCATTTGTAGCAACATATGTCTCATATGTAGCAACATATGGGTCATCTGTACCAACATTTGAGTCACATGTTACTACAGATGGATGATATGTAGCAACATATGACTCATATGTTGCAAAATTTGAATCAAATGTTATGTTAAGAACAAGTAAAAATGTTGGAACATGAGTGCAAAACTACGTTTATTTATTTCCACAACTATGATAATTTTAATGGTTGTACACAAATACATAAGAATTTTCCATCCTCCACAGTGTTCTTCTTGGTAATACTTAAAAATAGAAAAAAAAACACAACAAACAACACGAAGATTAGCTTCCAGTTGTTATAATATTTGGTCTTTTTCTTCTCCTTCATCACCCATTTGTTACTTCTTTTAATATGACTTTCATCATCAATTTCCAACTCCTTAATTTTGTTCACCAATCTCAGAATAACGAACTTGGATCATATATCAACATCTTCACGATCCCTCCATCTAAAGAAGTTGCATGCATTATCCTAAAATACACATCACAAAGAAATTTAAATTAAAAAAAAAACAAAATAAAAAGAAGTCTCCAAACTAATATGTAGAAATGTACATACACGATAGCATGGACAAGACCAAAATCTTCAACCTGGATTGTCCTTCGACCATGAAGTTTGCATTGAAAGTAAGTCTCTATGTTTGCAATAGATTTTCACACCCAACATGGGATCATTTTCATCATTACAAATTCGATTCAATATTGCATTTGACATTATATCAAAAGTAACAAAAACAAACAAAACTCATTTATTAGATCTAGAGTACTAATCTATATTTAAAGAACTCATTCTTACCCAATCACTATATTGCAAAATTAATAATTTCATTGATTTGACAATACATGATAGTGCTGAGATTTAATTTACCAAAGGCCAATCAAATTAATTGCGTGTTAAAAAACAAAGAACAGAAAAAATTGAGAGAAAAAAGACTGATGAAGTAAATAACATCATTATATCCCATGCAGTCTAGAGATCTGAGATCCATGCGAAGAGAGAGAGAAGCGCGAAGCGGAGAGAAACCGAAGCGACGAGGAAGAAAATGAAAACCCTATTCTTGAAATGAAAATGAAAACCCTAATTTATATATATATCCCTTCTAGAAATGAAATAATTGACCGATTGGGCCAGTTTTAGAGGTTGGGCTTGCCTATGACTTTTATAAAGTACTTACGTTTTTTAAGTTGTTACAACATATGTCAATTATGTGTACATGCAAGTAGTATCACCATTAATAGAGAGGAATTAGGTTACAATTTAATTGAATTAACCCCCAAAAGACCATTTTATGATATACATATGTTGCCACATATGACATGTCTGTTGCAATTTTTTCAACAGAACGTGCATATGTTGCCAGATATGACACTTCAAGGATGGGTTGATCGATAAATTGAGTGATTTAGGAATGGAAAATTGTCAAATTAGACCAAATTTTAGTACTTTGGACCATAATTAAGTAATAAAAATATGCTATAACACCTGAAACAATGATTTACAAGGGTGTTATATAACTATCATATGGAGTTACTTGGTTATTGTATGATGAACTAGTGGGATGATAGTCTTTGTAAAAATAATTGATAGAATTGAATGAAGGTTGTTGTATTAGACCATAATTTTGTACTTAGACATGTTGTAGGACTATATATTAGTGTTACATGTTGAATTAGGTGACAATTTAATTGAATTAACCCCCAAAAGAGCATTTTATGATATGCATATGTTGTCATATATGACATGTCTGTTGCAATTTTTTCAATAGAACGTGCATATGTTGCCAGATATGACACTTCAAGGATGGGTTGATCGATAAACTGAGCGATTTAGGAATGGAAAAATATCAAATTGGACCAAATTTTACTACTTTGTACCATAATTAGGTAATAAAAATATGCTATAACACTTGGAATAACGATTTACAAGGGTGTTATATAACTATCATATGGAGTTACTTGGTCAATGTATGATGAACTAGTGGGATGATAGTATTTGTAAAAATAATTGATAGAATTGAATGAAGGTTGTTGTATTAGACCATAATTTTGTACTTATACATGTTGTATGACTATATATTAGTGTTACATGTTGAATTAAGTGACAATTATATTGACTTAGCCCCAAAAAGACCATTTTATGATATACATATGTTGCCACATATGACATGTCTGTTGCAATTTTTTCAACAGAACGTGCATATGTTGCCACATATGACACTTCAAGGATGAAACATTTTATAAAGAACAAATTCAGAAATTAGTACAAAACAAAAATTCAGAAATTAATACAGAAATTTAACTACTTCATCTATTTCTAAATCACAACTACATAATTCACAATGACGAAAAGTGATAGAGTTGATGAACAATGCAACAAATTGGTCTTTCTCCCAACAAATGATGTTCTGGCACCCTTCCAAATAAAATATATCGCAACTTTTGTCGATATCTTCTGAGTTTTAGTGACTTCGTTTTTCTCATGTTGGCAATGAACATTATGCCTTCTCTCATGAATTCACCGCCCTTGAAGATTGAAATTATGGCAAGCACATAGGATGCACCAATGTCACCTCCGTCTACTGCTTGATTAAGCATTTCCAATCCATTTGGATCGCTATTGTGGAAATAATCAACCTACAGAAGAAATAACACATTTAAAAGGCAGAATACATTGATAAAAACATGAATAGATGCGAAGAACATTAAAAATTACCACGTCTTTTCTGTATAAGGCTTCTAAATTCCCCGATGCTCTGCACATTTCCAGGAAAGAAGTGCATTTTCGAACAACTGACCAAGGTTTACACAACCATATATATTCAATAAAGTCAACAAATGTTACCGTTTGATATACAGAAGGTTCATTAGCAACTTGATTGAGGACCCTAGAACTGAGAAATCAAATCAAATTGTTAGGAAATCAAATTAAAGAGCGAAAATTGATTAAAACATACATACCTTAATTTAACATTCATTAAATCTTTGAAGGAGTAGGAAGCAACTCTTTCAACGATTTCAATTAGTAGTTCCCTCGGAAGGGATTCAATGTAGTTTTTTTTACTCATAGTCATTTTTGAAGATTTATTCTTCTTCTTTCCCATCTTGAAGAAAATTAAATGAAAGGACCTACGTTGTGTACTTCTTCTTATATAATCTCAATGTAATGAATGTGAAAAGTTGCAACTTTTGAAGACAAAGAGACACTTTTGACTTTTCAAATGCAAATATTTTTAGATTAAACATTTTATAAAGAACAAATTCAAAAATCAGTACAAAACACAAAAAGGCAAATATTTTTAGATTAAACATTTTATAAAGAACAAATTCAAAAATCAGTACAAAACACAAAAAGGCAACCTTATGTACATATGTTGCCACATATGTCAATTTAATTAATACCACACAGTGGTATAAGACAGAAATTTAACTACATAATATAGTTCTAAATCACAACTATATAATTCACAACAAATATCATCTTAATTGTCGCTTTCCATGGGCCAACCATTCCTGCAATCAATTTGCTCAAATTGATGAACAGTGCAACAAATGGGTCTTCCTCCCAACAAATGAGGTTCTGGCACCCACATTCCACCTAAAATATTTCGCAAATGATGTCAACATCTTCTGACTTTTAGTGGCTCCATTTTTTTCATGTTGGCAATGAACATTAAACTTTCTCTCATGGATTCACCGCCATTAAATATTGAAATTATGGCAAATACATAGGATGCACCAATGTGGCCATTTTCTGCTGCTTGATTAATCATTCCCAATGCAGTTGGATCGTTACGGTTAAAAAAATCAAACTACAAAAGAAATAACACATTTAAAAGGCAAAATACATTTATAAAAACGTGAATATATTCGAAGAACATTAAAAATTATCACGCCTTTTCTGTATAAGGCTTCTAAATTCCCCGATGCTCTGCACATTTCTAGGAAATAAATGTCTTCTTGAACTATCGACCATCTACGATAAGGAAAGTTGACCAATGTACCTTTTGATATACAGAAGGTTCATTAGCGACTTGATTGAGGACCCTGGAACTGAGAAATCAAATTAAATGGTTAGGAAATCAAATTAAAGAGCGAAAATTGATTAATACATACATACCTTAATTTAACTCTCATTAAATCTTTGAGGGAGTAAAAAATAGCCATTTCAACGATATTAATTAATAGTTCCCTCGAAAGAGATTCAATGTAGTTTTTTTTACTCCTAGTTATATTCTTCTTCCTTTCCGGAAATCTTGAAGAAAATTAAATGAAAGGACCTTATGTTGTTGTGTTCTTATATAATGCTAGGAATATGTGAAAAGTTGCAACTTCTGAAGACAAAGAGAAGAGAAGAGAAGAGGCACAACTTTTGACTTTTCAAATGAAAGTACTTATTTTTTTGAAAAAGGGGTAAAATATGAAGAGTTGTAATTAATTTTTTTTTGAAAGTTGTTCCAATGACAGTAATGATTGATTGATGGTTCACACACCTTACACGTAATTATTTATTAAAAATATGTTGGAACAAATGTGTTTTCTGATGTACTTGTAACACATAATTGACATATGTTGGAGCATATGCAATATTATGTTTTAAGATCTAATACATAATTGATATATTTTGGAACAGACGCGTTATTTTGTTGTACTTGTAACACATAATTATCATATGTTGGAACATATGCAATATTCTGTTGTAAGTAGCAACACATAATTGACCTATGTTGTAACAGATGCATCAGTTCAAAATAAATCACACATTTTATTTATATAAATAACATAACGTAAGTTGATTCAAATTAAGATAAAAAAAAGATAGGGAACATCATCCTCAAATATAAAGAACATTAATTAAAATTCAACAACACTTATGGAGCATTTCGAGTTGGGCATGTAATTCTTTTGTGGCCAAAGTCCCTACATACAGAACACTTATTTTTTCTTGTTGGAAATGATTCACTAACTTCACGGCGTCTCTTATATCTCCTTCTTCTAGGTTTGCTTGGATCAACTTATGGAGGAGGTATTTCTCTCTCTATGAAATCCAAAGGGACAATCCAAGAATCTTCAGGTGGCACCGGGTGAATTTCCTCACAATATGTCATTATGTATTTTTTCATTGAATAATATGGAGATCAGGAGTACTCATAAATCTGATTTCCAAATTCGGCACCATATTGAGTTTGAAGCACTGTCATGGCATGTGGACAAGGTATTTTGTCTAAGTCAAAAATTCTACAAGTACAAGTTCTTCTTTGTAGATCCACCGTAGCAACATCACCATGACTAGTGACACTGACCTTGTAGTTAGCGATTTGATGAGACAACAACTTGTTGCCCGCGTTGACATACTTTGATATGTCTTTTTCAATTGAAAGAACAAATCTATTAGCAGAGTTCACCAGCTCCATACGCCTCTGGTGAAATAAAAGTGCAAATCTCATGTTTATTTATCAAATAGAGCGCAAATGGAAATTCTCTTTCAACATCAAACATAGAATTCACCGACTCCACGATGTTTGACGTCATAATGTTATATCTACACAACAAAAAATAAAAATCAATCAACACATATAAAATTACAATAAACTCAAACGAGATGGTATAGATAATAATGTACCTATTTCTCGGGCAAAATGCTCTGCTCTGTGTGTGGAATCCAATACGTTCAAGAGTTTTAGCCGCCTTTGGTACCAAATCTCTTATTTGATTGAAATGGTCATTGAACTCACATATATCGTACGCCCTTGCTTCTTTATAAAAATGGGACACTACCTTTTAATTGTGAAAGTTATTTCAAATATTTTTCCAAGGTCTCATGCAACAACCATAATGAGATACAGGGTAGATAGTCGAATACTTGGATGCCTATCAGAAATAATGCACAACATCAGTAGCATCTACAAAGCTTCTCATATTTTGAAAAAAATATTCATATAAGGCATTGCATTCCTTGTCCACAACACATAAAGCCATTGGAAATATATGATTCTCAACATCTTGTGTCACCGCCGATAGTAAAACTCCTTCATACTTGCTCCTCAGGAATGTCCCATTAACGACTATTATTTTTCTCATTTCTTGAAAACCAGTTATCCAAGCGACATATGATACAAAGAAGTACTTGAACCTCCCATTTTCATCGAGCGACAATGTCGTCTTGTTTCCTGGATTTGCAACTTCAAGCATATAACGGTACGCATTAAGCACTGCATACCCGTGCTCTTGTGTTCCCCTAACATTAGACGTATCATGCTCCATGCCCTTATAAATCTTCCAATAGCTTACCTTACAACCCAATTCTGTGCGAAGTTGATTTGACATGTCTCTTGTGGATTGGCATTTACCATTGGAAAACCTATTCTCAAAGTACTTATCTATGACTTTTACCATGGCATGGGAATTATGGCTTGTAAGATGCTCTAAACCACACATATAGTACTTTTCATAGATTCTAATGACAAACCTGTCACTATTTGTAAATTTTACAGCCCTCAGCCACCAATTGCACTCTGGATATGAACATTTAGAAGAAAACACATTACGAGAATTGATCACCTTTTTCAATCTAAAATCTTTTTTCAAGCAAGCAATTTTCAATGAATCTGCCAGCTCTTCCTTGATCTTGAATGTCATTCCCTTATAAAAACCAGTTTCATCATCTCGAACATTATTCACACGTGATGATTGAGAAGAACATGGAATGTTGCTGCCAACAATAGGTGTAAGAGGATTGTTGCTCTCAAAGTCCAGCACTTCATCTTTTCCAATTTCAACATCGTGATTATTCATGTTCACAACATCAAATTCATCATTTAACATATCTTGTTGTTCTTCTTCTAGATTATGATCCTCCTCGATAGGATTTTTATCCACATAGACTCTTAATATGGGCGGTCTCTCTGCTCCTCCAAAATAAACAAGCAAACTAGGTTGATCAGTTATTTTAAAAGGTAAGACCTTCTCATTATGAAAAAAATGAGGAATGTAACTCATGACAAGATCTTTCGATTAACAATTGTATCATATTTTTGCATGACTAAATTCACAAAATTATCATACAAAATATTTTGTTCGACAGTCATCCCTACCAACCCTCCCCGTTTCTTACCATCATTCCAACGTCAGATGTATCAATTTTTCTTCTCGACCCATTCACCACGACAATTAATACCTACAAATAATTCCTCCATTTTTTGTACCTGAAGCACTTAATTTAAAAAACAATTAGTACTAATGAAGAAATGTGTAAATCATATGTTGCAACATATGACTATTATGTGGCGAGATGTAAGTCATATGTTTCTACATATAACTGATATGTTGTGACAAATAAATCACATATGACAACATGTGTAAGTTATATGTCGCAACATATGGCTATTTCGTTGCGAAATATAAGTCATATGTTGCTACATATAACTATTCTGTTGCGAAACATAAATTGCATGTTGTGACAAAATGTATAAGTCATATGTTGTAACATATGACTATTCTGTGGCGACATGTACGCCATATGTTACTACATATAACTGATATGTTGTGACAAATAAATCACATGTGGCAACATGTGTAAGTTATATGTCGCAACATATGACTATTATATTGCGAAATGTAAGTCATATGTTGCTACATATAACTATTATGTTGCGAAACATAAATCACATGTTATGATAAAATATATTTATTCTGTGGTGACATGTAAGTCATATGTTGCTACATATAACTGATATGTTGTGACAAAGAAATCACATGTGACAACATGTGTAAGTTATATGTAGCAACATATGACTATTCTGTTGCGAAATGTAAGTCATATGTTGCTACATATAACTATTCTGTTGCGAAACATAAATCACATGTTGTGACAAAATATATAAGTCATATGGTGCAACATATGACTATTTTGTGGCGACATGTAAGTCATATGTTGCTACATATAACTAATATGTTGTGACAAATAATCACATGTGGCAACATGTGTAAGTTGTATGTAGCAACATATGGCTATTCTGTTGCGAAATGTAAGTCATATGTTGCTACATATAATTATTCTATGGCGAAACATAAATCACATGTTGTGACAAAATATATAAGTCATATGTTGCAATATATGACTATTTTGTTGCTATTGAAATAACCTTTTTGTTGCTATATACGACTATAATTTGTTCCAATAATCAACTGTTACAACATATATAGCCATCTGTTGGAAACGCAAATGCAAATTATTGAAAAAATTGCAACTACCCAGATGATGATGAATGATTTCAAAGAATTGTTAATTTTACTTACCAAAATAGTGGTGTGTGAATCGAATCACTTATGAAGTAATTTCAATTGATACAGAATGAAATTCGGTCCACTGATTAGATTAATTAAATCTGATTCACGAAGATGAAAAGAAGAAGAAGAAAGCTCAAGGACTAGTAGCCAAGACCAACAATGTACGAAAAGAAGAATAAGAAGATGAAGAGAACGGGAAGAAAGGCAAGCAGGCAAGCAAGCAAGCAAGAACGAAGCAGAAGAAGAATAAGAAGAGGAATACGATGGAAGGCGGGGGGGGGGAATGTTTTATTTCCCCCCTTTTGATACAACTCGATGGTGGCTTCCCTCCAGTTTTGGTTCCCACCAAAATTGGCTAAATTAGGTTTTAGTCATTTACCATTTTACCCCTCATTTAATTCAATGGACCAAACTGCCAACTTATAAACTTGAGGGCAACTCTACAATCCTTAATCATTAATCACATAATTGTCACCTACACTCAATAATTAAGACTTATGTCACCGCCCATTTATTTTGACACCTTAATGTCACCTTTAATTCAAAGCCCATCTTTTTTTCTTTTTACATCTTTTTCCTCGTTCCCACTTTAAAAGTGTGTTTTTTTCTGATCTATTTTTTTTATTGTTTCAGATTTTTTTTCCTGTTTAAGTGTTGTTTTGTGGGAAGACGGGGGCAGCGAGGAAGAGAGTGAGAGTATATAAAATGTGGGTGTCGGTATCCATTTTTTCCGGCGAAAAAGGTGGAGGGCAATGATGGTAGATCTGGAAAAAACAAGACAATGAAGAAGAAAACCCTAAAAAAAAAGAAATTTCGGTTGAGAAAAGATTTGAATCAAAAAATCCAACCTCCATTGAAGGAATTCAAGCTTGGGAAAATGATGGGAGTTAGGGGCTTGAGAAGTGTAGCAGAAGCAGAGAAAAATAAAATTAAAAATTGGCTAAATATAAGCGTCTTCATGCGCCATTAATGAGTGTATCACACTCACTATGCTATCTCAATGTCAAAAAATACCCCATTCTTGTAGCTTTTCTTTTTCTCTGATTAATATCTTCATGTGAGTGTTTTTGCAGGTATGATGCTAGTGAATGTCTATTACAATTGGACAGCAATGTTAAGATGAAAATATATTTTGCTTTCTTCTTTCTTCCTTTCTCGTGTTTTTGGTTAAGAACATTTCATCTTGAGAAATATTTTATTTATTGCTCTCATTGGTTCGCACAATATATTTCTCTTTTTTTTCCAATTTTTGTTCTTCTGAGTGTTGGGTTGTGAAGGTGATTAGGGCATCATGCAGAAGTTTACAATTTGCAAATCATATAGTTGATAAATCAGATAACAAAAACTTATACTAAAAATTAAAATATTATTATATCAAAACTAATATAAAGAAAAACATTGAAACTTTAGAGAGAATAAATCTCTCAATAAACAAGACTCTTAAACGATTACATTGTGGATGTTATTGTTTTGTGTTAGAAGAAACAAATTTATATTTATAGAGTCCTAAAACCTTTCTTACTAG
Source organism: Solanum verrucosum (assembly GCF_900185275.1). NCBI lineage: Eukaryota > Viridiplantae > Streptophyta > Magnoliopsida > Solanales > Solanaceae > Solanum > Solanum verrucosum. The sequence goes on along the minus strand of NW_026020290.1, from coordinate 883,970 downwards.
AAAAGAACTAATTTCTCCAAAACCTTTTTCTAAGAGGAAAAAATAAATCAAATATGAAAGAATATTATATTTTCCTTTCAGGAAAAGTAAAAACATTTATGGTAATGTTTTGTCTTTTCTTTAAGGAAAATAAATCTTAAATTATGGTAAGAAAATCAGGACAAAACCCTAACAAATCTCCTCTTTTGGCTGGATTTTCTTGACAAAGTTTGATTTGTCTTCTTCATTGCATGATAATTTTGTTCTTCACAAAATCTTCATCATTGTTGCTTGCCATGGTTAAAAATAAAATTTAAAATATATGGATTAAAAATATTTTGTTTTTATTCTTAAAAATTGCAGCAACAAGAATGTTGAAAATATGGTTGAAACTTCTTCTCCACATGTAGCTTGACAAATAATCTTCATTATCATCAAATTTGTTGCAAATTGATTTGAAACCACTTGAACCTTTCTTCAACCTCGTTGAACCATAGGACCACCGGATCTTTGAACCATGTGCTCTGATACCACTTGTTGGGTTATGAAGGGTAATTAAGACATCATGTGGAAGTTTACAATTTGCAAATCATATAGTTGATAAATCAGATAACAAAAACTTATACTAAAAATCAAAATATTATTATATCAAAACTAATATAAAGAAAAACATTGAAACTTTAGAGAGAATAAATCTCCCCATAAACAAGACTCTTAAACGACTACATTGTGGATGTTATGATTTTGTGTTAGAAGAAACAAACCTATATTTATAGAGTCCTAAAACCTTTCCTACTAGAAAAGAACTAATTTCTCCAAAACCTTTTTCTAAGAGGAAAGAATAAACCAAATATGAAAGAATATTATATTTTCCTTTCAGGAAAAGTAAAAACATTTATGGTAATATTTTGTCTTTTCTTTAAGGAAAATAAATCTTAAATTATGGTAAGAAAATCAGGGCAAAACCCTAACACTGAGTGATGTCAAATTGGCTTTGAAATAATGAATCAAAGTTTCTATAATCTCCTCATCTGAATGATGTAAACCTTTCTTATGGATACATATGTCAAACCTTTTATCTCAATGATTTATAATTTGCTTTCCTTGTGCATTGCAAGTTTACTTTCGTGTATTGTTACTATTTTTATTTCAACAGCCCTAAATAATTTTGGATTTATGGAAAAATTAGAAGACCAAGAAAAGACGTTCACCCATTGAGGCCAATAAAATCTTTTCAACAATATAAGATGATTGATTTCTTTCTTTATCAAAATCAATCATGTTATATTGTTGAAAAGAGTTTATTGGCCTTTGTGGGTGAGTGATTTTTATTGTAGTCTTTAGTGAAAGTTGATGATTAATAGTTTAATGACCTTTTAGTTAATTTTAGTTGAGGCTTCCCCTATTGAAGATTGAAGTGAAATGAATGTGTCTAATCTAAACAAGGGAAGGATAACTTGTGGACTATGAAGATGATCGAGACAAATGGGCACTCTGCAGTTGTCATCTATGCTGTTCGGACTCATCAAAAATGTCGCCAGGTGCATGTTAGTTCCTCTAAAAGTAGTACATTTTTGGAGGATCCGACACTGGTGCGACGTCATTTTTGGGGAGTTTGAGCAACACAGGTTGTCATGTTTGCACCTAATTACTCTGTGTATTTGGTTAAGAAATAAATTTGAATGTGATCATTCATCATAAAAAAATTAAGTGTCAACACTTGGTTGGACAGAGGTTTTACTTCTTTCTTTATACGAGCTTTCTAAAACAATACAGTATTTTATCTTGGTTTCAGACTGTGGTGATGATATCTTGATATTGGAACTTGCCATTGACGAAGTTTCCCAAAATGGGGAAATTAAACAATAGCTTGGTGAAGAAGAAAAAGAAGTTTCACCATGTTGCCTTCTCCATTGTCTTACTAATGATGGAAGACTTTCCATTTTCCATTTTGCTAGGTAACTCCCCAGCTGTTTCAACCTATATGAGGTTATTTTTCAATGGTTTGAACTGGTTTCTATGCCTGATGTTGATCATCTTTTCTGAAGGATCTATGAATTAATATAAATGTCTTTGTAGTGCTACTGTTGCTTCAGTGTCACACCAGTCTACTGATTTTGAAGAAAAAAAAATGACACTTCTATAGTGGCATGGCATCATCACAAGATGAGCTAGTTGAATGTTTTAGTGCTAGGAAGCAAATCAACCAAGTGGATTCAGGGCTGCAACCCCATGAAATAGACAGAGGTCACAAAAACATTTCAGCAAATGCTCAATAATCTGCAACAGAAAAATTTAGCTCAGAAGAAGTGGTTAAAACCACAAATCAGGTAAGGGAACCTCTCTATTCAGCAGGAAGCTATAAGCAGCAAGAAGCAAAGATATCTTCGATGACAATTAATCTTGGTAGAGTCTAAACTGCAGAACCAAGGTGCAAATTTGGAGAAGTCCACATCCAAAACATCTGTGCCTGTGGATGCTGGACGTGTGAATAATTTTAGGACACAACAAACTCAAAAAGTTGCTGAAGTTAAACCTCGTACAATTTCTTTCACAGGAAATTCCTTAGGTAATTTTTCCATTCCTTCAATTGGGCCAATGGCTGGAACTGGCAATGTCATGGAGTTACCTGTAAAGATGGCATTAACAGGATTTTCTACTGCTTCATCAAACTCAAGCAAACTTCAAATTTCTTCAAAAAGTGATGAAACACTCTCATCCACACCATTTAGTGGTGATCTAAGAAGAACTTTTGATTCTTCTGATAGAAATTCTTCTGGTGCAAATGAGACAGCTGCAACTTCAGTATCAATCGGTTCTTTCAAGCAAAGCGCCATGGCGGGAGCAGGGAGTATTGAATCATTACCTGCTTTTCCCCGCGCAAGGTTGCAATCGCAGAAAGGTTTTCCGTCGGAGCCTCACTTCACCAGGGAGACTTATGAGGCAATTCCATCTAATCAATTCCATGATGTAAGTTTTATCTTGGATGAAATGTAAAGGTTGAGTGTGGTTGTATGTGTGCCTCTGTATCCTGTATCAACATGCTCTCTTTTTCATTTATCATCATTTTTCTTTGGAAAGTTAAATGCATTCTTTTATCTATTCTGGGAAGTCTCCATCTTGACCTATTTCTTTCAGTCAATCCTTTTGGTGTGATAAGAATTATTAATTTCTCAATATTTAGCAGTAAAGCTAGTTCCTCAATTTCTGCCAATATAGTTAAACTGATTGGTTGTGCATAATTTGGAATGACTAATATATCCTCAATTGAACCTAGATCTTCGTGTATGCTAGTATATGCTCCTCCTATGATAATTTATGTCTTCCCAATTGTGTTTTTTAATAGTGAGAGTTTTATATTAGGCTTAAGTCATTCATGACCACCTAAAGTTGTCCACATATTTTACTTGCACACCTCAATTAAGAGTTGTACCAATTGAACACCTCTCTTATTCAAAACATGTACCTATTAAATACTTTTTGAAAACATGGCATCATAGGTGTAATACACCTCTAGAAGCACGTGAAACAAAAATAATTACTTACAGACCAATCACAAAATAACATGTCAACATTTAAAAAGTCGAGCAAACATTTCAACATTAAATAAAATCCCTAAAACATGTCTTCTTCCCCAATTCCAAACCACCTTACTGCATTTCCTCACCAGTCACCAGCTAAATCCTTTTGCCACCTTCCCTTGCCACGCCCCTTTTCTATATTCTCCTTCATTTTTCCTTTCTACTATCATTCCACCATCACCAATATTGTCTTTGTTATCTTAGTCGGCAAAGTACTCATTAAATAAATGACAGTCAAATTACAAGAAATTCAGAAGAGTTGACTGATACAAATCTGAAAAATTCTGACATTTTAAAATGTAAAAAATTTCAAAGAGTTGAATCTGTAGGAGGGAATTTAATCTAAAAGACTAAAAGTCAGATTGGTAAAATATCTGGTGAACCTCCATTTTTTCCGGCAAGACTACTTCGAATCTAAAATTATTTTCTTTGATATTGTCAAAAAATTCAAGCCCTAAAAAAGTCACAATATAAAAAATATTAACAAATCTTAATTGATGTTTGAGGAAGACAATGAAATTGGAGAAATGTCAGCTATGGTGTTGATGGAAATCACCAAATCGGGATAGAAGGGAGAGGGTAGGTAGGAGCTATGGTGTTGATGACAGAAATATAAAGTGAAGATACTTCTTGTGATCACCATGTGGTGGACGCTCCGTGGTGGCCAGTCGGCGGACTGGTTCCTACCGGATATGTTTTGGGTGGGTGGGTGGGTTGTGTAGGGTTCATTTTTGGTTTTCTATTTTTTTTTACTTTAAATTATTTTCTTATAATATATTTTTTTATAATTTTTTGAACCCAAATAACATGTCACAATTTAATTCGTCGTTGTGCCATGTCATCGTGAGTGTATTTTACACACTTTAAATTTTTGTTTGATTGTCAAAAAAATGTCAAAGAGGTATCAATTCGAAGTGGTAGAGGTGTTCAATAGGTACAAGCCTTAGCTAAGGTGTTCAAGTGAATTATGCGGACAACTTTAAGTGGCCATCGATGGCTTAAACCTTTATATTATATCCTGTGTGGTTTCTCATTGTACATGGTGAGATGCATTTTTGGAATACACTGGGTATGTTGTTGTTTTTGATGAGTATACTTGAAATGGCTTATATTTTTGTAGTAGTTTATCTGCTGCTTTTCTACAAGTTATTGGAACATGTTTAATCATGTCATATTCTCGATTTCCCTCAAGGTTGAAGAGATGGCCAGGAAATTGGATAGTCTTCTAGAAGGTATAGAAGGTGAAGGTGGGCTAAGAGATGCTTCCATCTGTGCTCACAGGAGTTCAGTTTTGGAATTGGAGGAAGGTATAGAGAGTGTTTCAGAGAAATGCAGGATATGGAGAGGAAGCTTTCATATTCATTCTCTACCTCATCTGATATCTGGTATGATGCCATGTTTCTTAATGGCACTCCTTCCTATTCTCCCTGGCATGCTGGTTTTTCCTGTAATTCTCTTTTACTATTTTTTCATGAGTACTTGTGGGAGGTTTATTCACTGAGCATGTAGCTTTTTTGCTAATCTTGCTATTAGTTGCATACATCTCAAAAATCAAGTACTTCATCCAATAAACTATAATCATGAAAGTCCTAAACTGGCTTGAACCTGGAACTCTAGCTTAAAATCAGTAGAAGACACTGCTACTGTTGCTTTGTAGTAGTTGATGGTCTTGCTTGCTTGTAATGTCTATCTTATAGAATTTGTCAGCTGGAGTATACATATATATGGACATGGCTAATCTTTTTATAGTTGTGTAGAGCAGTTCAGTATTATTACATTAGCTGTGAAGGTCCCAAACTTGCTGAGCTGCAATAGTAGAGGAGATGATGGGGGAAGGCTTTCCCATGGTTTATTTTGTAAACAAATCTAATGCATATTTGGTTGTGATGACGACTCTTCTTAGACCATTAATTTTGCCTTGTTAAGAATGTCTTACCATTGCAGGATCTTGGACAAATGTGACATCTTCCAAATAAAATAAAAGATTACTAAGATATGATGTATCCATCTCAGAAAAAAAAGGGGTTACTAAGATTTGATGCTAGTGAAAATTGCGGCAAAGCAAGACAAACAAAGCTGCAGCAGAAGTGAACTGGCAATCATAGGCCACCAACCATAGAAATACAATGCATTTTTCTAAATCTCTTCAAACTTTCATCAGATGAATTCACTGCTACGGCACTGTTCTACGGGCAGGAAAGATTAACAAAATAATTGTCAGGAATTCCTCTTTTAAGCAAATCACCCATTGTCATTGAGCCTGGTTGGATCTTTAATTAAATAACCTGTAAAAATCCTGGAGATCAAACCTTATCCCCATATACAACTTAAGATTTTAACAATCTATTCATGGATTGTAGGATAGGCATCTCGCGGAAGATATACAAAAGCAGATTATAGCCTATCTAAAGTAATGATTGTCTTATTGGTCTTATAGCTTATTTGGTCTCTAATTAGTTAAGTTCAGGAACAAAAAAAATGTAATATTCTATTCAAATTCCTATCTAAAGTAATTTTTTTCCTACTGGTCTTCATCCTGAAGGACGGGTATTGGAGTTTATCCATGCAATACTTTCCTCCTGAACTTCTGTGTAGCTGACTAACAGAGTTGAGCCATGAAGTCTGTCTGAGTTTAAGTCCATGATTTGCAAGAGAGTCGGCAACTCTATTGCCTTTCCTGTAACAGTGAGAGCTCATACAAACAGTCAGCAAGCTTACTCCGTACCACGCGTTGTTGCGTCAGCCTATTCCGTCTAGTTTTTCGGTGACTTTCTTGTGCAACATTGACTCTTCTCTTTATTCGAGATAATCCAATATTTTATACCCGATATTGAGCACTTTTTGGCAAACTGGGAAGTTTCACGAATATAGCAAAGAAGATTCTTAGCTGCTTTCCAGTGAGCTTGATTTGGTTGATGCATGAACTGGAATATCTTGGTAGCTATATCTGTGAACTAATGTACCCTTTTTCTTCCAATAAAAAATGGACATTCTAAGTAAGTAATAAGGAATTCCTGAAACTGGAAATTTAGAAGATTAGCCACAAGAGATCAAATTTTATTAGAGAGGCCTTTATCCATCATGTAAGTTTTGGTACCAAAATTGTACACACTTATTCATCCATAAAGATACAAATTTATAATATAGAAAATAAAACTAACTAGCAATCAGATTCCTTGATTTTAGGAGTTTTGAGAATCAACGAATGATTTTATTTGATCTAATATCCTACACTTTTTAATAGCATATCAGATATGATTTTATTCGATCAATTTAAATCCTACAAAATCATTTCTGACACACTGATATTGGAAACCAAGAGAGGTAAAATTGGAAAAACTTAACTCTCTTGGTTTCCTGTGATAGTTCTTTTGGAACATTTATTTGGGATAAATGACACTTGAATGGGATTGAGGGAGTATATGCCAGTTCTCCCAATCTCCTCTTATATCCACAATTAGAACCTTGTTTCATGAAAATTATGTTGTTGCCTAGTTGGCAAAAGTTGATGCTAGGTTGAAGGGTGCTACTTGTCATGCTCTGTTATTGCTATCGAAAGCATGGTTACACAAAATTGTACGTCGGCAGTCTTGATATGTGCATCTTCTGAATTTGGATAAATTTCTTCAGAGATGTTTTGCTCACAGAAATCAGAACCTCTAAAGGATATGTTAATGTACTGGTGAAAATCTCTTTAAATTAGTTGCAAAATCTGTACTGATAAGCTTGCCTTATCAACTCCCAATCGATCAACTAGTGGTCCTCATTTCGAACACCTATGTTTTGGTAAAACATAACTGCTATTTAAAGAGCAGCATTACAACTTGTATCAATAACCAATTTCCAAATTGAAGCGTATTGAACGTTCTTTAAGAAATTATGGTCATACAAAAATAGTTCCAGCTATAAAATAGGAAACACGTCAAGTTTTGGGAAGAAAAAGAGCACTTAGTATGGCTGCAAAAGAGTTGATTAAGTCACTAATGGATGCGGACTACTATTTTTATCTATATGTTTTGTCAATCAGCAAGCGCTAGTCATTTTTCACGTTGTTAGCAGAATCTTCGTTGATTCAAGAAAGTTTCAGAAACCTCTATGCAATAAATGGATAATTGTCCGTGTATTTCAACTTACTACCACAATTACAGCTGCATGAGTTTTAGAAATATTTCTTCTAATCGCAGGCAGTAATGGATGAGGAACTTGGGGAGGTCCGGCTCCTCCTTGATAAGACAGTACAAGGTATATCCTTGATCCAGTTCACAAAATTAAATAGGCTGATTTGTTTTTCCCATGATCTTTTATTTGTTGTTAATCATTTATATGTAGACATCATAATTACAACAAAAAATTGATGAAGCAAAACTTTAACAGACAAATGAATAAAACATTCTTCTTACTCCTATCGTGAGTTCAATCATTCCAAGATCTGGAAATGAAGTGTTACACTTCTAAAAAGTTGTGAATTGTCATCTTTACATTTCAATTTACACCTTCAAAGTTAGGAAATCGCTGTCTTCAGCATTCAAACCTGAAGAACACTACTGGGTGAACTTTCTACTTGCTTCATGCTATCTCTATGGTTGAGTGGAGGGAAGCTAAGGTGCTTGGAGTTGGGTGTGGGTGTCTGATGTGTGTGTGCAGATCTAGATGTCGGATCGTTCATGATCCAAATTTTAAGATTCGTGGGTGTGGATCTAGGTATAGAAACGGGTGCGGAAATCACATAAAAATAATTCAAGTATCTACAAATAGAGTTATATGAAGGTGTTTGGCTAAGCTTATAAGCTGGTCAAACTGACTTATAAGCACTTTGTAGCTTATTTACGCATTTGATGAACATCCAAAGTGCTTCTAAGCTATAAAATCAGCCAAAAGTCATAAGTTGGTCACCCCTGACTTATGCTTTTTTAGCTTCTAAGTACTTTTAGCTTGATCAAGTGTTTTACTATTTTATCCTTGATATTTTTAAAAAATTTCAATTTCCCCCCCCCCAAAATAAGATATCTAACTTTATATCCATTCTATATCTTCTCCACTTCCTTCAATATACTATTAAAGTTTAATTGTTTATAAATTTTTTTTGGTAACTGTAATTCTTATTATCAGATTTTGCAATATATACAAAGTGGAACTCTGGATATGGATAGATTCCAGTCTCAGAGCTCAACTACTTCAAACAGTCATTCTCATACTAGCAAGCTACTCTAAGAATAAAAGTTATGACTATACATAAACCCTACAAGCCTAGGGATCGTACTAGCTGTATAATGTATGCCTTGGATGATTAATCTACTCATCATGTCTATGTTTCTCTCCTTGTGTTGGAATATCCTGTGGTTCCTCTCCTGCCATATGTAGTATATTATTGCTGCTGGGGTCATCCTGTAGACTTCTGCCAGAATTGTTTTATTGGTGGCATGTTCTATGGCCCATGTCAACTCCTCATTCCATCTGGTACTACCAGAGGTGGATCTAGGATTTCGAGTCACTGGGTGCCAAGCAGAAGCGGACCCACATGATTTGATAGGGGTGCGCCCGTTAACTTCTAAAAAACGTGCTTGAGAAACGTATAATCAAGAGTGCACCTATAAGAAGCGTAAGGGTGCCCTTGTGTAGTTGGTACAAGTCAGAGGAACCACTCGCAATAATACAATTCAAATCTAGCTAGAACCCTATTTCATTATTTTTATTTTAAGTTTACCTTAGAGATCATATTTGAGCCATTAGTGATCAAGAAAATACTACATTATTCGTTAATTGTAGTAAAAGTTTCGCTAACTACCTAAATTAAGAAGTATTGATGCACCGAAATCTTCAAATTTTGAATTCGCCTCTAATGACCAGTAGACTCAGATTAAATCAACTTTAGATTCATATAGAATTATTCGTCTTATGGACGGATGTGTGAGCGGGATTCGGCGACGGACTGAAGGCTGAAGGCTGAAGCTTTGATTAATGGCAGATTTTTGTTGTTGAAAAGTTTAAAGGAACAACCAGGGTTTCAATAGTGAAGAGAGAAAAAAAACTTTTCTCTATGTTTAAACAAATAAAAGAAAAGTCAAAAAGTTAAATTAAATTAGTTAAAAACTAAATATTGATTAATACTTAATTTTAATTATTATTTTTTTTTTTTTAAAAAGTTGATTAATACTTAATAATAATAAGTTAACAAGTAAAAAAAAAATCAAAAAAGCAAAAGAGAATGTTCCTTGTAGGTTAAAAAAGAAACGATGCAGTTAAAAAAAAACAAAAAAAAAGGCTGCCTGCAGTTGAAAAAAAATTAAAACAAAAAGCTGTTAGTGGGGTTCGATCCCGCGAACTTAGACACAAAAATCTGATCGCCTACCACTGGCACCAGAGAACACTTTTGTTTACTGGGTGGCACGTTTATTATTTATACATATGGTGTATATAGATACCTATATATAAATAGAGTTTCCGTCGAAACTTGTGGGTGGCGTGGCACCCCCACGGGTCTTAGTAGATCCGCCCTGGGTACTACCCCTTGTGATGAATAACCAACTTAACATCTTTTGCCATATTTGTTGTGAGAATGATCATGTGAAGAAAAAGAGTTGGTATGTTTGTTTTTCTGCACTACATAATTAACCAGGGCCGACTCAACAATATTGGGGGCCTAAAACGAAACTTAAGAGAGGGGCCCTAATATTTTATTTTTCCCATCATATATACTTTTAATTAAAATCTACTTTTCTAGCTATTTTAGATGCGAAGTCATTAGGTATTGTTTTATAATCAGTTTGTTTTAATAATTCCTTTTCAAATGATAATATAGCTAATTGGATCTCTCTTAAGACATTGTTGATCTTAAAAATGATTTAATCAATTTTAATTTTGAAAAAATCTTATTTCGGCTGAGGCAACGGTTACAGGAACTATTAACATTTTCTATAAGAAATATGTGTATTTGGAAAAAATTCAACTCTTTTTATTTGATTGAGTATTTTCATTGATCATTGTCTTCTACTTGTATTATTTCCTTCATCACTTTTAATTTAAAAGATAAATCTAAACCATCAATATCAGAATACCTATTACGTGTTAAAGAAAGTTCAAGGTTAAGCCAATATTTTTTAAATTTTCATCATCTAGTGATCTCAATATTTTACCACTAAATAAGAAATCAAAAATATTTCCATATGCTTCAATTCGTTCAAATCTATTTTGAAGTGAAAAAAATAGTTTGATCTACTCTACATATATAAATCAATCAACTCTAAAAGATTCTTCAAGGGACTTTGTGATTTCGCTATCCATATTTTCATCAAATTGTTTCTTATGAAATTCAGGTTTATTTTCATCTCATATGCACTTTCCTTAGTAAAAATCATAATATTCATAATACATATAATTTTTTTAATGGAAAAGGGTCTATAATACCCTTATAGTATCAGAATTGGTACCAAAATGCCCTTCGTTAACCTTTTGACCTCAAAATACCCTTGAGGTTAACCTTTAGGGACCTATTTTTCCCTTTTGACTAACAATCTACTTAGTCCATATATTTAATTATTTCATTTAGTACGTGGCATATTGTAATTGGTTGGAAATTTAATTAATTAAAACCTAATTTATTTGACCCAAACCATTCTATCCACCCGGATCCACCCGACCCATCCTTTCAAAATACCCAACCCATCCAAATAAAACACCCATTACCCATTTCTTTTAAACAAAATCCTAAACATTTCCCCCAACTTCATCAGTTCTTGGAGCTCTTTTGAAAATCATCTTCTTCATCAGTTTGTTAAATTTTGTGTTGTTTAAATGTCGACATCTTCTTCTGTTTCTTCTCCTCAACAAGTTGAGTCTCGTGCATGTAAGTGTAGATTGATAGTAAAATATATTACTACTATGACCCGTGAGAATGATGGACGCCGATTCTTCAAATGTTGTCTTCCTGGCTCATTATCTTGTGGTTATTGGGATTGGATCGATAGTAAACTTCCAAGTCATGTGTCATTGATGATTCACAATCAAACAATCGAATTAGATTAAATTCGGAAGGAAAGAAACCGATTGAAGAAGATCCTAAAGGAAATGGGTGGCATTGAAATTCATAAACCAAACATTGGTTCCAACTTGAATGATATGATTTTTTTTGAAAATTCAAATTTGAATGATAAAGTTGTTGGGTTTAGCAAGGTGTGAATGGGAAATAAAAAGAGAAAATGGAAAGTGGAAGAACCAATGAAAGTGGGGGAACCAATTTTGGAGGGAAAATGAAAAGTCATCATTGCAAAAGTGCAAATGAAAGGTCATTTTTACCATATCGGTAGAAGAAAGTAAATTGTTGTCCTGATATTAGGAAACACTTCCTTTATTTCTTAAAGGGTTAAGAAAAAGGTGCCCCCTCACGCCGTCATCGTCGCTCGCTCGGCTTCGGCCTTGGATTTGGATTTGGCAAATGATGTGATTGATTGATAATATTTTTGGACAAAATTTATTTAATCAATCTTGTTAAATCATTTCCTTTCTCTTATAAATTAATTCAGAATGTTAATTAAATAACAGAATTAATTTAGCGCAACTGAATTTATTTGAAATTCACGTGTAACGGTAATCCTTCCAAAAAGTCGTTACTTTTCCCAAACGGTAATCCTTCCGAAAAGTCGTTACTTTTCCCAAAGGACACAATGTTCTGGAAAAAATTGGTCTGAACAGACGCGTTCCTTGCTGCAAATGGCTATAAATAAGAGGTCTTTTTCATTTTTTCAAACACTGAAATTTTTTCTCTCTGCATACATTTTCTTACATAAATAAAATTGTCGATCGACTGAGTCTGTGTGTGATCTTGTTGTTGTTCTTGCGTTCGCTGAAGTTATTGAAGTTTGAGGTACCGCTACTTCTTTAACAGGTTAATCCATTTTATCTTGGGAGGAATTAATCTGCAACCTCGGGTACAGTGAGGGGATTAAATTTCTTAAGGAAACACAGTAGTTTCTGTGGACTCGGATTAAAAATCATTCTGTCAATTTCATCTTTTTTCTGTTTCTGTATTTTTGACTAACCTGAATACAGGAGATAACAATCTTAAGAAATTTACATAGTTTCTATATTTGAGGTTTCTGGAGATTAAAACCTTTATGGTTTTCTACTCTGTTTGAATTTTAAAAATTCATTCGATTAACGATTAAAAGAACATAAAAACTTTATCGTTAAATCAGAAACAGTCTGTGTAAGGATTTATTCTTTACTGGTAGTATTTCACATACTAAATTGTCTGCCATTTGTGACAGAAAAATGACTAATTCAAGTCAAGTAAATGCTGGAACAGTAAGTGCTGCAACAACATCGGTTACACACAATCGTTCAAATGCTGCCCTAGCACCGGCTGAGAAACCTGCAAAGTTTTCTGGAGTCGACTTCAAGAGATGGCAGCAAAAAATGTTCTTCTATCTGATTACGTTGAGTCTGCAGAGGTTCATTAATGAGAACGTTCCTATTATGTCGGATGAAACTCCGCCTGAAGAACGATTCTTGGTAACAGAAGCATGGACACATTCTGATTTTTTGTGTAAAAATTATATTTTGAGTGGCCTGCAGGATGATCTGTACAATGTGTACAGTAATGTGAAAACCTCAAAAGAACTCTGGGATGCTTTAGAAAAGAAGTACAAAACAGAGGATGCCGGAATGAAGAAGTTTATTGTGGCAAAGTTTCTGGACTATAAGATGATAGACAGTAAGACCGTCGTCACCCAAGTTCAAGAATTGCAGGTCATAATCCATGATCTCCTTGCTGAAGGTATAAATTTATTTAATACCTATGTTGGAAATATTAAGTTTATTCTTAATACTCACATAATCTTTAATGTAGGATTGGTTGTGAATGATGCGTTTCAAGTGGCTGCAATTATTGAGAAGTTACCTCAATTGTGGAAGGACTTCAAAAACTACTTGAAACATAAATGCAAGGAGATGACTGTTGAAGATCTCATGGTAAGGCTAAGAATCAAAGAGGACAACAAGGCCGCAGAAAATAGGTCGCATGGTAATTCAGCAATATCTGGAGTAAATATTGTTGAAGAAGATCCCACAAAATCAAAGAAAAGAAAGAAAACATCTGGTCCAAAGAGCAATCCTCCTAAGAAGAAATTCAATGGAAGTTTCTTCAACTGTGGCAAACATGGTCATAAGGCTACTGAATGTAGGGATCCAAGAAGGACAAGAAGAAGGATCAAGCAAATTTGGCTGAATCCAAATGAGAGATGGACGATCTTTGTGCAATGCTTTCAGAATGCAACTTGGTTGGAAATCCAAGAGAATGGTGGATAGATTCTGGTGCCTCATGCCATGTTTGTGCCAACAAAGAATTATTTTCATCATATACTCCAGCACCTACAAACGAGAAGTTGTTTATGTCAAATTTCGCTGTTGCAAAGGTGGAAGGAACTAGCAAGATCCTCCTAAAGATGACATCAGGCAAAGTGGTGACTTTGAACAGGGTCTCGTATGTTCCGAAATTGCGAAAGAACCTAGTTTCTATACCAGTTTTGACTAAGAATGGATTCAAATGTGTATTTGTTTGTGATAAAGTTGTAGTAAGTAAGAATGAGATGTATGTAGGAAAAGGTTACCTCACTGATGGCCTTTTTAAACTCAATGTAATTGCAGTTGATATGAATAAAGATTCTGCTTCTTCTTACTTGCTTGAGTCTAAATGTTTATGGCATGAACGTTTGGGATACGTTAATAACAAAACCTTGCGAAAACTGATTAACTTAAATGTTTTGCCTAAATTTGAGTGCAACAAATCAAAATGTCAAGTTTGCGTTGAATCTAAGTATGCTAAGCATCCTTATAAATCTGTTGCAAGGAGTTCATATCCCTTAGAACTGATTCACACTGACATTTGTGACATGAAGTCAACACCAACACGTGATGGAAAAAAGTATTTCATAACTTTTATTGACAATTGCACTAAATATTGTTATGTCTATTTGCTAAATGGTAAGGATGAAGCAATAGATGCATTTAGGCAATATAAGACTGAAGTTGAAAATCAGTTGGATAGAAAGATCAAAATGATCAAAAGTGATAGAGGTGGAGAATATGAATCTCCATTTGCAGAAATATGTTTGGAAAATGGAATAATCCATCAAACTACTGCTCCTTGCTCTCCACAATCTAATGGAATTGCAGAAAGAAAAAACCAAACTTTAAAGGAAATGATGAATGCCTTACTACTTATAAGTTTAGGTTTACCACAAAACTTGTGGGGGGAGGCTATCCTTACAGCAAATCGAATACTCAATAGAGTGCCTCATACGAAGACACATGTTATTCCATATGATAAATGGAAAGGTAGAAAACCCAACTTGAAATATTTCAAAGTGTGGGGGTGTCTTGCCAAGGTCCAGGTTCCTATACCTAAGAGGGTGAAAATAGGGCCTAAGACTGTGGATTGTGTATTCATTGGATATGCCACAAATAGTAAGGCATGTCGATTTTTGGTTCATTAGTCTAAACATCCGGATATTCATGATAATACGATAATGGAATCAGATAATGCTGAATTTTTTAAACATATCTATCCGTATAAAACTAGACTTGAGTATTCTAGTGGAGGGTCTAAACAACTTCGAGAAGAGCCAAAAGAGAATGAAACCAATGAAGAGAGTCCAAGGCGCAGTAAACGTCAAAGAACAACTACTTCATTTGGATATGATTTTGTAACATTCCTTCTTGAAAGTGAGCCTCAAACATTCAAGGAAGCGATGTTGTCTAGCGACTCAACCTCTTGGAAGGAGGCTGTCAATAGTGAGATTGAATCAATCTTAAGCAATCATACATGGGAGTTGGTTGATCTTCCTCCAGGGAACAAACATTTGGGTTCTAAATGGATCTTCAAAAAGAAGATGAAAGATGATGGAACTATTGACAAATATAAAGCAAAACTTGTTGTCAAAGGCTTTAGACAGAAAGAAGGTCTTGATTATTTTGACACATACTCGCCAGTGACTAGGATTACATCAATTCGGATGTTAATTGCCCTAGCTGCAGTATACGGTCTTGAAATCCATCAAATGGATGTGAAAACCGCATTCTTAAATGGAGAGTTGGAGGAAGAAATCTACATGGAACAACCTGAGGGTTTCGTAGTTCCCGGCAAAGAAAAGAAAGTATACAAACTTGTTAAGTCACTTTATGGACTAAAACAAGCACCGAAACAATGGCATGCAAAGTTTGATCAAACCATGTTGTCGAATGGATTTAAGATCAATGAGTGTGATAAATGTGTTTACATTAAAGACACTACAGGTTAGGAAGTCATTGCATGCCTATATGTGGATGACATGCTGATAATGAGCAAGGACATTGCCAATATAAAAGCTACTAAGCGTATGCTTGCTAGTAAGTTTGATATGAAAGATCTAGGAGTAGCCGATTTGATATTATGAATAAAGATTCACAAAACTCCTAACGGTCTAGCATTGTCTCAATCTCATTATATTCAAAAGGTACTTGAAAATTTTAAGTATTTGAATTTCAAAAAGGCAAAGACCCCAATTGATGTGAACCTTAATCTTGCTAAGAATAAAGGTGAAAGTCAGTCTCAATTGGATTACGCCAAAGTATTGGAAAGTTTGATGTATGTCATGAATTGTACACGACCAGACATAGCCTGCGCTATAAGTAAACTGAGTCGATACACAAGTAATCCCAATCAAAATCATTGGTTGGCAATGAAGAGAGTTTTGGGGTACTTAGAAGATACTCAAAACTATGCTTTGCATTACAACAAATATCTAGCAGTTCTTGAAGGATATAGTGATTCAAATTGGATTACTGGGTCAACTGAAACGAAATCCACGAGTGGATATGTTTTCACTATTGGTGGAGGAGCAATTTCTTGGAAATCATCCAAACAAACATGTATAGCTCGCTCTACAATGGAGTCAGAATTCATCGCCTTAGACAAGGCAGGTGAAGAAGCTGAATGGCTCCAAAATTTCTTAGAAGATATTCCGTTTTGGCCCAAACCAATGGCCCCTATATGCATACACTGCAATAGTCAAGCTGCAATAGGAAGGGCTGGAAGTGTTATGTATAACGGGAAGTCTCGTCACATAAGACGAAGACATAACTCTGTTAGACAACTACTCTCTAGTGGAATTATCACAATTGACTATGTAAAGTCAAAGGATAATATGTCGGATCCACTTACAAAAGGCTTAACTAGAGAGGGAGTTGAGAGATCATCGACGGAAATGGGACTATGGCCGAGAACAATTCATCGTGGCGGTAACTCTACCTAGAAGACTGGAGATCCCAAGATCTAGGTTCAAGGAGATCAAACAAAGTCATAGATGACGGTTCAACATTGTCAAAACATATTTGATGGTCCATTCTCATGATGAGACAATGTTCAGTAACCAGGATAAAGGCATAAGGACTTTTTAATGGTTTCTAAGTTTGATACAGGGTATATCAAATAGTGTATCTACGGGATAACACAGTTAGAAACCACCTATGTAAGTATGAAGTGTAAGCCGCTTCAAGGAGAATCCGGTAAGGCCAGTTCTCTAAGCACTTATTAACCGAGATGTGTTCATGGCTGAAACAAACAAAACAATGAGAACCAAAAACAGTTCAAGGGTTGATTGTGTGACTTATGTTGTCTAGGTATACACTAAATCTCGACGGTTCAAAGATATCAAATCTACCGATTGACCGAGTATATTCGATATATGTTTACTATAGAAAGTTTAAAGGGAAACCTACTTATCCAGATGCGATTAACCTTTACTTGTTTTTCATGCATATGTTTTAACAATAGCCATTCCCCATTCATGTGGGGGATTGTTGGGTTTAGCAAGGTGTTAATGGGAAATAAAAAGAGAAAATGGAAAGTGGAAGAACCAATGAAAATGGGGGAACCAATTTTGGAGGGAAAATGAAAAGTCATCATTGCAAAAGTGCAAATGAAAGGTCATTTTTACCATATCGGTAGAAGAAAGGAAATTGTTGTCCTTATATTAGGAAACATTTCCTTTAGTTCTTAAAGGGTTAAGAATAAGGTGCCCCTTCGCGCCGTCGTCGTCGCTCGCTCGGCCTCAGCCTCGGCATCGACTTCGGCTTCGGCTTCGGATTTGGATTTGGCAAATGATGTGATTGATTGATAATATTTTTGGACAAAATTTATTTAATCAATCTTGTTAAATCATTTCTTTTCTCTTATAAATTAATTCAGAATGTTAATTAAATAACAGAATTAATTTGGCGCAACTGAATTTGAAATTCACGTGTAACGGTAATCCTTCCAAAAAGTCGTTACTTTTCCCAAACGGTAATCCTTCCGAAAAGTCGTTACTTTTCCCAAAGGACACAATGTTCTGGAAATAACGAGTTTGAACAGATTTTCTGAACAGACGCGTTCCTTGCTGCAAATGGCTATAAATAAGAGGCCTTTTTCATTTTTTCAAACACTGAAATTTTTCCTCTCTGCATACATTTTCTTACATAAATAAAATTGTCGATCGACTGAGTCTGTGTGTGCTCTTGTTGTTGTTCTTGTGTTCGCTGAAGTTATTGAAGTTTGAGGTACCGCTACTTCTTTAACAGGTTAATCCGTTTTATCTTGGGAGGAATTAATCTGCAACCTCGGGTACAGTGAGGGGATTAAATTTCTTAAGGAAATACAGTGGTTTCTGTGGATTCGGATTAAAAATCATTCTGTCAATTTCATCTTTTTTCTGTTTCTGTATTTTTGACTAACCTGAATACAGGAGATAACAAAAGTTTCACTTGGAGCATCATATTGAATGTTCTCAAATCACGAAATCAACTACAAATATAGTTAAAACTACAACATAATGCATACTGTGCAACAGAACATCAAATCCTAATTAACCTAACAAATACATTCCTTAGAGATATCTATAGTCTAAGTGCATCTTCATCATGTCACCAACAACTAGTTATGCACTTAAAACTTGTTTGATTTTCACGATTTCTAGCCTTGAATAAAGTTATACTCTGAATTTAAGCATTGCCTCCATATCTGCAGCATCCCTTTTTTATCAATTTTGTTTCATAGGTTCTACCCCTGCCAATTCTGCTAACTCTTGAAATGTTGCCAGAGCAATTGCTGGTGTTTCAGCATTTAAGCAAAGCCTCAAAGTGTTTGTTGCCTCCCTGATTCTTGATTGATGCCAATGTTTTCAAAATTACTTATATCAACTCAATCGTATGCAGATTAAACAAGAGTAGGTGGAGACTTTACTCTAGAATAATTGGGTTTTAGAAGATGGGTCGGGTTTTTTTTTGGGTTGGATTGGGTTAATTTAGTTTTAGTTAATTAATTTTTATAACGAATAAGATAGTGCCACGTATCAAATGAAATGCTAATTAAATGAACTATTTATTCTGTTTGTGAAAAGGGTATTATAGGGCCACAAAGGTTAACCCCAAGGGCATTTTATGGCAAAAACGTAAACGAAGGGTATATTTGTACCAATTCCAATACTTTAAGGGTATTTTAGACCCTTCTCCGTTTAATCTATGAATTGTAGTTGCAAATGCAATTCTATCTTAGAGTTCTGGGATTTCTTGAGAAAGAAGTTTTAGAACCAAAGCTTTCGATTAATGATTGTAGTTGTTATGTTGATATGGGTTCAACTCGAGAGAGTGAATCCTAAACTCGATTCTACCTATCTAGCTCGAGAGAGTAGGGGTATCAAGGTTTTGGGCTGTTTATATTGATAAACTTGTTGAGGTTCGAGAGAACTCATCTTAATTGTAGTAGTTTTTCGAAAGAAAATTATTGCAGTTATAGTCTAGCCTACCCACTGAGATTTCGAAGTTCGTTAGTAATTTCAATTACCCAGATAGTGAAATTAGCCTATAATCGATCACTTCCCAAAAATTCCTCTCCATATTGTTTTCCCCCTGTTTTCGTATTTGTTTTAGCTGTTAATTGCAAATCCAAACCCCCCATCTGACATTCGTTGTCAACCCCTTAGACTTGTTTGTATGTTTTCGGTAATTTCTATTCCTATTACCGCTTAGACCACATTTGTACTTCGTAAGTGAATTCGAACATTGTATCACTCCCTGTGGGTTCGACCCCAACTCTTCGTTGGGTTTTATACTAGATAACGATCGTCTACACCTAGAATTGGAAGTGGTGTAATCTGGGCATTAATTATCGGGAGAGTTGCGTCATCATTTAACTATTGGGATGCACTGCTAGCAGAATTGCCTGTTGGGACCATTTGTGGAGCACCAAAGGTTATACTCTCGACTTTAAATTCATAGACAAATTAGCTCTAAGGGCGGTGGTATTCATGGATATAAGAGTAGCTCTAAGGACGATGGTATTCATGAATGGACCTCGTTATGACACTGTATTCATACACGGATGCCACCAAACGTCAGGAATGGGTTGCACATCTCCAATCTGAGGCTCGAATAATCGCTTATAGTGGTCCTGATGAGAAACATATAGAATGTGAAAAATAATGTAGCTTGTTTAGGTAGGGCAATTGACTTGTTTGAATCAACTTTTGTTAACGGAAGATCATTATATAAATGGTTTTGTACGAAATGTATTTTCAAGGGACAAAAAGAGAAACTAACTTTCCAAATGAAATGAGCATGAATTCAGAGAATCTTAGTAGCTCAGTTAGTAGAAGCTTCAAATTCCCCACCTTTTAATCTCACAACGACAAAAAAAAGATTTTGCAGAAATTATTTAATATGAGTATTTATAATCACATTCTTATAAATTTTGTGAAAGGCTTCTGGATGCAATGACATTAACTCAATTGCCGTTAAAAGTTTTTATGGCAATAAATATTGCCGCCAAAAGCATTCTATAGCCACTAAGGCTAGTACTTAATGGAGATCTTAATATTAATCATTCAGATCTTAGACATTAAGTTTGTTTGATGCTAAAAGTAATCCACAGCTACTAAGGCTACCACTTAATGAAGATCTAAATCTTAATCATTAATCAGAACTAAATAGACATATATGGATATATTCCATTCTGCTTTACCGATTGTTATTATTGGCTAACATTTTTTTTCTTCATATATGCCATAGAATTTGACAATAATTTTCTAATGCTTTTTTGGAATATTTGTCTAAAAATAATTTGTCTGAAAAAATAAATAAAGAATACTCTCCCTTTATTTTAATATATAATCTGAAAATAAAATAAAACAAAGAACAATATAAAAAAAATAGTACTTGATTAGTATATAAAATTTGAAGTCGTAAGCTAGCTAGTAAAAAATTTGGGGAAGACCTAAATCGTAGTTGAATTTTTTTTAAAAATAATTTAGTAACTAACACCCTTTTCTATCAATTTTTCTTCGAGCTTGGTCTCATAATCTTTTGATCTATTGATTTGATTTGTGGCATCAACTCTCCTTGAATTATATCCATAATTCTCTTGTACCTAGTCAAGTTGTTTAACGTAGCTTGTTCATTCTTGTATGTTCTACCACCTCTTCCAACATATTCATCTTCAACTTCTTATTGTTGTTTCTTGATGAAGACATGTTTGCCTAACTTTTGATATTATATGTCAAACTTTAATATGTAACATAATTAAATAAATTAATTCAAAACTAAATCAAAATACGTACGTTAACAATCTTTTTACTTTTCTTATTTCAAAACATATTGATTTTGTCCATGCATGAATGTACTATAAACCTCTTCAATCTCCATATAAACAAAAATTAAAATTAAATAAACACAAAGAAGAGAAACATTATTAATTGCAAAGGAACTTACGTTTTACTTTGTGAAAGAGGACACTTTATATGTTTTGCATATTCTCTATTTATTTATAAAATTGTCACTTTTTCAATTCTCTTCTTACTTTTTTCGTTTCTATTTTAATGTATCAATTGAAAATATTACTAAAAAAGAAAATTACCATATAATAGATAGAAATATATATACGATTGAAAACCCGCATACAAGGAAAACACTTGGAAATATAATTTTAAAAAAATTAATTGTTAGAACATAGAATAATCAAAATATGGTAATTCTTATTCTTAGTAATATTTACATTTATTTACACGAGTAAAATAGAGAGAAAAAATATGAAAAAATTAAGACATTGATGTCTATATAAAAAATATGAAATGTTATGATGTATTGAAGCTTATGAACTATGAAAGATGAATTTAAGAAGATATGCATGTTATTTTATAAAGTTGATGTAAAAGATAAGGATGCTTTCTATAAAACCTCGGTCTTAAAAAGAGCTAAATTGAGATTGGTGCAAGTTACTCTTCAATTGTCATTTTTTGGGTCAATTTCAAACTACCATATCTTTCATCAAAGAATGAGTTAGGTGGCCCATGAGTTATCACATCGAATTGGTTGATTCCCCTTTCCAACGCTGCCAAGTTTGCTAAATTCCAACTTCGGAAGAAGGAGATATGCCCGATTGAGTGAAGCCTGATTAGTTAAGGCAATTCATCCCTTTTAAGGAGGGGTATTTAGGTCTTTTCCTTACCTCACTAGCCAAGCACATTTTTTCACCCTTTAGGGGTTTAAACTGATTGGAATCAGTGTTAGTCATTCCAAAGGAGCATATGGTTTTTTAAGAAAGAAGATCAAGAGGAGAAAAAGAAGAGTGTTCAAGATTCTTGCAAGCTTTGAGGATTTTCTCCAAGAACTTAGTTCGTTCAAGGTATGTTAGCTTTCGTAGTGTTGGTTTTGTTCTCCCTCACCAATCATGTAAGCTTTTAACCATGAATTCATTCTTGAAGTGGTTTATTGCGTTCTTGAGAAGTTCTTGAGTTTCGTTAACAATAGAGGTGTTTGAATCCTTGAGGTGAGGGTTTTGTGAAATAGTTGAGTCTCTTGATTGAGTTTTGTGTGAGTTTCACTTAAAATATTCTGGGTTTATGAAAAATCATGAAATTGGACCATGGAATTGCATTTGGTATGAATTCAATCGAGTTTGGGAGAGGAAGAAAAGATCAGGCAAAAAATTGGGCCCAGGCCCGCGTTGCGGAGATGTTTTAGTATTTAAGCTTTAAGTTAGTCAGCCCCTCTCTGCATTCACGGAGAGGATATAGAGTCCTTTATCTCAAAAAATTATTACGCGATCAAAAATTTAATTCATCTTCCGCGTCGCGGTAGTTTTCTCCAATTTGTGTCTTCGCTCATTTATTATAATCAACTATCTAAACCTTCCTAAATAATTGAGAGATCCTACATTCTAATCATATATCTTAATACTTCATTTAAAATAAACGTAAATATTAAAGTAAAGTTAAGAAAACCTTTTTGAGTTATTTTGAGAATCTTTTGCAATCTTCTAAAACTTGTTTTAAGACTTGAGTAAATGAGTATCAGAATGAGGAGAGTTGAGTTCATATTTCAAAATGAGTATGGAGGACTAAGTATTCTCAAGTATGTAACACTTTTACATTTAAACGAGAAGAAACCTTGATTCCAAAATGAATTCATGAAGAGTTTTGAGCATTATCTCTTTCAAAAGAACATTTTGAGTAATTATCTCAAATTGAGGAAGAGTTATGTTTTTTAAACATATTAGCATGAGTTATATTATTGTAAGTAGTATTGAGCATTGATATGGGGATGACTTTAGACAACTCAAAATCCTCATAAACCATGTATGCCAACATGGGTAAAAGATCATACTTTTTAGACGATTCCTTATTGCTTTTAAGCATAGCTTAGTGGATCCACTTAGTTAAGGATATCCTATACCCCGGCAAGGTATATGACAGTTCAAGAAGCATGGTTGAGACACTCTATCATCACGTAGCTCATAGTGATGGTTGTCGGTTAGAGAATCTCCCAAATAAGAGTAAATAGGTTATTATTGTATATTTTTATTAACATTGAGTTATTATCTACTTTTTTAAAAGCTTTATATATATATATATATATTGCATCTTCATTGTTTCTTTCATATTGAGTTGAGTATTCTTGAGTTGAGTTGAGTATTATTGAGTTGAGTTGAGTTGAGGTGAGTATGGTTTCCCTTTTAATCAGTTCAAGCTTATGTTTAAGTGTCAGAGTTCCCCTTACATGCTCGTACATTCGATGTACTGACGCCATTTAGGCTGCATCTTTTTATGATGTGGATACATGTATTGAAGGTCATCAACAGACGCTCCAGTTATACCACTTGCAGTCCTAGTTAGCTTTGGTGAGCCTCATTGCTTTCGGAGGATCCCACATTTACTTTCAGTTTGTTAAGATGTTGTAGGTCTTGTCCCGACTTCCATCATAGTAGTTTAGAGGCTTCATGAGAGTAGCAGTTGAGGAGTCTTTTCCCACTCCTTTGTGATGTTTTAAAGACTTTAAGTTTAACAATTACGTTTATTGAGTATTTCAGATTATTTTGAGTTAAACTATCCTAGTAATGAGATCCTTATGAGTTGAGTTTTGCATTTGAGTTCCTATATTGTTGAGTAAGACTTCCAGTGAGTATTGAGCCAATCCAAGGGTTCACTTAGGGACGAATGATGGTTCTCGAGTGCCGACCATGCCTAGGGTGTAGGCTCGAGGCGTGACAAGCTTAGAATCAGAGCCAAGTTTCAAGAGTCCTAGGTTGTCTATGAAGTCGTGTATGTAGAGTCCTTGTTATCATTGTGAAGCGTGCCATATCAATAATTAGGAGACTATGACATTTAGGAAAAAAATCACTTCCTTCATACTCTTTTCGTGCGATAGAGTTCAACTCTATAAATTATTCTTTCTAATTCGTGCTTGCTCGTATCTTTCAGATCATGCCTTCACGAAGAGTTGTTCAAGGTCGTCCTGCCAGGAGATATGTTGACCCAAAAGACCAAGGGATACCCAATGTGCCTTAAGTACAACCCCAATGAGAGGTCACTAATGCCGAGTTTCAAGATGTTATCTTGATGTTAAGACAAGTTGTGGGCTATCAAGCTGGCCAGGAAAGGGTGGTTCCTTAAGATGTGGCTGATACATCCAGGATCTGTGAGTTCTTGAGGATGAATCCTTTGGTATTAATAGGGTCAAATGTCATTGAGGATTCGGAGAACATTGTGGAGGAGTTGTAGAAGGTGTTTGAGGTTATGCATGTTGTTGATGTTGATAGAGTGGATTTAGCTGCATACCAGCTCAAGGGCATTTCTAGGATTTGGTACGACCAATGGTAAAAGATCAAGGTTAAAGGGGAACCAATTGTGAGTTGGGTTGTGTTTGAAAGTGCCTTCATGGGGCGTTTCTTTCCCATGAGCTGAGAGAGGCAAAGGTAAGAGAATTTCTCACTCTAAAGCAGGAGTCCATGAGTATGCATGAGTACACCCTAAAGTTCATGCAACTGTCCCGTTATGCTCTGGAGATGGTTAGTGATGTGAGGAGCATGATGAGTCTTTTTGTGTCTGGACTGTCCCGCTTGTCAAGCCACGAGGGTAAGGCTTCTATGTTTATAGGGGACATGGACATACCAAGGCTTATAATCCATGTGGAGCAGGTTGAGGAACACATGTTTAGAGATAGGGAAGAGTTTCGTAGCAAGAAGGCTAAGCAAATTGGCAACGAGTCCGGACAGTAGAAGGCTGGTAATGCAAACCTGTCTTTTTTCCACAAAGGTCAAATAGACCTGCTCCATCATCTGCTAGTGCACCTGCACCAAAAAATAAAGGTGAGTTCAGGAATCAAAATTTGCAGAACTTCAGAGCTCGACCTATTCAATCTCAGGGTAGTGTGGCACAAGGGGCCAATTGGACTCCTACATGTGCTAAGTGTGGTAGAAACCACCCTAGAGTGGGTCGTCACGGCTCCAATAGTTGTTTCACCTATGGTTAGACAGGCCACTTCATGAGAGAGTGTCCTAAGAACAGGAAAGGTAATGTTAATTAGAAAATAGAGCCCAATCTTCTTCCGCAGCTCCGGTAGACAAAACTGCACCTAGAGAAGCTACTTTAGGGACTCGCGGAGGAGCAAACGACCTGTACGCTATCACTAGTCGCCAAGAGCAGGAGAATTCATTAGATGTTGTCACTGGTATGATCAAAGTCTTTACTTTTGATGTATATGGATTACTTGATCCAGGTGAAAGTCTATCTTTTGTGACACATTATATTGCTATGAGATTTTATATTCTTCTTTAACGACTTCTTGAGCCCTTCAGTCTTTACATACTTGTTGGTGATTCTATTCTAGCCGAGAGAGTTTAACATGATTGTATCATCTCTGTCAATAACTAGGACACTATGGCTGACTTAGTCTAGTTAGACAGGGTAGACATTGATGTTATTCTAGGTATGCCACAGTTGATTGTAGAACTCGAGTAGTTAAGTTCCAGTTTCCTAATGAGCCAGTTATAGAATGGAAGAGTAGTTCAGTAGTGTAATGCCCCGGAAACTAGTAGACTAGACTAGAGCCTTAAGCTAGGGTTCTAGAGTTTGATGTATGCGGATTAGAGTCGTAGATGAGACTTCCCGTACTTAGAATAACCGGTTTAGGGGTTGAACGTCAAGGCACGTGTTACACCCCGTAGTTTAGAAGACCATTTAAAATTCATTTGAGGGTTGTAAGGGAAAATGCCAAGGCTAAGGGGAAAAGCCTAAGCCAAAGTCCCAGTCTACCCTAAAGCTTGGAACACACTGACTTAAGTCCATGACCACTACCACGGCCAGTGGTGTAGACCACGGCTCGTGGTGTGGTTCATGAGGCCAAGGTAGTAGATCCCTAAGGGCTGCCTCAAAGTGGCATACCTCCATGAGCCACTTCACGACCAGTGGTCTTGACCACGGTTTGTGGGAAGGCTCGTAAAGATGCCTTAGGATGAGGGAAGACAAGACTTTTTAAGCCAAGAACCGACCCATTTCACGACCACCTTCACGACCTGTGGTCATGACCACAGTTAGTGAGGTGTCTTGTGAAGTCTTCTTAGACTTGTGGGAGGCAAGGCCTTGAGGCCAAGCCACTGCCTAGGGACCATGACCATCATCACGACTCGTGGTGTTGACCACGGATCGTGGGAGGTCTCGTGGCTATCCCTTGGCTTTTTGGAGGCCAAGACACAAAGACTTAGCCATTGCCCAAGGACCACGAGCAGGAACACGGCTCATGAGGTCCTCTCGTGGTGCCTGGAAGTGGCTGCCTAGTGAGGGGTTATTTAGTAAATTCCTTTTTAGTTGATGTTTAGTGGGGGTCGTTTGGCATAGACTTTATACACCTATATAGACTATTTTAAGTCATTAACCACCCCAACTAAGTCATTAATTTCCAAAACCCAGAAGATCCCAAAAATTCTTCACCTCAAAATATTTCACTCTCTAGAAAACCTAAGACTTGAAGAAGAAGAAAGAGCTTGAAGCTTAGGTCAACAACAAATACTCCATTGATGAAGGCTTGTGTAGGGATTTGAATTAAGGTATGGTAGCTTATTCATCTATGGGGGTTCTTCCAACCATAGTGCCCCCTAGAAATCCCCTAATTGTGAAGTCAAAAACCCAATTCTAGCTAGGGTTCTTCTTACATTGTGGGTAGGGTTTGGGTATGATTCCAATCAAGTGGATAATTCCTAATTATGATTTTATTAGCCTTGAATTATGATATTATGAAGAATTTATGTGAATTCTATGGTAAATCCTAGTCTAACTTGATGAATGTTATATTTGTGGGTTTATGCCATTAGATGTGAAATTGAAGGTTCATATGTGATCTTCTTAAATCAATGTCATGAGTAGTAATTGTTCAAGGTTAGGAACATATAATAATGAATTGAACTAGACTTATTGAATATGAAGGATCTTGACTTGTAAAGATGAAATTGAACTTTTACGATGAATTATGACTAGAATGACCTAGTAATGAAGAATGTGGTTGAATGTCTTGCAATCTAGATATGAATGATGATAGAATTAAGTCAAGCATGAAAATAAGGCTTGTAGTTATCAAGGTTAGGGATTTGGGGGTAAATCCAATATGATGAGATTTTCTGGTGTATTGTTGAAAGTCCATTCACACTTACACACCCTTAGGAATGAATATTCTAAGAGATCCAAGGTTATCTCACATAGAATGATTCTAGATTGTATTAATAAGCTAAAATGAATCAAAGCATGATAGGCTAGAATAGCTTGAAGTTGTGATATATGATCCCTTCATGTGTAGCTTGACTTGGTAAGACTAGACTATTTCATGGTAGCTTAGGATTGATTATTTATACTCTCCTATGGATAGCATGAACTAGCATTGTAAAATTCTTTCATGGTAGCTTGATTTGGTTTGGCCAAGACCATTTCATGGTAGCTTTAGGATTGAGGACATATACTCCCCTAATGGTAGCTTGGGATTGAGAGTCATACTCTCCTAAGGATAGCTTACATTAGCATCTTGAGGTTCTTGTTAGGTTAGCTTTCCTTTGCATTTTAAAAGGCATGTCAAGGGTAGTTTGAGTTAGTAGTACTCATGGTAGCTTAGGATTGAGGATCATAATCTCCTAAGGATAGCTTGCATTAGCATCTTGGGATGTGTTGCATGGTAGATAGGATGGGCCAATTGTACGCTTCCTTAAATAGCATAGACTTGCATGATAGTATGCCCTCCATGGTATTTTGGCTTAGCATGATGTAGACATGTTAGTTAGATTATTAGCTTGGTCTAGCCTAGTAGGGTGCTATTCCTTGGTAGCCTTGAATTGATGTCTTGTGCTCATTCATGTGTGATGTCTTACCTTGTACTAAGAAGAGAAGTACCTTAAGTGCATAGAGGAAAATAGTCAAGAGGGACTAGGCCCTAACTAGTGAGCATTCATGATAGCCTAAAAGAGTACTTAGTGTGGATAGTAGTATGGGATGCTATTCATACATTGCACAAGTATGACTTGAGACTAGTTGTGAAGGGTTCTCTCATATAGTGTAGTTTAGCTTGTGTTGTTGCTATAATTGCCTTCCAAGATGTGTTTTACTAAAGGTGATAGTTCCCTTGTCTACATGAAGAAAGCCAATAGTGAGACCAAAGGATGGTGAATATGACTAGGATGACTTCAAGGTTATTCTTTGTGTGAAGGGTAGTATGAGATGTCTTTCTTGCATTGCACTTAGTAAAAAGATATTATAATAAAATCTTAAAAATAAGTTACTAACCTACCACACTACCATCTACCACACTATCACTTTCATGAATTCACTAACTACTAGTTCCGCTACGAAAAATGGTATCAGAGCTATGGATAATAAGAAACACGGTAAGAAACATACGAGTAGAAAATTAAGAAAAATAAGAAGAAAATTAAACAAATTATATTCGGAATATAAACAACTTAATATCACAAAGATTGATAACGAAAAATTAGACCAATTAATAGATAATATATCTAAAATAGAATATAAATATATTCAATATTTAAAAATACAATGAATAACAAGAATAACGAATATCGACAAAAACTTAATGAAATAATTATAGAAAAACGACAAGAATTAGGACATAGGCAAAATAGACTTAACAATAATATATTCGCAGGAATTTGTCACAAATCTATAATAGCACAAAGAAAGACTATTTTATATCTAGAAATACAAATAAATAACTTAGAATATAAACTACAACATAATTTATAAATGAATAAAGAAAAATACGCAATAGATGAAAAAACATATGAAAATTATGACGGATTAAAAATAAAGATAATATTTTCTAATCTAGAAAGAAGATATAAGAAAATAGGTGACAATATAAGTTTAATGTTAGAAAAAGAAAGGTAAAACTAGAAGATAGTTTAACCGCTATGGTGAGAAAAACAAAAGAAAATGAAGAAATAGATAGAAGAACGGAAATTGAAAAAATAAAACAATAAGCAAAAAAGGAAGTACAACAATTAGAAGAAGTAAAAAATACTAAAATAATAGAGCTAGAAAAAGAGCTAGCAATATTAAAAGAAATGTATGAAATTAAACAAAAAGAAAAAGAACAAAAAACAAAATTAGCAAATGAGATAATTAAATTTAAAGAAAAATTGCAATTACAAGATGAATTAGAAGGAAAAGAAGAAAATAACCAAGATAATCTACCCGAAATAATAGTTGATGAAATAAACGATGATGATCTAGAACAACATTCGGAAACAAGCGAAACATATACCGAACTTTTAGCAAACATAAATAATACAAAAAATTTAGAAGTAATTACAGAAGACGTAGACATGGACGAAAAACCTAGCACATCAGGAGTAAAAAACCCAAAAAATTTTAATCCAAAATATTATAATGAAAATTATGAACAATATGATAAAGAAAAAACTACATGGGATAAAATATTAAGTAGAAAATGGACGCCCAAACCAATAACTGGAAAACATGATTTTTTAGATTTAGACTGTGTAGCAGATATAAATAAAACAATCCAATTATGGATAGGATACATATCAAAACAATTAATAGATAACAAGATAGTAATAGCAGAGGCACCAGGATACATAGAAAGAACACTTATAGGAACAGTAAAATTATGGCTACAAAATTTAACAAATGAAAGCTTAACAACTTTAAGAAATAATAAGAATTTTGATGGTGGAATAGCCACTACAACCATGGAAATATTATATAAATACGAAATAGCTATAAGAAATGAATTTAGTAGTATGACAACAGAGGTAGAAGAACAAAATAAAGAAAAATCATAAATCGGAATCTAATGACAAAATTAGCAATATGTAATATGTGTTACATAGATGAATATACATGTGCATTTAGAGAATACTATTATAAAGGAACATATAGCACAAAAGCAAGTAAAGAAATAAGAAAATTATATTTTACAAAATTACCAGAACCTTTTAATTCAAAAGTAATAAAAAGTTGGAATGAAGCAGAATTAACGGACACCTTAGGAGCTAGAATGAAATTCTTGCAACGATGGTTTATGGAACTATGTGAAAAGTATAAAGAAGAAATAAAAATGGAAAAAATATTAGTAAAAAACTTAGCATGTTGCAAAAATAAAACAGCACCCCAATTTGGTTTTATGGATAGGTATTATAAAAATAGAAAGAAATATAATAAAAATATAGATCAAAATATAAATATAAAAACCAAGAAGAAGGTACTATGTAAAAAACTACAAAACCAAAAGACCAAAAAGAAAACTAACGGAATGTACTTGTTATAATTGTGGAAAATTAGGACATATAGCTAGAGATTGTAAATTACCTAAAAATCCAAAGAAAAAACAAATATCAAAAATAATAATAGACGATGAAAAATATACACAAATAGAGTACATAGATTATGAATTAGAAAGTGAAGATAGCATATATGAAATATCAGAAAATGAAATAGATAGTAACATAAAAATAGAATCAGATAAAGAATTGTATAATATAACAAATGACTGAAGCAGACATACAAATAATAAATAAAGAAGAACATCAAGACGAAGAATCTTTAGAATAGAAAATAACATTTGGTAATAGTATATTTGAACAAATAAAAGGAAAAGAATTAGACCTAAGCGTAGCAAAAATATTCGAAATACCAACAATAAGAAACTGGTTTAAACGACAAAAAGAAGAATATTATGTAGTAAGTCAAAGAGAACATATCATAGATTGCAAATACACTAAAGGAAAGGCCAAAATACCAATAATAAATAAACGAATAATAAATAAAGAAATACAAGATATTAAGGCTAAAAATCCAATTAAATATGTACATTTAGGAGGAACAAAAATATTAATAAAAACATGTTTTAGAGAAGGAATAGATACACCCATAGAAATATACTTAGCGGATGATAGAATTATACAACCCATAGAAAAAAGTATAATAAGTGCAGTAAGAGGTAACCTTATATACCAAAAATTTAAATTTATAATAAGTGCTAATTACTCAGTAGCAATAAATGACAGAAATATAGATAAATCGTTAGTATTATATTGGAGAATGTCAGGAATAAAACTAGCCCCGGGAAGTAAAATATTTACAGCTAGATGTAAAAACTTATATTTTTAACGACAAAACATAAAATAACAGCAAAAAATAAAATAAAATAAATAAAAATAGAAGATCCTTTTGAAAGAATAGTCACAGTCATAGACAAGAATGACTATAGTTATAATGAAATTGACATAGAAGAAGATTTAGAAATAGTAAAAGAAAGATTAAGTACATCAACATCAAAAAGAATAAACATGAACTGTGAAATACCACAAATCTCATCAAAAATGAGTACCTCAAGAAGAATAGATAAAACTCTACAAAAATAAATGGAGGAAGATATAAAACCACATCATTACTACATAACGGGAATAATGGAACAACGAAAATATTTAATATTAATAGATACAGGATAAGAAGAAAACTATATTATAAGAGAATTAGTGACGGAAGATGAAATAATAACTATTGAACAATCATGCTCCGAACTACCAAAAGCATTAATGTATACCGAAGAAACTACAGAAAAGGAAATAATCATCGGAGGAGTACCAATAGCAATAAAATTCAAAATATATCAAGGAAATGAAAATATCATTTTAGGAATAAAATGGCTAGAACAAGTAAAACCATATAATCTAGAAGACAAACAGTTAACAATAAATTATGAAAATAAAAGAGTAATAATAAAAAGGGATTTAGTATAATAAAAATATGAAAATATGATTTATCTTGTAAAATAGTTAATAAAGTATGGTGTGAATAGTAGTGTGTGATAATGTTAAGTAGTAATGTGTGTCATAATAAGGATGGACATGTGTAAGGGATGGTAGGGGGTGTAATTTATTAAGTGGACAAGTGTATGGTGTGTCATAAGTAGTAGGTATGGGATTGTAAGACAAGTGTAAAGAGTAAGTATGAGATTGTAAGAAAGCCATCAGATAGTGTAAAAAAAAGTCATAAGAGTAAGTAGTATTGTACGTGCACATTATGGTGCACTACTGTATAAGATAAGATAGGAATTGTAAAGTAGTAGTCGTCTCATTTCTATATAAAGGGACGCATATGTAATATGAAAGGCAGGCAATGCCTAATATAAAAAACTTTCTTTCAAAAAACTCTCTCAACTAAAAATTTAGTATTTAGATAAATGGAGCAACAATCTGAAATCCAATCAGATATTTCAGATAACATGGCTAAGCTAGAGGCAAAGGTATATTGTTCAAAAAATATGCGGAACTAATTTCATATATTCCTGAATATCATATATATGATTGAATAAATTTATGTTAGTTATTATGTATTAGAATTATTTGAATCATGATCTCTAGTTTATTAGCACACTGGAAACAGGGAGAAAACTTCTATACTATGCCATCCTAATGTTGAAACCGGTAGGCAAGGAAAGCCGTTTTGGGGAGTAAACAAAGTTGAGGCGCTGATAAGAAGGAAGTATCCGCTAAAGTACGATGCTAGTAGTGACAGGAAAACATGATAAACAGATAATCTAGTTCATAATAATCTAATATGAATTTAATCAATTATGAATATGATAGGAAGGAATAATTGAAAAACCCCGCATAACAACGAACATGACTACATACGTGCATGATGAAATGATAAAAAATTATGAAACTTTAATCTTATAGATACTTAACGGTATAGAAATAATTGAATTAAGAAGAATAATATGGGAAAAAATATTTAATGATTACGAATCAGAAGATATATTAAATCAGCAATGATATGAAATAAACCTACATGATTTAGACTTCGAAAGAATAGAATGGTATGATTTAGAAATAAATTCAGATTAAAATGAACTACAGATATTTACAATATTGGGTAAAATCTATGAAAGATATAAAACTATTAGAACAATTAATGGAGGAAAATTTATATATGTACCAAAGAACCGAAGATATGTTATATCTAGAATATATCATAAATAATATTAAAGAAATATTCAGATTAAAACAAATATCGGAAGAATATTACAATAAATATTATTACATATTACTATGAATTTAGCACTACCAAAAAATAATATTAAAGAGAGAAAGCCTTCCAACCTAAAATCTTCATTATGTGAGAAAACCTTTCATTTCATGTTCATTTTGAGTTCATGAGACAAACCTTTCAATCAGCCCACAACAACAACATATTCATTAACACTTCACTCTTAAAGTGTACTCATAGCGTTTACATAGATTTAATGAAAACATGCATAATCTCATGAATTTGGCCTTTCAAGGTTCAAGCCCTACTATCAATAAACACTTGTAAAATGTAAGCATTAGACATGGATTTTATAATAACATGCATACCTTCGTAATATAGGTCATGTGGGTAAATCCTTCCACTACAATCCTATCCACCATTAATCAAACACATAAGCTTTACTCTCAAAGCATTACTTCTCATAATCATTACATATGCCTAGGTCTCAAGACATTCTAATCACATGCTTCATTCTTATGCAATTTTAATCATATATTTTCACTTAGATTAAATCTTAAGCATTACTAAATCATAATTCGTCATGCATACTTGATCTTAATTAATTCATGTCTATGTGCTTTACTATTAAGAAATGCATGTCCATGTGACTCCATCTCAAGCAAATCTATAATTCAATTCATCAATCCTAGGAGATAACATCTAAGCCCTCAATCTCTCCTTTCATGGCATAAAACCCAACTATATCAAATTCACCCTAGAGTCATAGGTTAAGCATAAATACATGTATAATCATACTAAAACAAGTATTCCATCATAAACAATCATAATCCACTCTATTAGATCATAACCCATAACATCAGAAGAAACCTTAGTTTGACTTGAGGAATTCTTCTTCTAAATTGGGGAAAACATGGGGGCTTCATGGATGAAAGGAATCCATGAATGGATAATCCATCATACCTTGATTACAAAGCCTACCAAGCTTGAAACAATGGAAACTTGACTTGACCTAGCTTGCTTCCTCTTTTTCTTCTTCAACTTCCTAGAGAGAGAATATTTGATAGAGAATTGGGTTTCTTTAAGTAATGAGTTAGAATGAATTAATTTAGGGGTCTAAAGCCTTATATAGGTGGTCTATATTAGAGTAAAACGACACTACTTAATTCTAAATAAAACCTGAAAACCCTAAAGCACCCTTAATTTAGGGGTCTAAAGCCTTATATAGGTGGTCCGTGATGGCCAACGGTGGTTTGGGTTTTGTAGGTTAGCAATAAGGGCTTGCATCCACGAATCCCTACCGAAGTGTGGACCCATCCATGGGGCGTGGGTCCTGCCCGTGGTCACTACATTAGGCAGATTTCAAGGGGTTGGCATCCACGAGCCCACACATGGGGTGTGGTTGGACCCTCGTGGGTGACACCCAAGATCCTAAAAATGGCTAGGCTTGCCTCATTCACATACGTGTTGTTACACGATTATGCTGAAATGCAAGAATAACTCAGGGTATAAGATACAGAGACTGAATTACTCTAGAGTAAACTGAGATACTGGAGAGGAACTATTACCTCAAGCTGAAATGGAATCAGAAGGGGAGAGGTGAGGATACTTGGCCATCATGGCTGCTTCTGCTTCCCAAGTAACTCCCTCTACGGACTGACTCCTCCAGAAAACCTTTACTGAAGCGACTTTCTTATTTCTCAACCTACGAACCTAACGGTCAAAAATTTCAACTGGAACCTCTTCATAAGTGAGTCTATCCTTCACAGCCATACTCTCTAATGGTACTATCGATGCCGGATCACCCACACACTTCTTCAACAAGGAAATGTGAAAGACCAGATGAACCACTACTAATTCTGTTGGCAACTCTAACTCATAAGCCACATAACCAATCCTTCTCAGGATTTTATAAGACCTACATATCTGGGACTGAGCTTCCCTTTCTTGCCAAATCTCATAACCCACTTCATAGCTGAAACCTTAAGGAAAGCCCAATTATTAATGTCAAACTTTAAGTCCCTCCTTCTCACATCTACATAGAACTTCTGACAACTCTGAGTTGTCTTTAGTCTATCTCTAATGAGTTGAACTTTCTCCATAGCCTCATGAACCGAATCTAGCCCAATCAAGGTTGCTTCACCTACTTCGAACCAACCAAGCGGAGATCTGCATCTACGCCCATATAATGCCTCATAAGGGCCCATCTGAATACTGGAATAAAAGTTATTATTATAGGCGAACTCTATAAGAGGTAGGTGATCATCCCAACTACCTTTGAAATCGATCATGCAAGCTCTCAACATGTCCTCTAAGGTCTGAATGGTACGCTTCACTTGACAATCTGTCTATGGATGAAATGTGGTATTGAGTTTTCCTTAATACCAAGACTTTCTAAAATAATTTCTAGAAATAAGAGGTAAACTGAGGACCTCTATTTGAGATGATAGATAAGGAGACCCCATGCAACCTGACTATCTCATTGATGTAGAGTTTTGCGTGGTCCTCCGCCGAATCTATAGTCTTGACAACCAAGAAGTGAGATGACTTAGTAATTCTGTCCACTATCACCCAAGTGGAGTCATGTTGTCTACGAGTACGAGGTAAATCCGTAATGAAGTCCATTCTTATCACTTCCCACTTCCACGTGGGAATGCTAATATCTTAAGTAACACCTCATGGTCTCTGATGTTCTACTTTAACATGCTGACATATATGACACTTGGCCAGAAAGTCTGCTATGTCCCTCTTCGTGTTGTTCCACCAAAAGACTTCCCGTAGATCACGATGCATCTTAGTGGCACCTGGAAGAATGGAATACCTGAAGTTATGAGCTTCTGTAAAGATCTACTACATCAACTCACCTACATTAGGAAAACATAAGCGACCCTAGTAATGAAGTACACCATCTCCCCCTTTGGAGAAGACCTCAATTTTTTGTTGATGAACTACACCTTTCAACTGAAGTAAATATAGGATCTCTATCTTGATTTTTCCTAACCTCTGCTACTAGTGAGGATTATGATGCATTCTAAACTATCACACCACCATGTGATGTGTCCGTAAGGAAAACTCCTAAGCGAGCAAGTCGGTGAACATCTTTTGCTAACTTTTTCTTTTCTTTTTCAACATGTCCTACACTACCCATAGACAGTATGCTGAGAGCATCAACAACTACATTGGCCTTACCTGAACAGTAAAGCACATTCATGTCATAGTCTTTGAAAAATTCAAACCATTTCCACTGACAAAGATTCAACTCTTTCTGGGTGAACACATACTAGAGGCTCTTATGATCTGTGAACACATCATCATGACCATACAAGTAGTGTCTCCAAATCTATAGGGAAAATACTATGACTCCATGTTTGAGGTCATGAGTTGGGTAGTTCTTCTCATGGACCATAGCTGCCTAAAAGCATGAGCTATGACCTTACGCGCTGCAATAACACACAACCTAGGCCGGCCCTAGATGCATCACAATAAATCACATAACCGTGTGAACCCTCTGGTAGAATCAAGACCGGAGTTGTAGTCAAACTAGTCTTTAGTTCTGAGAATCTTTTCTGACACACATCTAACCACTGAAATTTGACCTTCTTCTAAGTCAACTTGGTCTATGGGGAAGCTATGGATGAAAATCCTTCCATGAATAACCTGTAATAACCAGCCAAGCCCAAACTTCTGATATCTATTGGAGAGGTGGGTTTGGGCCAGTGCTGTACTTCCTCAATTTTTTGAGACTCCACTCGAATCCTTTCGCTGGATACAACATGACCAAGGAAGCGACGGACTGTAGCCAAAACTCACATTTGCTTAACTTAGCGAATAGTTGACGATCTTTGAGAGTCTACAAGACAACTCTCAGATGAGTCACATGCTCCTCCTCACTCCAAGAATAAATTAGAATATCATCAATAAAGACGATGACGAACAATTCCAAATACTGTTTGAATACCCTATTCATTAAGTCCATGAAAGCCACATGAGCATTTCATAATGATCATACCATATTGTGAAGGCTGTCTTCGGAATGTCACTATCTCTTACTCTGAGTTGATGATAGTCAGACCTGAGGTCTATCTTAGAAAAGCAACTTGCACCCTGAAGTTGGTCTGAACAAGTCATCAATCCCTAGGGATAGGATATTTGTTATTGATTGTGACTTTGTTCAACTGCCGATAGTCAATGCACACTCTGAGAGAACCATCTTTCTTTTTCACAAACAACATTTGAGAACCCCATGGAGAGATACTAGGTTTGATGAAGCCCTTATTTAGAAGGTCTTTCAACTACTCCTTCAATTCCTTAAGCTTGGATGGAGCCATTATGTAAGGAGGAATCAAAATGGGTTGGGTATCTGGAAGGATATATATTCCGAAGTCGATTTCTCTTTCGGGAGGAACTCCGTGAAGATCTTCTGGGAACACTTTTGGAAACTCATTTACTACTGGGACAAACTCAAAAGTTGGGTTTTCAGAGTTTGAATCCTTAACCCAAACAAGATGATAGATATACCTTTTTGAGATCATCTTTCTGGCCTTAAGGTAGGAGATAAATTGACCTATAGACACTGAGCTACTACCCTTCCACTCTATGACTGGCTCATTTGGAAACTGAAATCGAACGATCCTAGTTCTACAATCGACTAAGGTATAACATGAATGTAACCAATCCATGCCTAGAATGATATCAAAATCTACCATTTCTAACTCTACAAGATCTGTTGAAGAGACTTTCTTAGATACTTTGACACAAAAAAATCTGTATACTCGTCTAGCTAACTGGGTCACCAACTGGAGTAGAGATTGAGAAGGGTTCTGAGAGAGTTTTTGGACTAATACCAAAGTTTACTGCTATATAAAGAGTTACAAAAGACATTGTAGCCCTCGAATCTAACAATGCATTAACATCTAAATGAAAAACTTGTAACGTACCAATGACCACATCAGAGAACCTTCTTGGTCCTGGCGAGCCTGAAGAGCATACAACCTATTATGGCGCTGACTGCCACATGTACCCGACGAGGCACCCTGCTGAGTAGGGCGACCTGCTAGCGTTGCTGAAGTAGTAGACTGAGCATTGTTATCTCCCTGTCCCTACTTGGCAGAAAGGCAATCCTTCAACCTACGACCAGACTGACCGCATCCAAAACACCCCCTCTCTACTGGAAAAACACTCACCTGGATGGTTCTTACCACACTTTGGGCAATTTGGAAAAGTACGGTAACCTGAAACACACCCCTGTTCCTTAGAGCTTGATACCCTTGCTTTCTGATCCTAATAAAACCTGGGGGACGGAGCGCTAGCCAATGAAGGTGCTAGGGTTGTATACCTCTGCTGAGACTATGAGAGATTTCCACCACTCGATCTCTGCTGAGAGTATTCATAATACTTTGTTCTATCCTTCTTGTTGTCCTTATCCATTTCCCTAAGCTTATCTCCCTCAACCATCTAAGCATGAGTCACGTGTCTGGAGATATCGATATCACCTAATAGCATAACATTCTTGCACTCGGTTTTTACTAAATTAGATACTCTAAGCAAGAACTTGCTCATTTGTGCCCTCGAATCAACAACTATGTATGGAGCATACTTGGAGAGGTGAGTGAAATTCAGTCCGTACTCTTAGACCGACATTGAACCATGCTTCAAGTTCATAAAATCTTGTGCCTTAGCTTCTTTCAACATCCTTCGAAAGAACCTACCTAGAAAAGCAGCAGTAAAACAATCCAAAGTCACAGGAGCTGCATCCGCAGTCCTGTTGTCTTTCTACTGAGTGAACCATATATTAGCCACATCCTTAAGTTGGTCTGATGCCAGCTCCACCCTATTATTTCCGGTCACTTGCATCAACTCTATGATCTTCTTAAGGTCATCAATGAAGTTTTATGGGTCCTCACCAACTTTTCACTCTAGAAATTCTGACGGATTAATATAGAAAAAGTCTCAAACCCTAGCTGCAGCTGATCCATGATTATTGTTTGTAGGAACTCGGCCTGCTGATTGTTCTAATTGGCTACACTCTGAGCCAAGAGTTGGATCGCGTTCTGAAATTCTGCATTCATAACCTCATGGTTCGGGAATGGAGGAACTATGTTAGCATTGGGTGCATTAGCATTCCATGGGTTTGCACTATGAGGAGCCATGATCTGAAACGTATAAGATGAATTAGAAGGGAGAAATTGAATCATACCTCATGCATAATAAGAATAGCAAAGAAAGTGATGTTTTTTTTAAAATACTTTGTAGCCTCCCCCTCATAGGTGTGATGCGCTTCACACTTATGAAAGAAAGTCTACTTAGTGGGGATTTCAGACACCCTAGGACTCTTGAACCTGATGCTCTCATACCAAGTTTGTCACGCCCCGAGGCTACCCCCTTTGACGTAACACGGGACCTAGGATCACGAGTGACCCGAAGCTAAACCTGAGTCTGGCATAAGCATACTGAAAATAACTAAGTAAAAATGAACTATGCGAAAGCTAAATCAATAGAAATCTAAAGAGGGGACAAGACCCAACTAGTATGAATATCAATCATATAAAAAGAGTTTAGTGATGACTGAAACACCATTTAACAACTCGAGATGAATCTACTACTATGTCTAAAAAGCCTCTAACTAAGTTGAGTTGCTGGGACATTGATGAGTCCACAAATTGGAATCATTTAGGGCTTTATTTTGATAATAGTGTCCTCGAATGCTTATTTTGTCTAAAGATCTGATGAAAACTCTTAAGTTTTAGGTATTTGAAGTTTTAGTGAAAGCATGGACACGTAGGCGCAAAAAGGAACAAAAAGTCTGAAAAGAACGACGAAGCTGAAACTCGAGCATCGCCAAGCACACTTGGCGATTTGCCGAAGGGAATTACTCTGCCCTTTGTTCCAGTACGCGAAGCCCTGAAGGAGAAGGATCACAAAAAGGCAATGAAAGGATCAGTCGGTGTTTCGCTGAATAGTTCCGCGAAGCAGTACTATACCTCCCAATTGTCCAGAACGTGAGGGTGCTGAAGGCAAGCACGAAATGACGATGAGATAGACGAAGGGCGAGTCGCCGAAGTCATTCGGCGACATCGACTAAATTCACCGAAAGATCCACCAACGTTATTTTCTAAAGTCTATAAATACTGAACTTATTATTATTTTTAAGAGTCAAACTTTTATTTTAATTTCCAAAATAGAATAGTACTTTTTAGATATTTTCTCTCAAGTTTGGAGAGGGTTTTTGGGAACTTGATGAAAGGAGTTCATCTTCCCCAAGTTGGA
The DNA here is from genome assembly GCF_900185275.1 of Solanum verrucosum. Classification (NCBI taxonomy): domain Eukaryota; kingdom Viridiplantae; phylum Streptophyta; class Magnoliopsida; order Solanales; family Solanaceae; genus Solanum; species Solanum verrucosum. The sequence continues at coordinate 843,292 of NW_026020290.1, read as the reverse complement.
AGTGGGTTTTCTCTATTCTTCTTCCTTTGCTTAAATTAAGGTTTAGTTTCTTATACCCATTTGATTTTACTATCATTTTAGGTGTATTTCGTTATTTCTTGATGTGTGGCTAAAAACCCCATTCTTGAGGTGTGATTTAGCAAATATGTGTTGATTTATTGTTGGGTCTTGCTTGGTGATAGGTTAGATGTAGTTTAATAGAAATTTCACCTAGTGGTTGTGGTTTAATCTAAAGGATTTGTAGTTGCAAATACAAAGTCACTCATGTGTTTTTGGCTTGCCCGAGAGGGAGGTCGCGACACCAAGACTACTAGACTGATGGCCTAAGGAGTGGGTCGACATGAGGTTCAACCCGAGAGGGTGAGCCCTAGTCCCATATCCTAACACTCAGCTCGAGAGAGTGAGTGGGGTAAGGCATAGGCTGGTCTTCTTACGGCATGTGTGTGTCCGAGAGAAACGCATTTGAAACGGGGTAAGTTGCCCGAGAGGGAACTTATTTCCATTTAAAGCTTAGCCTAGTCACTATTATCTTGCAAATTTCTTATCAAAAGCATGTACCCAACAATTTATCTCAACTTGTATTGCAGTCACACCCCAAGAACATTTCCCCAAACTTGATTTTCTTGTTAATTTTTGCTATTATTACTACTTGTAACAAAACCCCCAAATCATTATTTGACACTTTCTCGTGTCACCCCCTTTATTTACCATCTTTTTGTTCATTAATATCTTTAGCTACGACTAGTTAGAGCTAAATTTTATTTTTCTATCAATTCTCAAAACCACTCCCTTGGGACACGACCCCAACTTTTAGTTGGGTTACTGTACTATCGACGATTGTAGACACTTATATCGTAGGTTAGTGTCGTTGGTCACGATAAGCATCAAAATGACGACGCTGTCGGGGAGTGGTCTTATTTGAGAATTTTTAGATTAGTATAATTTTTGTTTTTCTTAGTTGTAGTTCACTAATTTAAATTTTAGTTTTGTTCTGTTGATTGTGTAAAAATTTCAGAAAGCATGAGTGTTAACGGTAGTAACGGGAGCCAAGTAGGCTATCCAGACGACATTGGTAACCTCAATGATGTCCAAGAGCCCAACATCAATGATTCACATCTCATGGGAGGTGTCGGAGCCATCTGTCTACCTTCAGCAGAGGGAAATGCGGTGTTCCACATAACAAGCACCATGTTGAAACTTTTGCAACTAAAAGGATTTTTCAGTGGATTGGCTCATGAAGACTGACATGCACATCTTCGAAACTTCGTGTATGTGTGTGGACCTTTCTTGTTCAAGAACATCTCTCAGGAATCAGTTCGATTAAGACTATTCCCTTTTTCATCGATAGGGGAAGCTTTCAAGTGGCTAGCCGAATTACCACGAAATTCAATCACTTCATGGGAGGAGCTGGTCACCGCATTTAATGTGCGATTTTTCCCTCCATCGAAGATGATGACTATTCGGGATAACATCCAAAGCTTCAAGCGTCTGAATGGACATCCTCTTCACGAAACTTGGCTCCGGTTTAAGAAATTGGTGCTATAATGCCCGACCCGTGGTCTACCTGATAATGTGCTCTTTCAATACGCGGTAGCAGCTCAACTTCTCGATGGGATGACAACCATCAACAGGGCATGGTACACTAGCGAAGACCAGGTCTCACCGGTCACATTTCAGCTATCCAAGGAGCAGGTTGAAAAGGATAATGAGAGAGACCAAAACATGGCCAAGATCATGACGCAACTTGACATCTTATCTAAAATTGTCATGGGGGCTGGTGCCTGTGGTGTCAATGCTGTAAGAGTCGGGGGTGCGAATCCTGAGGAGATAAAGTTTGAAGCCATGTATGACGAGAAAGTAAATTTCCTAGCTAACCAAAGCGAGGGCTACCGTTCAAACTACCCAAGGCAGGGTGGTAATCAAGGATGGGTTAGAGACGAAGGCTGGAAAGATCGAGATCGTGAATGGAGGGACCGTAATCCAAATTGGAAGGATAGATATGTGCCTCCCAACGAGCGTCAGAAGCCCAAGCATTCGGAAGGTGGTAGGTCTGAGGATATGCTCTCATGTATCTTAAACAAAGTTGAAGGGTCAGACAAAATGCTAAAAGGTATGAAAGAAGATGTGTCTACCCTCAACCAAACTGTCACCTCTCATTCAGTTTCAATCAAACAATTAGAGACCCAAATGGGTCATATCTCGTCTCATCTCAATCTGAGACAACAAGGGGGTTTGCCTAGTGACACTATGGCTAACCCAAAGAGTGAGGTCTAAAGGTTAACTTGCGTTGTGCCGCGATGTTAACTAAGGCACTGTTTGGGAGGCAACCCAAAACCATTTACTCATTTTATTTATTTATTTATCTTGATAAAATAATAGTGTGCTGTTTGTACAGATTGAGTAAGAAAAGTGCTTGAAAAGATGTATGGAGGCGAGCAACAGTTCAGTTTGGCGAATCGCCGACGAGTTCGGCGCAACCAACCATTCCTACCATTTGACGCAATACATCTTACAGGTTAAGTCTGTAAAACTCGGTGGAGTATGAATTTTGTCAGTGCATCGCCAATCCTATTGGCGATCTTGATCAAGGCCGCCAATGCATTGCTCACCTGAACTTAAAACGCTGTGATATTCAGTGAGGACATTAGATATTCGGCGTTTCGCTGAGTGATTGAGCGAGATAGACTGACATCGCCGAATGAGCAGAAACTGGATGGTCACAAGCCACAGGTTTAAAAGTTCCATTTTATTCACTTTGTCCCTTTTCACAAACTCAGACTCACACTTTAGCAGTATATTTCTCGCACTTTTAGAGTATTTTACGTGTCAAATTATGCTCGGATTAGGATCACATTGCCGCCTAGCAAACCAATACTATCTAATTTGGCATCAAATGTTGGTAATCAAACTCCTCAGTTATTTGATCAAACTTGATATTCTCTACATGATTTGAGGGACTACCACTTAGCTTTGCTTTGAAGTGGACTGTTAAGCAGTGAGAATAGAAGTTTCTTTGGGTTTTCATTGAAATCGAGTTATATAAGCATAAGTTGCACTATCTGGGATTACACGGTGAGCAGATCGGTGAGATGAACATAATCCACCGAACTGCTCGGCGGTTCGCCTAACGTCCCCATTTCGCCTTTAACTAAATACTTTATGTATTAATCAATCTGTGACTTTCGGTGGTCAATTTAAATTGCAAAATATATTCGGCGACTCGCCAAAAGATTCCTTGCTCACCATTTAGCTGCGCCTTTGTATCAGTTGTTTATCACTTTCAACGATTGGCCTAACAAGATAAGTACTTTGCCAACTAGCTCGGCAAAGCGATTCCACACCCAGAGACACCCTTTCTCTCCGGTTTGAAGTGCTATTTAACTTATCCTCGAAGTTTTTGCAATAATGGCTAGATCAAAAGTCCCAGAGAGAAATGATCCACCCAGACACATAAGAGCACTAGTGCTCAAGAAAGAAGAAAAGAAAGCAGAGCTAGCCAGACAAAGGAAATATACCAATTAAGCTAGAGAAAAGAGACGAATTCCCATCGACCCTAATGTGCCTTCATTGGCTCGAACTTTTGTTAATATAATACGGGCCTTTGGAGTAACTCAGGAGATAGATCAGATGATTGCAACTAATCTTGCTGCAGAGGCCAAGGCAGAGGCAAACAATACTCCGGATATTCATGCCCAGACAAATGAAGCAACCTATTAGCTAGGATCACCTATTTACCTCCCACTCTATCTTATTATATTTTCTACTTTTGGATTCCTATTAATTGCATTGAGGACAAATGATCTTATTTGTGGTAGGGTGAGGCTCACCTTTTTGTGTTCTTATTTCAGATACTTGTGCTTTTTATACATTTGGGTTGTCTGTTTATAAATGTGTTTAAAACTGCTTTTGCGATTGTTTGAGCTTATGGCTCTCTGTTGGGTTTAATTGCAAAATAATTTTGACCCTTTCGAAAATTTTTGAATTTTTCGCACATTTTTTCCACTCCTCGTGAGTTGAATGTGGTTGTTCTTTTGCAAAAAAAATATTTAAGTCTCGGTTTCGATCAATATCGATGACTTGAATAGTGCTCTCAATTGAACGAACATGAATGTATGGCTATGATGAGTCCAAATGAAGTTGTATAGACAATATGTGTACTCTTTGCATCTCGTTGTGATAATTCATTCTCTTGTAATGACCATTGCACACTAGCGAAAGTGTGTAGTCTTGTTTGACTTAAGTGTCGATGCCTTGTGTGATTAGCTTGCTTTGAACCATGCATGAATAAACCTAGAATTTTCCCAGTTTGTCTGATTGATTTAGAAAGGTGTCCTCTTGATATGATCTTAGGCAACTTTAAAGAGTGTGAGACAAATTTGACATATACCTCTTTTGTGGCATACTCGTGTGTGAAACTCTTTTTGAGCACCCTTTGAGCCTTACCTTTCTTTGGAAGAACCTTGATGAACCCTAGACCTCACTTGACCCACTACCTATAATCCTCTAAATTTGTGGTTTAGTGAATAACCAACTTAGGCCAAAAGCCTAAGTTGGGGGTGTGGTGAAAAGGAAAAGGAGAAGTCAAGAAGTGCAGAAAAAGTCCCCCTTAACCCATAGTGTTGTAGAACAGTGGAAACCCCTTCAATTCTAAAAAAATGTGTGGAATAAGGTACGAAGGAAATCGGGTTTCCAAGAAATCCAAAAAGGTTAATAAACAGGTGACTTAGACGCACTAGAAAAAGAATCGATAAAGGAAAAGAAGGGAATGCCCTGAGAATACCACATCCCACGAGGAAGGAGCCATTGAGCCTAAATGACCATACCTTTGCACTCATCCCCATTACAAGCCTTAGAAAGACCTTTTTGATCTTGAGTAAGCCGAATCGAAAGTCGATTGGAAATTAAGGGCAAACCTATGGGTAAAAACATGCATTGTGTTTCTCTTTTTGAGTGTGAGCGTTGCATCTGATTCCTAATCTTGAATTGATTAACCTTTGTGTGTGAATATGGAATCATTCTTCATGTGAGGGTATTTAGATTCTTTTTGTCGAGCTTGAACTTGCACAAGTAGCAAGTATTGTGAGCACAAGAATCTCTGGAATTGGTGTGTCACAACTTGATTCTTTGAGTACACAGTTGATATGTGCATAAGTAATTTGAATCTTGTTGTGTATGTTCATGATTGAGTCTTGTGTAGCACTGTTTGAGACATTTTTTTTAACGACTGAACTTGAGTTTGCTTGAGGACAACAAAAGTTTAAGTTAGGGGTGATGATGAGTCCACAAATTGGACTCATTTAGGGCTTTATTTTGATAAGAATAGTGTCGTCGAGTGCTTATTTTGTCTAAATATCTGATGAAAACTTTTAAGTTTTAGGTATTTGAAGTTTTAGTGAAAGCATGGACACTTAGGCACAAAAAGGAACAAAAAGGCTGAAAAGAACGACGAAGCTGAAACCCGAGCATCGCCAAACACATTTGGTGATTCGCCGAAGGGATTTACTCTGCCCTTTGTTCCAGTACGCGAAGCCCTGAAGGAAAAGGATCAAAAAGGCGATGAAATGAGAAGTCGGCTCTTTGCCGAATAGTTCTGCGAAGCAGTACTCTACCGCCCAATGGTCCAGAACGTGAAGGTGCTGAAGGCAAGAATGGAACGGCGATGAGACAGACGAAGGGCGAGTCGCCGAAGTCATTCAACGACATCGACTAACTTCGCCAAAAGATCCGCCAGCGCTATTTTCTGAAGTCTATAAATACTGAACTTATTATTATTTTTAAGAGTTGAACTTTTATATTAATTTCCAGAATATAATAGTACTTTTTAGATATTTTCTCTCAAGTTTGGAGAGGGTTTTTGGGAACTTGAAGAAAGGAGTTCATCTTCCCTAAGTTGGAAGTGGGTCATCTCTATTCTTCTTCCTTTGCTTAAATTAAGGTTTAATTTCTTATACCCATTTGATTTTACTATCATTTTAGGTGTATTTTGTTATTTCTTGATGTGTGGCTAAAAATCCCATTCTTGGGGTGTGATTTAGCAAATATGTGTTGATATTATTGTTGGGTCTTGCTTGCTGATAGGTTAGATGTAGTTTACTGGTGATTTCACCTAGTGGTTGTGGTTTAATTTAAAGGGTTTGTAGTTGCAAATACAAAGTCACTCATGTGTTTTCGGCTTGCCCGAGAGGGAGGTCACAAAACCAAGACCACTAGACTGATAGCCTAAGGAGTGGGTCGACATGAGGTTCAGCCCGAGAGGGTGAGCCCTAGTCCTATATCCTAACACTTAGCTCGAGAGAGTGAGTGGGGTAAGGCGTAGGTTGGTCTTCATGTGGCAAATGGGTGTCCGAGAGGAACGCATTTGAAACGGGGTAAGTTACCCGAGAAGGAACTTATTTCCATTTAAAGCTTAGCCTAGTCACTATTATCTTACAAATTTCTTATCAAAAGCACATACCCAACTATTTATCTCAACTTGTATGACGGTCACACCATAAGAACATTTCCCCAAACTTGATTTTCTTATTAATTTTTGCTATTTTTACTACTTGTAACAAAACCCCCAAATCAATATTTTGACACTTTCGTGTCACCCCTTTATTTACCATGTTTTTGCTCGTTAATGTCTTTAGCTACGACTAGTTAGAACTAAATTTTATTTTTCTATCAATTCTCAAAACCACTCCCTTGGGACACGACCCCAACCTTTAGTCGGGTTACTATACTATCGACGATCATAGACACTCATACCGTAGGTTAGTGTCGTTGGTCACGATAAGCATCAGACATACCCCCAGCTAACTCTAAAAAAACTAAAAACTGAAAATAAAGACTAAAATAGAAAGCATGTCTATTGTCCTCGAAGTACGAGGACTCACCACTAAAGTTGTTGAAGTCGGACTAAGAATCGATCTAAGCGTGATCTGGATGATGAGTACCTGAACCTACATCATGAAAGGATGTAGCACAGAGTATGTGTCAGTACTTGAATTGTACTGAGGATGCAATATATATATATACTAAGCTAAACAAGGATATATGAGCTAAAAAAGGCATACTGAGAAATTGATTAAAGCTCAGATTACACCACTTCCAATTCTAGGTGTAGACAATCGTTATCTAGTATAAAACCCAATGAAGAGTTGGGGTAGAACCCACAAGGAGTGGTAAAATGTTCGAATTTAATTACAAAGTACGAATGTTGTAACACCCCAGTTTCAAAATAGAGAGAATAGCATGTTAGAACTTCAAGGTGCCACCTCACAAGGACCAACCATCGGTCCATGGAAGGGCACCAAGAAAATTGCCTAAGGCAGTAGCCACACCAGGACCCATGCCACGTGGATAGGTCCACGGCTCGTGGTTACGGGGTTTTAGATGGGCAAAAATCTCTATCCAGACCACGCTTGACCAGAACGGATCGTAGGTCCATCCACGGTCCGTCGCTGGGGTCTTGTTAATGCTATCAAAGAAACTTCATCCAATTCTAAGCATCAACGATGGTTAATCAGTATATAACCCAACTAAATGAGTTGGGGTCAAATCCTAGAGGGAGCGGTACGTGTTTGAGAGTCAATTGGAAAGTATGAACGTGTTCAAATCAGTCATAGGAATAAAAATTATCGAATAAAACGATCATTTAAATCAGGGGTTGACACGAATGTCAAATATGGGGTTTTGGCTTTGATTATCTATACAAACAGAAGCAATCAATACGAAGTAACAATAATGAGACAGGTTCTTGGGGTGTGATTTGATTATAGGCTAATATAGACAAATGGGTAATTACAACTATTAGAAAATAGCTAGATATTAGTGAGTAAGCTAGGCTATAGAGGAGATAAACTTTTTCTCGAACAATTTACCTCGAATCAAGTTAATTTCTCTCGAACATCAACAAGCAAGCAAAATAAGAACAACCCACGCCTAAGTCCATTCACGCTCTCGAGCTGAATGTATGGGATTGAGTTTAGGATTCACTCTCTCGAGCTGCACCCAGGTCAACTCAATACCCATTGACCATCAATCAATAAGTTTAGTTTCAAAACTTCTCTCTCGAGCAAGCCAAAAACTCAAGGGTAGAACTGCATTTGCAACTACAATTCTTAAATTAAACCACAATTAGTGATTCAACTACTTCTAAATAGCATTTAAACTAACAATTAGCAATACCCATAAACTAAATCTGCCCATAATCACATAATCACACCCCAAGCATTAGGGTTTTAGCTTGACATCATAAAAAGGTAAACATTATTACCAAATTGATTATCCATCAACTAGGTAAGAGTAGATTCGTCCTTACAATGCTCCAACATGAAGAATCTCAAATAACCACTTCTAGAGAAAACTTATCTCAGTATCCAGAATATCAGCTACAATTAAGATATTATGATATTAGATACTATACTAAATGTTCAAAAATGTATTTATAGTCATCAAAAATACGTTGCGAAGAGCCACTTGGCGAAGTAAGTCGGGCTCGCCGAACCCCTCGACGAGCTGCCCTTTGGTCACTTTCATCGCCTTTCTGCCTTGGCAGTTAACATCCTCAACTTCTGTAACTTTGGCCGATCCAGTACTACATCGCGGAACTACTCGGCGATTTGCTGACTGCTCCTTTCCATCGCCAATTTGATTTCTTCCCTCAAGACTCAGCACACTGGAACTTTAAGCAGTCAAAGGGCCATTCGGCGACTCGCCAAGTGGACTTGGCGATCACCAGGCTTGTGTTTCTTTATTCTTTCTACTCGTTTTGTTCCTTTTTGCAAATTAGTGTCCTTGCTTTGTTCCGCAATCCATATACCTGGAAATCAAGGGTTTTACATCAGTTATTGGCACAAAATAAGCATTTGAGGACACTAAATATATATAAATAAAGCCCTAAATGAGTCCAAATCTCATCAACACCCCCAACTTAAAATTGTGTTTGTCCTCAAGTAAAACTCAAGTTCAGCATATCAAAATGACTCAAACAGTGTTGCACAAGACTCAATCATGAATGCACACGACAAGACTCAACTTACTCATGCAAGGATCAATTGTGCACTCAAAGATTCAAGTTGTTACTCACCATCATCGAAGATTCTCAAGTTCACAATACTTGCTTCAAATGCAAGTTCAAGCTCCACAAAGGTGCTCAAATGCCCTCTCACAAGAATGATTCCATATTCACACACAATTGTTCAACAAATTATAGTTCTGGAATCACATACAACTCTCACACTCATAAATATGAACACATGCAAGACTTCACCCTTAGGTTTGCCTTTATTTTCTAGTCAACATTCAATTCAGCTCACTCAAGATCAAAAAGGTATTTTCAAGGCTTGTAACGGGGTTGAGTGCAAAGGTATGGTCATTTAGTCTCAATGGCTGCTATCCTCATGAAATGTGGCATGAACATCACTTTCTTTCTTTTTCTTCAACATTTTCACTTGTGCTCAAAATCTCACCCCATCATTCACTTCCAATGGAAAACCGAACACCCCATTTTTTTTTACAACTTTCACAACTTTTATTTCACAACTTTTTCATTCTTTTTCGTTTTCATTCCATTTTTATTTTTCTTCTTTTTTTTTGTTTGGAGGGGTTCCATCCTTTTCAAAACCATGGATCAAGGGGGACTTCTTCACACTTATTGATTTACCTTCTCTTTTCACCACACCCCCAGCTTAGGCTTTTGGTCTAAGTTGGCTATTCAAATAAACCACATTTCATGAGGATTATGGGTGAATGGATAATAAAGAGGGGTTGCAAATTTCATCAAATTTCTTCAAAGAAAAGGATAAGGCTCAAAAAGGGTTTCAAGAAAAGTTCACACACTCACAAGGCTGGCCACAAAAAAGGTATATTGTCAAATTGTTTCACTCTTCAAAATTGTTGCCTAAGATCATTTCAAGAGCTTGCATCACTTAGTCAACCGGACCAACGGGGAAAATTCTAGGTCATCACACACTGTTCACGGTAAGCTCATCACACAAGGCACTAGCACTAATATCAAACAAGATTCCACACTTTTGCTAGTGTGCAATGTTCGTCACAAGAGACTCATTCGTTAATCGGCTAGTCACAACGAGATGCAAACATTCCACATATTGTCTATGCAACTTCATTTGGCCTCATCGTAGCCGCGCATTCATTTTTATTCGATTAACAACACTATTCAAGTCATCGGTATTGATCATAACTGACACTCAAATTTGCATAAGAACAACCACAATCATACACAAGAGGTGGCAATTTTTTTCAGAAAGGTTCAAAGCATTTACATTCAAAACAAGGAGCCATGAGCTCAAACATCCACAAAATAGTGTCAAAACATAATTTACAGCACAAAAACCCAATATATATATATATATACAAAAATGATAATCACAAGAGGTAGGTACGAAAATACCTCACCCCACCATAAATAAAAAGAAATTGTCCTCAAATGTAAAAAAATAGTAATAATAAGGCAATAGAAATGACAGAGAGGGAGGTAAAGAAAGGTCCTTTCTACACAATCACTCCATCTGTCGGGGCATCACTGCCCGATGCAACATCAGCACTACTAGCTCTATTAGGGCCTTCCATGGACGTCTCTGTCAGTGATGTCTGAATCACCGACTGTATAATCGTCTTCTCTAGGTCTGGCAGGTCTCCATAGATGGTCTTCTCTAGCACCTCGATCTGCTCCTTGTCGGTCTCTGCCTCTAGCTCATCGGCGTCCACATTATCCATTTGCACATCTCCAGTGGTGGTCGGAGGAATCTCAGAAGTAGTCGGTGCATCCATATCATCAGATGCCTCCAATAGTGAAGTAAAGTCTGTGGACTTCAAGTAGTCCACATCCTTCCTCAAATTTGCAACTTCGGCATCCAAAGTTGCTACCTCAGAAGTAACCCCCTGTCGACTCCCACAAGTCTCTACTCTCTCTATGAGAGTGTCAATAGATGCTTGGAGGGGTGTTAGTGCAGCTAGGATAGCACTCTCAATCATCCACGGTACCGCAGCCTCCAATCGGGTAGCCCTCACATCTGCAGAATGGACTTAGTGCCCCATCTTCAGGATCATGTCCTGAGTAATCATGGTAGGCTGGGAAGTAGTAGAAGCACCAAGAGCCTTGGAGGAAGAAGTGGAATCAGGTGTACCTGATGGCCTGGAGGCCGAAGTAGGTAAAAATCCCTCTGCAGGTATCGTCTTAACATCGATCTCCGGGGATGCATCAACCGGAGCTGCTCTCTTCCTATCTGCCTCCTCCCGAGTGTACTCGGCCTCGATGCACTGGATGTCAGTGAAAGATGTAGGAGTGACCTCAACATCCCTCTTCTCATCACGAGGAACTCTAGCCCGCTGGTAGAACTCTGTAATCAAGACCGAGAATGGAACGGACGTCTGGCTCTGCTTGGCCCTTATGGCCATCTCCTGCTCTATTATGAGTCCCAAGTCGATGATCCTCTGGGATATGATTGACCCAAGGCAGGACGCCTTAGGATGGCGGAGAATGGACTCATTCTGGGATGGCATAATAGAGTTGCTGATAAATCAAACCAGTATCACGCAGCGACGTTCATCTCCTTCTTCTTATTCGGAGCTCCTGCCTCAATCCACCTCGGGGTGGTGTCATAGATGAGGGGGGCAAGCCAGCCCTTGAGATCATCCAAGGGTGCCGTAGTGGTAGCCAAATTTGGGTAGTCAAAGGTTGACCATTTATCCAATACATCATTGATATGATCGTGGCTGTATCTCACCACTTTCCCCCGTACCATGACGGACTCTACCGGCCTGAAAGTGCTTGCCTTTCTCTTTCCCTTGGGTACCAAGTCACCATATGCTGCGTAGAACTCCCGAACCTATGCAGGAATATAGGGGTCTCGGGGCCTGGTGAACTGCTCAAACAAGTGAAACTAGTGACTGTCCCTCACAGTGGAATATTTACTCACTAAGCCCTCTGTGGATAGTAGCTTCTCCTTAAGAATCATCCTCAACCCGTCGGCCTTTAATCTATTTTGTAGCAGAGGAGAAGGACCCTGAATTGGTGCTACTAGAACCACAGTCGGTGCCAGAGCTAGCACTGTATCACCTGCATGAGGGGTGGCCTCTGGAACTCTCGACGAATCTTGGTGAGGCCTAGCACTAATTTCTGCCAGTCGTGACTGTAGAGGTTGGTCATCCTCCGGCTTAGAAAATGCAGGTTGGGAGTCAAATGATTCTCCCTCGCTGCCAGAGTTGTGCTTCAGAACCTAAGATATTGTCTTCTTGCCCTTGCCTTTTCCTCTTTTTGGAGGTTCCTTCTTTCCCTTTTTAGAAGGGGTAGCTGCCCCCTCGTTGATAACTATGTCTTATGCCCTTTTGCGGGGTGGCATGTCGAAGATGGTTCTAGCCATATCTGCAAAACACACCAAAATAAGTTAGAGTCAATCCAAGAAAAATGCAAAAATCATGTTGCAAACAGACTTGTCGAATCACTTTGGCGAGCTAAATCGGGCTCACCAAAAGGATTGGCTCAAAACATTTCCAGAAAAATGGCATGTCGGTGATGGAAAGGTCCTTTCGACGAGCACAAGTTAGCCAGCTGAATATTACAGTTTATTTTAGGGGTTAGGGGTGCAGAAAGGGCGATCAAAAAAGACATTTAACAAACTCAAGCTTCTCGCCGAAAATTACAGCACCCAAACTCAACAATAGCATGAAATTAAAAGGCGATAAAGGGGGGATTCGGTGAACCGCCGAGTGGTTTGGCGAGCTCGACCCAGCATGCCAAACTGCCCAACGTGCCTACTTTCTACCCCGACTTCCAAAATCAACCCCGAAACACCCAAAAATAAAATCAAACCAAATAATTATTCAATTAATCCTAAAACCATAAGACCCATGCCACCGGGGTACTCAGACTTCCCTTGGTTTGGCCAAAATTTGCCATTTGACGATTTTAGCCCTTAAGAATGACATCAAATGCTCCATCATTGGGCAAAGAACATCATTTAGCACAAATTTAGGTTACTCAGACTTCACCCGCCTAGACTCCACAACAATTAAGCACAACCGAACAATTTTGATCAATTTTAAAGCATGAAATTCGGGAAATCAACAACTTAGACAATTAAAGAACGATATCAAAATTAAAATAGGCAAACAAGCACAAAATATGACTTCAAAGAGGCCCAACACACATCAACACAATTTATAACAATGCAATTGAGTTTAACCGTTAATTACAAGTTTTGGAGTTCAGAAAACCAATCTATAGTGCCGAATATAAGAATCTGTAAAGCTAGGCGGCAAAGTATCCAACTCCCAACACCGAATCGACGACTAGAAAGCGGTAAAAATGCAAAAATATGGGAAATATAGAGTGTGTGTGATTGTATGAATTTAAAAAGTGAGGGAATGTGAAGGAGTTTGAAAGTTTAAACCTTTGGCCTTTTAGAAACTGTCCAGTTCGCGCCTTTTCGGCAATGTTAGTCAACCTCGCCAAACCACTCAGTGACACGCCAAGTGGTTACTTACCTTGCGGAGTTTTACAGGACCTCCAGTTAATGTGGGGGTCCAAACTGCGGACAAAGTCAGAATCACCGACCTGTTCAGTGATTCACTGACTAGTCCATGGGCCCATCGAGTTTTATAGACTCTATCTTCTGATTTCTTGAGTCCAACGGCGGTCCAAGTCGGGCTCGCCAACCTCTTCGACAAGTCGCCGACTGGACATTTTACTTGCCAACTTGCACTTTTCAAACACATTTTACACTTTAACCTGCACAATCAACACACGTTATTCCAAAAACAAAAAGAAAGCAATAAAAACTTGGGTTGCCTCCCAAGCAGTGCCTTAGTTACCGTCGTGGCACGACGCAAGTCCTCGCTCAAACCTCATTCTTGGGGTTTGCCATAGTATCACTAGGCAACCCCCTTGTTGTCTCGGGTTTAAATGAGAAGAAATTATTCTCATTTGGGTTTCCAACTGCTTGATAGATACGGCATAAGAAGTTACCGTCTGGTTAAAGGTCGATACACTTCTTTCATCTCCTTCAAAATTCTATCGGACCCTTCAACCTTGTTGAGAATCCGAGAGAGCATATCCTCAGACCGACTACCGTCAGAATCTTTGGGCTTTTGACGCTCGTGGGGAGGAAAATACATGTCCTTCTCCCCATCTCTTTCCTTCAAAGTAGGGTTACAATCCCTCCACTCTCTATCACGATCTCTCCATCCCTCTTCCCTGTTCCAACCTTGGTTACCATGCCTTGGGTAGTTTGCATGATAATCACATCCTTGGTTGGCTAAGAAGTTTACTTCCTCGTTGTACATTGCTTCAAACTTGGCTTCTTCAGGGTTCACACCACCAACTCCGATAGCATTTACATTTCTAGTATCAGCACCCATGACGTTCCAAAATGTCAAGCTGAGTCATCATCTTTGCCATGTTCTGGTACCTCTCTTGATATTTTTCAATCTGTTCTTTGGTCAATTTAAATGTGAGAGGGCAGACCTGATCTTCAAGGGTGTACCATGCCCGGTTAATTTTGGTCATTGATGAGTCCACAAATTGGACTCATTTAGGACTATATTTTAATAGAAATTGTATCCTCAAATGCTTATTTTATCTCAATATCTGATGAAAACTCTTAAGTTTCAGGTATTGGATTTTTGAAGGAAAGCATGGACACTACATCGCAAAAAGGAACGAAAAGGCCGAGAAGAACGAAGAAATGAAGGCCTGAGGATTGTCGAGTCCACTTGGTGAATCGCTGAAAGGTCTTACTTCGCCTTTTGTTCCAGTGTGTTGAGGCCTAAAGAAAAGGATCAAGTCGACGCATCACCGAGCAGTTCTGCGAAGCAGTACCATGCCATCCAATAACCCAGAGCACGATGATGAATTACACCAAAGGGAGAATCGCCGAGTTGATCGGCGAATCCGACTAATGACGCCGAACGATCCGTTGTAGCACAAATTTGTGATAACTATAAATACTAGTAAGATTTTTAGTTTTAGTGTGGAATAATTATTATAATTTTCACTTAGAGAATATTAGCTTTTCACATTTTTGCTCTGAGTTTGAGAGGGTTTTGAAGACTTGAAGAAGAAGAGGGTTTCATCTCCAAGGATTTGGACTTGGGTCTCTTGGATTCTTCATTCTTGGCGTGTAACACGACTTAAATATTCATTCCCATTTGAATGCAAGCTTATTTAGGTATAAATTTCTATCTCTTGATGTGTGGCTAAAACCCCCAATTCTTGAGGTGTGATTTAGCGAATATGGGTTAAGATAATTGTTGGGTCTTGCTTGCTGATAGATTAAATGTAGTTTAATGGTGATTTTGTCTAGTAGTTGCAAATACAAGTTCACTCATGTGTTTTTGGTTTTCTCGAGAGAGAAGTCGCGAAACCAAGATCACTAGATTGATGGCCTAAGGAGTGGGTCGACATGAGGCTCAGCCCGAGAGGGTGAGCCCTAGTCCCATATCCTAACACTCAGCTCGAGAGAGTGAGTGGGGTAAGGTGTAGGCTGGTCTTCAAACAGCAAGTGGGTGTCCGAGAGAACGCATTTGAAACGGGGTAAGTTGCTCGAGAGAGAACTTATTCCCACATAAAGCTTAGCCTAGTCCCTATTGTTCTATAAATCTTCTATCGAAAGCATGTACCCAATAATCTAGATTAATCCGTATTCCTGTCACATCCCAAGAATCCCCCTCTCATTGATTAGATTTCCTTGTTGATTTCGCTAATTTTAGCTTACTTGTGACAAAACCCCCCATTTTTTATTTGGCACTCTTGTGTCCCCTTTAATTTACAAAGTTTTTAATCGTTAATGTCTTTAGCTACAACTAGTTAGAATGAAATTCTAATTTTCTATTAATTCTCACCATCGCTCCCTTGGGACACAACCCCAACCTTTGGTTAGGTTACTATAATATTGCACAATCGTCGACACCCGAACTGTAAGACGTGTTGTTGATTACGCAAACATCAGTCATACCATCCAAGAGCTGGGCTGCTATAATTTAAGGTTATTGCATCAAACCTCCCGGGGAAAGTTGATCAACTACTCCCCTAATCACCGAATCAAGGCTTCGGTAAAAGTATTACAACAAAACGTTGTTAGTAAATCCATGAGTTTGGCATTGTAGCACCAACTTCTTAAATCTTAGCCAAGTCTCATGGATTGGCTCACTCTCCAAATGCTTGAAGCTTTGGATGTTGTCCCGAAGAGTCATTATCTTCGAAGGGGGAAAGAATCGCACTTGAAATGTGGTAATGAGCTCTTCCCACGAAGTGATAGGATCTCTTGGCAACTCAGCCAACCACTTGCACGCTTCTCCCATTAAGGAAAATGGGAACAACTTCAACCAGACCGACTCTTGGGATATGCTCTTAAAGGAGAGAGACCCGCAAATATAAAAAAAGTACCTTATTTGCTCATGAGGATCCTCATAAGCCAAACCACCAAACAACCCTTTCAATTGCAAGAGCTGCAACGTGGTGCTTGTAATGTGGAACACAACGTTCCCTTTAGCTGGAGGCAAGCGAATGGAACCAACTCCACCCACTATATTAGGGTCATTAACATTCGGCTCATTGACATCATTGAGATTGCCGATGTCATCTTGGTGTCCCACTTAGGTACCGTTTCTTCCGTTGAAACTAATTTCCTCTGTTTCAACAACAACTCACAAACCAAAACTGAAAGTACGTAGATTCAACTATGACTAAAAAGAACAAAATTCAACTTCACCAAAAGAATTTCAAACAACACCACTCCCCGGCAACGACGCCATTTTGATTAGGGAATAACATTATCAAAGACACTTAATCAAATTCTAAGCATCAACAATCTTTAATCAGTATATAACCCAGCTAAATGAGTTGGGGTCGAATTCCACAGGGAGTGGTAAGTGTTTGAGAGTCAATTGGAAAGTATGAACATGCTCAAATCAGTCATAGGAATAAAAGTTATCGAATAAAAAACATCATTTAAATCAGGGATTGACACGAATGTCAAATGGGGGGGTGGGTTTGGTTTTGATTATCAACTACAAACAGCGGCAATCAATACGAAGTAACAATAATGAGACGGGTTCTTAGGGTGTGATTCGATTATAGGCTAATATAGACAAATGGGTAATTGCAACTATTAGAAAATAGCTAGATTTTAGTGAGTAAGCTAGGCTATAGAGGAGATAAACTTTCTCTCGAACAATTTACCTCGAATCAAGTTGATTTCTCTCGAACATCAACAAGCAAGCAAAATAAGAACAACCCACACCTTAGTCCATTCACTCTCTCGAGCTGAATGTGTGGGATTGGGTTTAGGATTCACTCTATCGATAAGAACCCAAGTCAATCCAATACCCACTGACCATGAATCAATAAATTTAGTTTTAAAACTTCTCTCTCTAGCATGCCAAAAACACAAGGGTAGAACTGTATTTGCAACTACAATTCTTAAATTAAACCACAATTAATGATTGAACTCACTTCTAAATAGCATTTAAACTAACAATTTGCAATACCCATAAACTAAATCAGCCCACAATAACACATTCACACCCCAAGAATTGGGATTTTAGCTAAACATCATAAAAAGGTAAAAACTATTACCAAATTGATTATCCATCAACTGGGTAAAAGTATATTCATCCTTACAATGCTCCAACTGAAAGAATTTCAGAGACCAACATCATATTTCTCAAAAGTGAAAAAGTTCAATTTTTCAAAGCTTAGGAAAAACTAGAGAAACCTTGTCTCAATATACATAATATCAGCTTGTAACGACCCAAGAGCACCCCCTAGTCGTTACCGGCGTATTCGACCTAGAAGAGGTCTTATACAAGACCTTAGCATTCGTCATAGCACTTATCATAGAATAAAATCACAGAAAATTTAAAACTTTTACAAGTTCAACTTCACTTCATATATGAAAAACATAATCTAACTTCGTCACCATGTACCATCTAGACATAGAAGTATCGAAAATGGGATTTAGCCCTTACATAAATAAGAAGTCTTGAAATAGGAAAGTACAACAATGTCTTTCAACATAAGCAAAGAATTAAATATAGAAGCTAGATCATAGGGTCTTGTCCTCAGACTTGAGGACTCACCAACTTGAGGAAGCAACTCCAAGTGTCTTGAGAAGTAAGCTTGAATCCTTAAAGGCCCGAACCTAAATGTTTGGGGAAAAAAGGAGAAAATATGGGTTAGTACAACACGCGTACTAAGTATGGCTACTAAGCATAAAAACAATTGAAACATGCATAAAAGGACATTTCGTCAAAACATGCTTTTACCAAGTAAATCCAACATGCACACAAAGTAAGCATCATAGTCCAACCCAACATAATATCATCCCAACATGTAGACAACCCAAGCAATACTAGTGCAATGCAAAGAATAGAACCCCATAACCCTATTCAAAGCCAAGTATCACATTAGACGACCTACTTCATGCATACATTCATAATATCATATTTCATCATAACTTACCATATTCATAATGATCATACATAACATAGCTTCAACATACATAAGTCATAATCATCATAATCATAAGAGAGCACTACTATAAGCATCTCTTAGGATCCCACAAGTGCAATGTGCAAGAGAAGTCTCATACCCTCTCTTACACTATGTAGAAACCCTTAAGAAAGCTCTAGTAAGAGTTCACACCTTTCATACTTTCATTTAATTTTACATTAGGGAAATATTGCAATAACCGACATAGACCATGAGAGGTACATGGAATCCGGTGTTCTACTCTCACACCAAAAAGAGAGGGTTAACACTTGCCTAAGGTCTAACCATTCGTACATAGCTATCTAGGTGGATCCACTAAGCTAGAGTCCTATCTGGGCACATAGTTAAGGGTCAAGGAGATTGCTACTAGAAACCCTAACTTACTAAACGTAGGGGTTTCCATCTCATGAGACAACACATACCGTGGGTAATCTGGACTAGCTAAACATGAGGAAACCCATGTGGGGAGCTGGACTTACTAAACGTGAGACCCCCATCTCGTTTACAATGACCTTTCGGTGCTAAGCATCTAATTCCCTTTTGTAATCATCTTTAGTCATCACATAAGTTCATATTAGCCTTTACTAGACTCTTAGGTAGAAATCTTACCATAATAGCTCATATGTGTTCATAAGTGAGTAACAATCCTTTCACTTTAGAAACACTTAGCAAGTGAGTAAACCTTTCACTTTACATTACATTATAATCATGAGAACTACCTTTCAATCATATAGCAATCATACCATAACATACATACATACTTCATAGCTAATTCAAGTGTAGAGGGTTAAGGATGAGGAAACTAGGTCATCAACACCACAACAACACATTAGGTATAGCATCATTACAATCTAAGTAATTCACTTTTCATACTTGAGTTCAAAGAAGAACCAACCTTCATACCTTCTTGCCCTTCTTGGGACATCCATACTTCAATTACCAATTAATTCATAACCAATACATGATACAAGGTAATTCATGAAGTAATAATATAATCAACATCAATATAAGCAATTGACATAATCCCTTCTTAGCCTTGAAGGCTTCATTCAAAGACTCAACCCTAATTTCATAGAAATTATACATAACCTAGGGTAGAATCACTATACAAATATGAATTACATAACATCACATTCAATTCATAGCCTTCAATCGATGTCCAACACAAACTAGGGTTAGAATTAGGAAAAGAAGGAAAAACATGAGTCTAATGGGGAATTCTTCAAGAAACCACCAATACAACATAAATTAATCCATAATTGTTCATATAACATCAATCAAAGTCAGTTTATAACATCAATTTCACTTTAGAAAGAAGACCCACGTTTTTGGATTGAAACCTAAAAATTGGAGATTTTGAAATTCATCTTGAAGGGGCCTCTTGGGGAAAGGAATCCCAAGAGTGATAAGCAACCATACCTTATTGACGAATTAACCACGAAAATCCAAGTTGAATCCTTGGAGATTTTGTCTTCTTCTTGAAGCTCCAATCTTCTACAATGGAGTTCTTGAGAAGAGAGAGAGTAGAGAGAAGGAGGAACTTTAGGTTTTGATCTTTGGGGTTTTGTGTTTGAGTGATAAAAGTGAGGTAAATTCACTTTAAAATCATTATATACATGTCCCCTAAAGTACCCTAAATACCCCTCACTTAGTTGGACTCTTTAATGAAGTAAAAAATAGATTTCTGAATTTTTGCATTTTCATCGCAGAGCTGTTCCCCGAAGATATTTGGAATTAAATTTTGAGACAGTAGAGTCCGCGACACAACCGCGTCGTGAACTAACTTTTTGCTCCTTGGGGGAGCTAGTCCGCGACGCGCACTTCTTCCCTCCAAGTGCAATTTGCAAGCTGCCTTGGCAGCTTGCTTGGCCAAGGTTGGGGTCTTCCTCGGGGACCCTTAGGGTGGCCCCGGGGTATCGTATTCGAACATTTTGACCCTAGGAACATATATTTACCTAGGTTAAACCTTTTTACAAGATTATACCATCATACGATACTCCCAAACCTACCCAAAACCTAAGGACACACTAGAACACATTCTTCTCTAGTTTCCGGACGTTGTGGTCATTTCTTGACGTTTAGACTTTTACTCTTCCAAACCAATTCAATTGCATTAATTTAGGTTTATAAACATCATTTTAACTATTTTTAAGTCACTATTCATAAGGTGAGGTTCTAACTTAAGTCATAGAATTTTTGGGGTGTTATACAGCTACAATTCAGATATTATGATATTAGATACTAAACTAAATGTTCAAAAATGTATTTCTAGTCGTCAAAAATATGTTGCGAAGAGCCACTTGGCGAAGTAAGTCGGGCTCGCTAAACCACTCGGCGAGCCGCCCTTTGGTCACTTTCATCGTCTTTCTGCCTTGGCATTCAGCATCCTCAAGGTATGTAACTTTGGGCGATCCAGTACAACATCACCGAACTACTCGGCGATTCGATGACTGCTCCTTTCCATCGCAAACTTTATTTCATCCCTCAGGGCTCGCCACACTAGAACTTTAAGCTGTCAAATGGCCATTCGGCGACTCACCAAGTGGACTTGGCGATCACCAGGCTTGTGTTTCTGCATTCTTTCAACTCGCTTCATTCCTTTTTGCAAATTAGTGTGCTTGCTTTGTTCCTCGATCTATATACCTAGAAATCAAGGGTTATACATCAGTTATTGGCACAAAATAAGCATTTGAGGACACTAAATCTAGGCTGAGTTGAGGTCACAATGGGACTTTCCGATTTTAAATTAAACCTAAGTGGTGTCGTTTTACCCTAGCCTAGACCACCTATATAAGTACTTTAGACCCCTAAAGTCACTCTTTCTAAGTCATTCACTCAAATCCCAAAAAGAAAACTCACACTCCTCTCAAATAATTCTCTCTCTAGAAAGTTAAAGAAGAAGAAGAGGGTTCAAACTAGGTCAAGTCAAGTCTCCATTCTTCCAAGCTTGGTAGGCTTTGTAATCAAGGTATGATGGATTATTCATCCAGGTAATACTTTCACCCGTGGAGCCCCATGATTTCACCAATTTAGAAGAAGAATTCCCCAAGTCAAATTAGGGTTTCTTCTAATGTTATGGGTTATGATCCAATTGAGTGGATTATCATAGTTTATGATTGTTTATGATAGAATATTATGTTTTTAGTATGATTGTACATGTATCCATGCTTAACCTATGATTCTAAAGTGAATTTGATATAGATGGTTTTTATGCCATGAAAGGGGAAATTGAGGATTTAGATGTAATCTTCTAGAATTGATGATATGCATTGTAGATTGCTTGAGAGTAGAACATATAGACGTGAATTGAATTAGATTAAAGTATACATGATGAATCATGATTAGTAGTGCTTGAGATTGAGCCTATATGATGATATATGATTAGAATTGCTTAAGGACGAAGCATGTGAGTAGAATGTCTTGAGATCTAGGCATATGTGATGATTATGAGAAGTATTTCTTTTAGAGTAAGACTTGTATTATGAATTTTAATTGCTAGGGCTTTGAGAGTAAAGCTAATATGATGAACTATGAATGTTAAGGCTTTTCGAGTGAAGCTTATATGATTGTTGAATTGTAGATAGAGTTGGTGTGGAAGGAATTACCCACATGACCTATATTGTGTATGTATGAATGAATAATGTGAAAGGTTTACTCACATAGAATGATTCTTGGTTGAAAGGATTTCTCACCTAAAATGAATCTAGACTAAACGCTAAATGAATTATAAGGCTAGAGGTGACTACCCTTGAACTCCATATGTAAAGGATATGAGGTGATTTCCCATACTCTTTAAAATTGAAAAAGAGGTGATTTCCCACGTTCTTATTATGATGAATGGGCATGAAGGCGAGTACCTATGGCCCTTATGAAATAATGTGGAGGTGAATCCCCATATCTATAAAACTTGACCTGGTAAGACAAGAACATGCATGGTAGATTGAGTTAGTAGATCTCATGGATAGCCTTGGATTGAGAAATTGTACCCTTCCAATGGTTAGCTTGAACTAGCATTAGAGAATACTTACATGATAGCATGACTTGGTAAGGCCAAACCATTTCATTGGTAGCTTGGATTGAGCAATAGTACACTTCCGTGAGTAGTTTAGACTTGCATGAGAGGATGCTTTCCATGATAGCTTGGTCTAGCATAATGAAGTGTTTTTCCTTTGTAGCCTTGAATTGGTAAATTGTAACCGTTTCATGAGTAATGATGTGCCTTGGACTAGTAGAGAAATACTCTTCCATGAATAGTAAGAATGACTAAAGAGGGACAAGTCCCTAATCAAAGTAGTATAGTTATGATGAAAAAAGATTACTTCAAGGAAGTATTGTAAGTATGTTTAAGTTGATTTCCTTAATATGTATGACTGCAGGTGGATGACCCAAGTCTTGATTAAGAATAAGTTGAGGTTACTTGAGAAGTGTTCCTCTTATAGTATAATGACTTATGTGAATTGAATATGCTTATGACTTATGTTGATGTCTCTTATGATTATGGTATATGTCTTATGTTGACTAATGCCTATGTTATGCTTATGTTGATGATTTATGCTAGCCATCATATTTAGTATATTTTTGTACTAACACATACTCTTGCCTACATTCTTATCAAATGAAAGGTCCGGCGATATTGACTTCCATCCCCGTGGCTAGGCTCATAGTAGAGCAAAAGGTGAAGATTTGGTGAGTCCTCATAGCATCGAAGATTTGATCACCTTTCCTTTATGTCTTTCATTTTATGTTTAGAACTATTGTATGGGTTGTGTCCCAAAGACTATTTAAGTATTAGATTGTTTGAGACAAATGTTAAAGACTTCCGCTTCGTTTTCTGAAACTTTGATTGTATTGGAAAATGTTTTAAATATCTGCACCATTTTCTATTATCTTATGTTATGAAAGCTAAGTGGCTTGTATGAGACCTCTTGGGGTCTTGTACGCCATGTTACATCTAGGGTGTACCCCTGGGTCGTGACAAATGTGGTCTAAGAAGTCATAGGAATAGAAATTACCGAAAACATACAAACAAGTTTAAGGGGTTGCCAACGAATGTCTGATGGGGAATTTGAATTTGCAATTAACAACTAAAACAAATACGAGAACAAGGGAAACAATAGTATGGAGAGCAATTCTCGGGATGTGATCGATTATAGGCTAATTTCTCTATATGGGTAATTAAAATTACTAATGAATTTCTAAATCTCAGTAGGTAGGCTAGACTATAAGTGCAATAGTTTTCTTTCGAACAACTACAACGATTCAGGTGAGTTCTCTCGAACCTCAACAAGTTTATCAATATAAGCAGCCCAAAACCTTTATACACCTACCCTCTCGAGCTAGATAGGTAAAATCGAGTTTAGGATTCACTCTCTCGAACTGAACCCATATCAACACAACAGGTACAATCATTAATCGAAAGCTTTGGTTCTAAAACTTTTTTCTCAAGCAAGCCCAAAACTCTAAGCTAGAATTGCATTTGCAACTATAATTCATAGATCAAAACACAGCTAATGATTAAACCCACTTCAATTATGAATTTAAATAAGTAAATAACAATATCCATAGGCTAATCCAACCCATAATCACATGATCACACCCTCAAGAACTGGGTTTTAGCTAAGCATCAGAAAAATATAAAAAACAGTACCAACTAGATTAGCCATCAGTTGGGTAAAAGTCTCCAAGCCTTTACAACGCTCAAAATTTATTAAGTTCAAAAACTCACTTGCAAATCCTCAAAGTTAAGCCTAGAAATCCTCTAAGTCTACAATGGAAACTCAAAAACTAAGAGAAAACTCTAACTCTCCAATTTTTGGCCTGAAAGTCCATTGGGATAAATAAGTCGCACCTCACTGAACAGGTTGGCGATCCACCCTTTGCTTCCTTCATCGCCAATTGCATTGACCATCAGTCTTCCAGGTTCTGTTGCTTTAGGCAATCAAAGTTTCCATTGCAGAGTCATTCAGTGATTCGCCGACTTCCCATTCATGTTGCTAAGTTGGTTCTTCCCAGGGCTGGCACGGTGGAACTTTGGGAAAGCTATTCGCCGAGTGGTCTTGGTGATCACCAAGATCACTTTTCTTCACTTCTTCAGCTTATTAGTTCCTTTTTGCCTAGTGGTGTCCTTACCTTGCTCCTTAGCCTTCATAGCTGCAAATCAACACTGTAACATTAGTTTAGAGCATAAAATAGGCATTTGAGGACACTTATACTATCAAAACAAAGCCCTAAATGGGTCGAAATCTCAGACTCATCATAAGTGACATAATCTGAGCAAGAATATAAATACTAAAACATAACTAAAAAGCTAAGTTGAATGAAATGACCAAGTAGTAATCATGAAGATATCATGTTGAACTGTATATTGATATAAATGTTGAAAACCTAGTGAATGCACTAAGAGTCTGACGGTGGGAGCTATTATTAACCAAAATGAACCACGTAAGCTAAACATGGAGTCCGAAGTGTACGCCCCATCAATATGACCCAATATACCTTGCCAAGAGTATAAAGGCATGACTGTGGCGTGATAAATAATATTTATGCCCAACAGAGGGGACTTGTCACGACCAAGACCATCGTGATTGTCACCCACACTAACCCTCCGATGGGAGAACCATTTATACTAATTAACTAACCAACTTAATCAACATACTAAAGCATTTAAAGTTACGGAAGCAAGTTTAAATAACTAAATACAGAACTTTTCATAAACTTCCAAAAGATCTAACAACTAATTGTGAATTTAAATGCCTAGAACCTGAAATTCAATGTACTAAAACTCTAACAAGATCCATAAGTTTAAACAAGAAGGGTTACAATCCCAAGCAAATGAACTAATAACTAACTAGAAAGTCCAAGTCCAAAATGTGGACATAGACAGAAAGAGAACTCATGGCAGCCTGGAAGAACTAGCTAACCCTTGAATTCGATCGACGATCACTAATCTTCTAAGTGAGGTTTGTGACTAGCCGCCTGAAGATGCCTTGTACTCAACAAAGAAAGAGCAAGTGCAGTATCAGTACACAACCATAGTGTACTGGTAGGATCACGTAGCTATCCCACTAAGTGCAACATATATAAGTCATCACAACATAATAATAGCATGCACACACCGAATGTATAAAATATCACCATCATTTATGAACAACGTACAAATTCACATTTCTCAAGATATACAGTTATATCAAGTCAATGGTACTCTCACAGAACCCAAATCCAAACTGTTAGCATACCGAAATGTGGTACCCGATCCAATGTTTATGCCGGAATGTGGCAATCTATCCCATATTTATGCCGGAACGTGGCAATCGATCCAAGTTAGTGTGTCGGAACGCAACACCCGATCCATTCAACAAACCACAATCACAATAACAATAATATTCTCAAGATCATACAATTAAGTCATGATTCATGTCATTCATCATTCATCTATCTCAGTTACAACAAGGGTGATCAATAATGCAACATTCGCATACATACACGTACTATATTGAAGCAAGAACAAACATATATCACACAATCATGCAATCACAACCATCACATACCTCGAAACAAGCTTGAATCCCCTAAGAAACTTGATTCTTCCCTTTCCGAATTCGTTCCGCTTGTTCTTGGTCTACAAACAAGCATAATAACATGGAAATCAATAAACAATCACTAATTATCCGAATTACTAACAATTCTTTCAACCCTAGACCATACCCATGATCCTAATATCCAAATTAAGGCTTTTCCTACCATAATTCTCATATCAAAACACTTCCCCATCGATAATTACCCATTAGATTACGTTCTACATATTAAAAAAAAATGGATTTGGGGAGTGAAAATCTTACCTTTAGCCTCAGGAATGATGGAAAATTGTCAAGAAAATCCCTGGGTTCGTTCCTTAGCTCTCAAGTTTGAAAATTGTAGAATAAAGACATTTTGGGGGTTATTCCTGACTTAACTCACGACGGTCTCGCTATGGCGGCTCTACACTAGCGGGAATAATTCCGCCACAGCGGCTTGCACGAAGCTAGTGAGTCGATTTAAGAATTCCAAACCCTCATTTCACAACACACATTCAATCAACAACACTCAGAAACTACCCGTTCATGCTAAGATCAATTTCGGGAGTTCTACTCACCTAAATTTAATTTCGTAAAGTCGTACGAGTTCCTTAACGACTTATCTATCTACTCGTGTGATAATATTCATAATTAGATCACCCAATTGTTACCAGATTCCCTATATTTTTATGACTCTGATTTTGTCCAAAACTGGAGTAGGTTGGGAAATTCCAAGTTACTACAAAAAGGTTTTCCGACCCAAAATTTTTCCCCGTTGGCTTTTCTATAACGACGGAACCCGATCGTTCTAGGACATATAATCCTACGTGGGCACATAGGAATGGGACTATGGGCGTAAGATGACCCTAGTCCAACTCGGTGCTAAGTCTAAACCCAATTGAATGCATATGAAGCTAAAATGCGCTAAATACTGAATAGCTCAAAATACTGACATGCTAACTGAGAGTGCAACATTTATATACTGAGAGTATTGTGAATCACTCAAGATACATACAGATACAAGTACCTAGTGTGTATCTTGTGTGATTCACATGCGTCTGAGATACATACAAATCTTGCTCACTTCGCTCCTTAATCTCTCTCGCCTCTCTCCCTTTATATGTATCTGGTAGCAAAATTACATGTATCTAAGCATAAGACACGTAGACATTTCCAAATTAGTTGTAAGATATATAATATTTTGGCAATATAGATAATAATAATAATATTAATAATAATATATATAGTACTAACGTATGTCTAATTATATAGTTTTCTAATATTTTTAACTAGCATTGACCGTATATTTTGAGAGTAAATTTTAAAAATTCACCTTTAACTATATAATTGACTATAAAATTTGACCAGATTTTCAAATTTTGGTCTTCAAATATTTTTAAGTTCCCCAACACTAACTAAGATTTGTTTTTGGATTTTGGTTACTTCCATCCACGAACTTCAATAAATTTTAGGCAAGAAATTTATTTTTCTTCTAATTATATTAACTTCTGTCGTCTACAATTATAGTAGCATATTAAAATATTTTCCTATTATATTGAACTTTCGAAGACTTTGATATATAGATTATTTCATTTCAAATTGTGTTCTCACCTACTTTCCTCAATTTAATAAAGTCATTAACTTATTACAATATTAATCTCTTTTATTTTAAAATTTTGATTAATTTTTTTTATTATGGTAAGCAAGACTATATTCCTTAAGTATCTGTGTAAATTTATTCTATTACTATAATATTAACATAATGAAGAGATTTGTTTTCATTTATAGTATGGCAAGAAATTAATTATACTATCGAAGAATTGTTTGTATAAATAAGCAACACATATTTTTTTGAGAGCCTCCTCAATTAACATATCATTTTAGAGTCATGAAGGAAAAAAATACCCTAAGACAACAAAAGATTCTGATGGCTAAAATAGAAAATGAAGATGATTTATACTCATCATTTTCAAAGCATCGGAAAACTTTATACAAGAAAGCAAGCAATATGATTGGAAAATATGAGATTGATGTGGAAATTATAACATTTTCCCCCTCTGATAATCCTTTCTCTTTTTTCCATCCTACAATTGATGTTGTTGTTGATCCTTTTTTTAGTCCATATGCCCAAGAAAGTGAAAATAGTCGCCTTAACATTGCAAACACTCGGATCAGAATCAAGGAGAAACAAGTTGAACTTGACAATCTCGAGATCATAAAAGAGACTTTAACTAGTGAGACAACTGACGAGACTGGCATGGAAGAAATGTGGGAACAAATTAAGGAATTTAATCTAGAGGATTTGAAAAAATTTGAACGTCGATTGGATGAAGTTGATTTGATGCTGAAAAATGTTGCTGCTTCTTTTGCACAAGCTCCTCAAGAAAATGCTAATTAAGCATACAATGGTTCCTAATACATTTTAAGTTTCATGCAATGAAATAATTAAGTTTTTGAAATGTTTTTTTTAATTTTTTGTTTCTATTTTTATTTTAAAGTTGATGGTGTTATTTGAATTTAGTAATGATTTCCATTTATGATATGAATTTAGTGAACTCAAAGACTAGAATTTCTATATTAATTATGAGCTCAATAGTTAAATCTCTTATGGTATGTTTTCGATTTCCTAACATATATGTCAATGATTCAAATAAAATGTGATTAAATTGAATCTATTTAATGATACTCTCCTTCTGAAGACTTTAAGGGTGTGTTTGGTGTGGAGGAAAATGTTTTCTTGGAAAACAAGTGGATTTTTGACTTATTTTCTCATGTTTGGTTGGTGAGTAGAGAATATTTTTTAGTGTTTGCTTTATGAATGAAAAATATTTGTGAGAAAATATCATTTTTATTTTTACTAGAGAGTAGAAAATGATTTTTTGACTTGAAATTAAAAATATTTTTTAATGAAGCAAGAACAAACATATATCACACAATCATGAAATCTCAACCATCACCTACCTCGAAACAAGCTTGAATCACCTAAGAAACTTGATTCTTTCCTTTCCGAATCCGTTCCGCCTGTTCTTGTTCTAGAAAGAATCATAATAACACATAAATCAATAAACAATCACTAATTACCCGAATACTAACAATTCTATCAAATCTAGATCATACCCATGATCTCAATATCCAAATTAGGACTTTTCCCACCATAAATCTCAAATCAAAACTCTTCCTCATCGATAATTACGCATTAGATTACATTCTACGGATCGAAAAATGGATTCGGAGAGTGAAAATCTTACATTTAGCCTCAAAAATGGTGGAAAACTATCAAGAAAAGGCCTGGGTTCGTTTTAGCTCTCAAGTTCAAAAATTGAACAATAAAGACATTTTGGGGTTTATTACCGACTTAACTCGCGATTGTCCCGCTATGGCGGCCCCCAGCCCACCACAGCGGCTTGCACAGTACCAGTGAGTCGATTTAAGAATTCCAAACCCCCATTTCACAACACACCTTCAATCAACGACACTCAGACACTACCCGTTCACGCTAAGCTCAATTACGGGAGTTCTACTCGCCCAAATTCAATTCCGTAAACTAGTACCGGTTCCTTAACGACTTATCTATCTATTCATGGGATCAAATTTATAATTAGATCACCCAATTATTAACAGATTTCCCTAGAATTTAATAACTCCAATTTCGTCCAAATCTGGACTCGGTTGGGAAATTCCAAGTTACTATGAAAAAGTTTTCCGACCCAAAAATTTTTCCCATTGGATTTTCTATAATGACGAAACCCGATCGTTACAATAGATACCAATTTACCCATCACTCGTCCCCGAGTGAAAAACTTAGGAAAAATAGGCATAAGGAAGGAATGGTGTAGTACCTTAATCGACGAACAATTGGGGATACGTGTCTCGCATTTCCTTCTCAGTTTCCAAAGTAGCTTCCTCAATTGGACGATGCTCCCATTGAACTTTCATGGACTTAATCTCCTTGGTCCTCAGCTTTCGGGCATCACAATCAAGAATTGCAATTGGTTCCTCCTCATATTGGAGATCTTTGTCTAACACAATTGAGTCCCACTTAATGATATAATCCCCGTCACCATGATATCTCTTCAACATGGACATATGAAATACCGGATGAACTCACGATAGGTCAGGAGGTAAAGCCAATCTATACGCTACCGGTCCTACACATTCAAAGAACCTCAGAGGGACCAATGTATCGCGGACTTAGTTTGCCCTTCTTGCCAAATGTCATCACCCCTTTCATGGATGATACCTTAAGAAGAACATTCTCACCGGTCTAAAATGTCATGTCTCTTACCTTATGATCCATATACTTCTTCTTTCTACTCTGGGTTGCTAGAAGCTTAGCATGAATACTCCTCACCTTATCTTGAGCATCCTTCACTAAATCAAACCCCAATGGTTTCACATCTCCAGCCTCGAACCATCCTATGGGTGATCTACATCCCTTCCCATAGAGTACCTCAAATGGTGCCATATCAATGCTGGAGTGATAACTATTATTGTAAGAGAACTCACACAAAGGTAAGAACTTATCCCAATGTCCTCCAAAATCAATCACACATGCCATCAACATGTCCTCTAGCACTTGAATAGTCCTCGACTGTCTGTCTGTGGATGAAAAGTGGTACTAAAAGTGAGTTGTGTGCCCAATTTATCATGTAATTTCTTCCAAAACTTGGAGGTAAACTAGATACGACGATCTAAGATGATAGAAAGGGGCACCCCATGCAACCTCACTATCTCTTTCACATAAACCTTAGCCAATTGTTCACCATTATAATCTATTCTTATTGGAATAAAATGGGCTGACTTGGTGAATCTATCAACCACTACCCAAATAGAATCAAACTTCCCCAAAGTCTTGGGAAGGCCAACCATAAAATTCATGGCTATCCTCTCCTACTTCCATTCCGGAATTGGCATTCTTTGAAGCAAGCAAACCTGTAGGTCTTTTGTGTTCATACTTCACTTGTTGACAATTTTGACACTTCGCCACAAACTCCGTTATATCCTTCTTCATGCTCAGCCATCAATAAATTCGCTTCAAATCTCGGTACATCTTGGTCACACCCGAATGAATGGAATATCGCGAACCATGGGGTTCTATCAATAATTTCTAAATCAAGTCATCAACTCGAGGAACACAAATCCTTCCTTTAAAATTGAGCACACCTTCCGCATCAAGAGTGGTCTTTTGTGCCTTACCCATCGCAGTCTTCTTCTTAAGTTCGTTCAAATTTTCATCCTCAAATTATTTGGCCTTGATTTCCTCAATGAATGTGGCTCTAACTTCAATGATAGCTAACACTCCACCTTTCTCTATGATGCCCAACTGCATAATCTTAGACTCCAAGGTCTAAATTTTCTTAGCCAAAGGTTGCTTGGTTATACTCAAGCAAGCTAGACTACCCATACTCACCGCTTTTCGACTCAAAGCGTATGCCACTACATTAGTCTTACCCGGATGGTATTGAATGGTGACATCATAATCCTTAAGTAACTCCATCCACATTCGTTGTCTCAAATTCAGATCCTTTTGAGTGAACACATGCTACAAACAACGATGATCAGTAAACACTTCACACTTAACACCATAGAGGTAATGCCGCCACATCTTAAGAGCAAAACTACCGCTGCCAACTCCAAATCATGTGTTGGATAATTCCTCTCATGCACCTTCAATTGACGCGAGGCATAAGATATAACATTCTTATCCTTCATCAACACAGCACCCAAACCAGAATGTTAAGCATCACTATAAACAATAACATCTTTACCTTCCACGGGTAGTGCTAGGATAAGTGATGTGGTCAGGAGAGTCTTGAGCTTTTGAAAGTTATCCTCACATTTTTCAGTGCATTCAAATGGTATCTCCTTTTTTGTCCAATTTGTCAAGTGAGTGGCAATAGAAGCAAAGTTCTTCACAAATCGACGATAGTAGCTAGCGAGCCCCACAAAACTCCTAATTTCCATCACAGAACTAGGACGAATCCAATTCTTAACCGCCTTAATCTTTTGGGGATCTACCATTACCCCTTCTTTTGAAACTACATGCCCCAAAAATGCAACCGAAGTCAACCAAAATTCACACTTAGAAAATTTAGCATACAACATTTGTTTCCCAAGAACACCCAAAACAATACGAAGATGGTCGGCATGATCTTCCTCACTTTTCGAATTGACCAAAATATCATCAATAAAGACTATGAAGAATGAATCAAGAAATGGCTTGAACACCCCTTTTATCAAACTCATAAAAGTTGCAGGCGCATTACTCAAACCAAAGGACATAACTAGAAACTCGTAGTGCCCATAGTGGGTTCAAAACACCGTCTTGGGCACATCCTCATACTATCATCCTTTTTCTTAACAAACAAAACTGGAGAACCCCATGGAGAAGCACTAGGACGAATAAACCCCTTATCAAGAAGCTCTTGGATTTGAGCCTTAAGCTCTCTTAATTCTGATGGGGCCATGCGATATAGAGGGATAGAAATGGGACGAGTACCAGGTTCCAAATCAATGCAGAAATCGATATCTCAATCTGGAGGCATACCAGGAAAATCAGTAGGAAACACTTCTCTAAATTCTAACACCATAGGGATAGACTCAATAGATGGAATCTCAACCTCAACATCCCTAATATGAACCAAATAAGCCAAGCAACCCTGCCCTACCAGTTTTCTAGCCCGCATGGAGGATATGATCTTAGCTTGCTTAGGCTTGTACACCCCTTCCAACTCTTATCTTTTCCCTTCCCAGCATTTCTAGAGTTACCGACTTAGTATTACAATTAAGTACCGCATAATAGGGGGAAACCAAGTCATGCCTATGATTATATCAAAGTCAGTCATATCCAAAATCATCAAATTTGCCCAAGTATGATAACCCATAAACAAATTAGGACAAGCATGATAGACATGGGTGACTATGACAAGCTTTCCAACTGGGGTAGAAACATGGAAGGTGGCATCAAGTATATGACAAATCATAGAAAATGCTGCGGAAAATCGCACACACACTTAAGAATAAGTAGAACCTGGATCAAATAACACATTAGCCATCCGGTCACAGACAAGAATAGTACCTGTGATCACCGCTTCAAACGCATCTGCCTCATTCTTTCTTGGAAAAGGCGTAACATTGTGCCCTATCATCGTGATGGACGACTTCTCTGCCTGGCTGCACTATACCTCTACCTGCATTACCATTTCCCCTACTTTCGTGGCCTCGCTGATTTTCTCCTCACCCACCTTATGGACGCGCTCGACCATTATTACTATTCCCAGCAGGTACCACTGCTCTAGTCTGTTGTTGTGCGGATTCCAATATGTGTGGGTGGGGACAATCTCTCATCATAGCCCAGGTTCTCCAAAATTATAGCACGTACGATCAAGAGATGGATTGCTGCCCATCGAAGGTGCGACTCCTTGGTTATACTGAATCAAATTATGAGGTAGAGTTCCTGAGTAATTACTTTTAGAGGCGGGCATAGCGGACTGAATTGGCATGGCTGCAAGTGTTGGCCTCTCTGCCCTTTTGGAGTAAGAACCTTGAAAGTCACCTGAGTTTTTGCCCTTTTAGCCAATGCCTAAGCTTGGTTGTCTCGCCTCACCCCCTCTACTTTCTTAACAAAGTTTCTTACCTCATTAAAGCTCCTCCCTATAGAGGTCATATGAATAGATAATACTTGCGACTCAGAATTTAGTCCCTTAATAAATAAACAGATTCTCTCTTTCTCAGTAGTCACCAACTGCGCAGCATATCTAGACAAGGCATGAAACTTTGGCTGCTTACCTTGCTCCAAAGCCATGAACTCATCTTTCTTGCGATCTCTCAAAGTCCTAGGCACATATTTCTCTAAGAACCGAGCATGAAACTGGGTCCAAGTAAATGGAGGTAAAACTGAAGATCTACATTCCATATAAGCTCTCCACCACTTCTTAGCCTCACCTTGAAGCTGAAAAGTCACGAACTCAACCCCATGCTAATGGTAAATTCCCAACTTATGAAGCCTTTCATAGCAATCTAGGATGAACTCATATGCATCCTCACTCTCAGAACCATGGAACACATGCAGTTTCAACTTCAAAAACTTGGTCAACATCTCATGTTCATTACTAGTCATAACAGAACCCAATAAAGGATGGAAGAAAGCATCATTACCTACATTCTCTCCCACCTTGGGGACAGTGATAGCAATTGGAGGATTGGCGGGGGCTTGATTTGCTCGAACATAAGGAAGCACTCCAAGACCAACCAACCCTTTCAAGAATGACATGATCTGTTGAGCTAACACTGGGTCTATGGGTGGAATAACTATAGTCTCAGTCTGCACCTCTTCCTCTTCTCCAACATCCTCAATATTTTCAACCTCAACATTCTCCTCAATCTCTTCATGATGTAAGGGAGGAGCCTCGTTTTAGGGAGCATTTTCGATCTGTAGTAGGCGCCACTCTTCCTCGGCCTCTACCCCAAGCTCTTCCTCTACCGGTGCCTCAACTGCGACCTCTCGCTACAGATTCCTTAGCTGGAGCATTGACAAGAGTTATGGGCCTGACGCCGTTGAAACTAGTGTTAACCATCTGCGGACAGAAGAGTGAAGGAGGTTAGATACCAATTCGAATCGATTGATACCTATTGGAATCAATTTATACCAAAAAGGAGACAAGAGGAAACAGAGAGATTTCCTAAAGTCCTATAGCCTCTCGAAGAAAAGTACAGACGTCTATGTACCGGTCCGCAAGACTCTACTAGACTCCTTTTGGTACACTGAGATCAATGAACCTAGGCTATGATACCAACTTTGTCACGACTCAGACCATCATGATTAGCATCCACACTAACCCTCCGATGGGAGAACCATTTATACTAATTAGCTAACCAACTTAATCAACATACTAAAGCATTTAAAGTTACAGAAACAAGTTTAAATAACTAAATATTGAACTTTCCATAAAATTCCAAAAGATCTAACAACTAATTGCGAAATTAAATGCCTAGAACCTGAAATTCAATGTACCAAAACTCTAACAAGATCCATAGGTCTAAACAAGACGGGTTACAATCCCAAGATAATGAACTAATAACTAACTAGAAAGTCCAAGTCTGAAATGTGGACATAGACAGAAAGAGAACTCATGGCAGCCTGGAAGAACTAGCTAACCCTTGAATTCGATCGACGATCACTAATCTTCTAAGTGAGGTCTGTCAATAGCCGCCTGAAGATGCCTTGTACTCAACAAAGAAAGAGCAAGTGTAGTATCAGTACACAACCATAGTGTACTGGTAGGATCACGCAGCTATCCCACTAAGTGCAACATATATAAGTCATCACAACATAATAATAGCATGCACACACCGAATGTATAAAATATCACCATCATTTATGAACAACGTACAAATTCACATTTCTCAAGATATACAGTTATATCAAGTCAATGGTACTCTCACAGAACCCAAATCCAAACTGTTAGCATACCGAAATGTGGTACCCGATCCAATGTTAATGCCGGAACGTGGCAATCTATCCCATATTTATGCCGGAACGTGGCAACCGATCCAAGTTAGTGTGTCGGAACGCAACACCCAATCCACTCAACAAACCACAAACTTAATCACAAGTATATTCTTAGGATCATACAATAAAGTCATGATTCATGGCATTCATCATTCATCTATCTCACTTACAATAAGTGTGATCAATAATGCAACATTTGCATACATATACGTACTATAATGAAGCAAGAACAAACATATATCACACAATCATGAAATCACAACCATCACCTACCTCGAAACAAGCTTGAATCCCCTAAGAAACTTGATTCTTCCCTTTTCGAATTCGTTCCGCTTGTTCTTGGTCAACAAACAATCATAATAACACGAAAATCAATAGACAATCACTAATTACCCAAATTACTAACAATTCTATCAACCCTAGATCATACCCATGATCCCAATATCCAAATTACTGCTTTTCCCACCATAATTCTCAAATCAAAACTCTTCCCCATCGATAATTACCCATTAGATTACATTCTACGGATCAAAAATTGGATTCGGGGAGTGAAAATCTTACCTTTAGCCTCAAGAATGGTGGAAAACTGTCAAGAAAATCCCTGGGTTCGTTCCTTAGCTCTCAAGTTTGAGAATCGAAGAATAAAGACGTTTGGGGTTTTATTCCTGACTTAACTCGTGACTGTCCCGTTATGCAGCCCTGCCCTTGCGGGAATAATTCCACCACAACGGCTTGCACGGAACTAGTGAGTCGATTTAAGAATTCCAAACCCTCAATTCACAACACACCTTCAACCAACAACACTTAGAAACTACCCATTCACGCTAATATCAATTTTGAGAGTTCTACTCGCCCAAATTCAATTCTGTAAAGTCATACGAGTTCCTTAACAACTTATCTATCTACTAATGTGATCAAATTCATAATTAGATCACCCAATTGTTACCAGATTTCCCTAGACTTTAATGACTCTGATTTTGTCCAAATCTAGACTCGGTTGGGAAATTCCAAGTTCCTACGAAAAAGTTTTCCGACCCAAAATTTTTCCCCGTTGGCTTTTCTATAACGACGGAACCCGATCGTTACAGGACTTATAATCCTATGTGGGCACATAGTTATGGGACTATGGGCGTAAGCTAACCCAAGTCCAACTCGGTGCTAAGTCTACTCCCAATTGAATGCATATGAAGCTAAAATGCACTAAATACTGAATAGCTCAAAATTCTGACATGCTAACTGAGAATGCAATATTTATATACTGAGAGTATTGTGAATCACTCTAGATACATACTAATACATGTACCTTGTGTGTATCTAGTGTGATTTACATGTGTCTGAGATACATACAAATCTCGCTCGCTTCGCTCCCTAATCTTGCTCGCCTCTCTCCCTCTTTATGTATCTGGTAGCAAAAATACATGTATCTAAGCATAAGACACGTAGACAATTCCAAATTAGTGGTAAGATACATAATATTTTGGCAATATAAATAATAATAGTATATACAGTATTGAAGTATGTCTAATTATATAGTTTTCTAATATTTTTAACTAGTATTGACCAATATTTTGAGAGTAGATTTTAAAAATTCACCTTTAACTATATATTTGACTATAAAATTTGACTAAATTTTCAAATTTTGGTCTTCAAATATTTTGAAGTTCCCCAACACTAACTAAGATTTGTTTTTGGATTTTGGTTACTTCCATCCACGAAACTTCAAGAAATTTATTTTTCTTCTAATTATATTAACTTTTGTCGTCTACAATTATAGTAGCATATTAAAATATTTTCCTATTATATTGAACTTTCGAAGATTTTAATAAATAGATTATTTCATTTCAAATTTTGTTCTCACCTACTTTCCTCAATTTGATAAAGTCATTAACATAATAGAATATTAATCTCTTTTATTTTAAAATTTTGATTAATTTTTATTATTATGGTAAGCAAGACTATATTTCTTAAGTATCTGTATAAATTTATTTTGTTACTATAATTTTAACATAATGAAGAGATTTGTTTTCATTTATTGTATAGCAAGAAATTAATTACACTATCGAAGAATTTTTTGTATAAATAAGCAACAGAGCCTCATCAATTAACATATCATTTTAGAGTCATGGCTGAGAAAAATACCCTAGGACGTCAGAAGATTTCGATGGCTAAAATAGAAAATGAAGAAGATTTATACTCATCATTTTCTAAGCGTCGGGAAACTTTATACAAGAAAGCAAGCAATATGATTGGGAAATATGACATTGTTGTGGGAATAATAACATTTTCCCCCTCTGATAATCCTTTCTCTTTTTTCCATCCTACAATTGATGTTGTTGTTGATCGTTTCTTTAGTCCATATGCCCAGGGAAGTGAAAACAGTTGCCTTAACATTGCAAACACTCGGATCAGAATCAAGGAGAAACAAGTTGAACTTGACAATCTTGAGATCATAAAAGAGACTTTACCTAATGATACAACAGACGAGACTGGCTTGGAAGAAATGTGGGAACAAATTAAGGAATTTAATCTAGAGGATTTGAAAAAATTTGAACGTCGATTGGATGAAGTTGATTTGATGCTGAAAAATGTTGCTACTTCTTTTGCACAAGCTCCTCAAGAAAATGCTAATTAAGCATACAATGGTTCCTAATACATTTGAAGTTTCATGCAATGAAATAATTAAGTTTTTTAAATGTTTTTTTAAAAGTTTTAGTTTCTATTTTTATTTTAAAGTTGATGGTGTTATTTGAATTGAGTAATGATTTCCATTTATGATATGAATTTAGTGAACTCAAAGACTCGAATTTCTGTATTAATTATGAGCTCAATATTTAAATTTCTTATGGTATGTTTTAGATTTTTTAACGTATATGTCAATGATTCAAAAGAAATGTGATTAAATTGAATCTATTTAATGATACTCTCCTTCTGAAGACCTTAAGGGTGTGTTTGGTGTGGAGGAAAATATTTTCCTGGAAAACAAGTGGATTTTTGACTTATTTTCTCATGTTTGGTTGGTGAGTAGAGAATATTTTTTAGTGTTTACTTTATGAATGAAGAATATTTGTGAGAAAATATCTTTTATTTTTACTAGAGAGTAGAAAATGATTTTTGAATTGAAATTAAAATATTTTTTTAAAAATAAACTTAATTTTTTTGGGGGGAGGGTGGGGTAGTGGGGGGCTGGTGGGAGGGTGGTGTGGGTTGAAAAAAATAAAAATATGGAAATTGGAAACATTTTCTAAAAACAAAGTTTTAAAAAAAATTGGGGGATGGTTAGGGTGTAGGCGGGAGGGGGGGGGGGTCGGGAAATTGAAGTTGAAAAATATTTTTTAAAATAATCTTTAAATTTATTTATTTTTTCAACAAAAAAATTGTAATTTGAAGTTGGAGGAAAGTTTTGGACAATTTTTTCCTTAATTTTTGAAGGGAAGTCATTTTCCTTAAATTTGAGGAAAATGAGTTGATTTGAAAAACATTTTCTAGAACATTTTACCCAATCAAACATGAGAAAATTGGAGGAAAATGTTTTCCTTCATACCAAATACACTCTAATCTTGGCTTTTGACTAATAAATATAAATTAGTTTTCAGAGTTTTAATCTAATCACACCCATATAATGTGTTCAAAATTCATTCAAATTTATTCCTACACGTTTTGGGCTATTTAGATAAATCTACAACGGTTTTTAGGATAAAAATACCCTTACCAAAATAATTAATCGGAGCTAGAAGGCGAAATTTAATTCAAGGGGATAGTGAGGTCCATTTTTTCTCTGTATTGTAGAAGATTCTGTCAGGTTAAAGAGTCTCCAGTAGTTGTACTATAGATTGAGCCAACTAAAAGGTAAAGTCACTTTTTTGAGAAAACATAAAAATATTTAAATTTAGCGATGAAATCATAATTTCCATGATGGCTAAGCTTTTGTAAAAGACAAATTTAGCCTATTTTCTTGATGATGAGCGCAGTTTTACACTCGTTACTAACAAATTTGACCCTTTTTTTTTATATATATTATCACACATAAGTTGTTATATGAATAGATATGATAATTATAAAATAATTGCGTATGGATTGTATTAACAGATAAATATGTTGGTTTATGGTTTTTAATTCAACAATTTGCTTAGTCAAAAATAAAAATAAAGATTATCTTTTCTCGTGTTATGTTATATAAAATTATCTCATATACATGGGTCAAATTTAAGTGTAATTTGTTCTATATATATTATATCCAAGTGGATCCGTATGTATTTGGTATACATATATAGCAAATCTTGTTCGCCTCTTTCCCATCTCACTCGCCACTCTCTCATGTATATGGTATCCCAAATACATGTGAATCACTCAAGATACATACATATCTAGTGTGATTCACATATGTTTGAGATACATACAAATCTCGCTCGCCTCGCTCCCCAATCTCGCTCGCCTCTCTCCCTTTTTATGTATCTGGTAAATAAAAATACATGTATCTACGCATAAGATACGTAGATAATTCTAAATTAGTGGTAAAATACATAATATTTTGAAAGTATAGATAATAATCTATCTATCTATAAAAGGAGAAGAAAAAACGTCTGCGTGTCAGCACCATAAAAAAGAGAATTTAAGAATTATTAAATTAATTTAAAATCTAAAAATAAAAAATAAAAATTGCAAACACTACAAAAATAATGAAAAATTCAACAAGAAGTTTTTACAACTTTTTTTAAAAATTCAATAATTTAAAGTTACCTTAACTTTTTACTGTTTTTGAAATATTTTTTATTCTTTTGATTTCGAATAAAAAAAAATAGGAGATATAAAATAATATTATAATAATTAGTATCATCTTTCATAAAATATCTAGTCCGAAAATTATTTTAAAACAAAGCACTTCATTTATTTATTTTATTTGTTAACTTACAATTTTATTATGCAAACTTAGTTACTATTTTTAAATTTTAAACTGAATGTCAAACAAATTAAATAACAAACTGACGTTAAAACAAATACAAATAACTTTTGCAAAATAAATATTAAAACTCCTTTTAAATATTTAAAATTAGAATTACTACAAAAATTATCAACAAAAAAGTTAGAATTACTACCAATTAAAAATCTATTTTTTAAATTAAAAATTCAAATTACGAAACACAAAAAGATAATATAAATAACTAACTAACAAAAAAAGTAGAAAATAAAAACTGTCTTTTGACAAAAAATATCTCCTATTTTTTAATTTAAAATTTGAATTTCAAAACATAACTAACTAACCTTATCCCTATAAAATACACAATTCCATAACCCCATGACTTCCAAAAATAAACTGCTACCCACAACTTTATCAACCCAGTTTTTCATAAAAATCTATTATATTCAGAACTTCTGTCATCATCCACTTTTATAGTTTAACATGTATTGTGCATGATCCCATCCATCTTTTTATTTCTTGCTTTGTTTACCCATCTCCTTGACCAAATCGTGATAAGGTGGTGTGCACCAACATCGATGTTTTTAACTGGCGGGATGATAATTAATACAGATGGATTATCATAATGACTCCTCAACTTTTTTTCCTAACTTGAATAATGATGCTTCAACTTGAAATGTATTACATGATCATGTTGAAACGATGACTAAATCATTGTATTATTTAATTCAGGTATATGAAAAAAGTTATATGTACTGAGATGTAACTATTCATGAGTTATTTCAGTATTAGATTTTGTTATTAGTTGATGTGTTGATGGTAATACAAAATATGAATTATTTTTTATGTTTATCTAATCTATTTAATTAATAAAATTTGAATAAATTATAATCTATAGAGTATTGTTATTCAGTTATTCATTTAATAATAATTATACATATAGTTTTGCCCTCTTGATGTGTTATTGCTTAAAATA
Source organism: Solanum verrucosum (assembly GCF_900185275.1). Lineage (NCBI taxonomy): Eukaryota > Viridiplantae > Streptophyta > Magnoliopsida > Solanales > Solanaceae > Solanum > Solanum verrucosum. The sequence continues at coordinate 801,841 of NW_026020290.1, read as the reverse complement.
TCTTTGATCTATGGTCAATAAAGTCTTTTCTTTATTTTCTTGACTTAACCATGTCCATTGCTTCAAAAGTTGATTGACTCATTATGGCTTTTGTTGTCTGTTTAGTGCGGAAGTGCAATACCTGATGAAGGCGGCAACTGCACAGCGGCAAAATACATCAGTGTTTATAGCTAGTTGATTAATGGATGGAGAGCGAGTGTTTGCACAACGGCAAAAGACAATTCTACCTATGTGTAGCACTTCATAGTTCGTACAATGTCTCTTTAAAATGTACTACATGATTTTTCAATTTGTGTGAGAAAAATTAGGAAACAGTGATAACAACATAACGTGGGATAGTTAATGCAATTGCGATTCGAGTGGGGAGTTAATTTCCAGATTAAGAATTTTTCATATTATTTCATTTTTTTATTTTTTTATATTTTGTCTTCTATTTTTGATTTTTAAAAAAAAAATCAACACAGTAATAATAATATTTATAATATTCCATGTTATTTAAAAACACATCTTACATCAAATTCTAACCCTCAAATATTTAGGATGTCGATAAAGATAAAAATTTAGAAGATATTTACTTCTGAATTATCAAGAATAAAGTTGAGAAGTTATAACTACTTTGAAACTATTTGTAAATAATATTTTTTACTTGGAATATTTTTATATATAATTCATCAATTTTAAAAACTATTTTAATTTATAACCTATTTGGTATAAAATGTATTAAAATTAAATAATTTTTTTTAATTTGAATACATGAAAGATAAAATATTTAAATTTTGATTAGTTATTTTTTTCCTTTAGAAAAGAAATAGAATAAAAGATGAACAAAAATAAGAAAAAAATTCAAAAGAAAATATGAAATTTGTTTTCAATTGTATTCTTTTACATAGAAAGCTACATCATTGAAAACACTGATTTCTTAAAAGTATGTGAATACTTTATAATTTACGGATATGTCGTGTGAATATAAAATGTAAATTATTTTATTAGATGCTAAACTGTCATTTTAATAATTATTTTTTACTCAATATGTCATATTGGTAGTTTAATGAAAGGAAAAGCGTATTAAAAAATGAAAAGCAAATTAATGACGATGATAAAAAGGATGAAGATATTGTACGTGTGCGCGGATTATTTCTAAAATTCATTTTTATTTTTTTTTAAAAAATCTAAAATTTATTTTGTTGTGCATCCTTATTTTATGAAATTATATTTGATTAAAATATTTGTGCAACGCTCGGATACATATACTAGAATATTTTGTATGTCCTCCGTTGTATTCTTAATAGATTTTTTATATAATTGAAGTAGAATTTTTTTTATTTGATTCTTATAGGAAATAAGATTTATTATCATTATTATACAAGGCTCTAAGATGAAGTAACGTAAAAAAATGTACATTATATTCTATATATATACTATTTCATTGCTTATATTGTTTCTAACAAGGATTTAATGCCTTTTTTTTTTAGGTAGAAGGAAGAGGTAATGAAGTAACATTTAATTGTATATATTTTTGCACTCTATCTATATTAGAGTAAACACACAAATAATTTAAAGGAGGTTCAAATATTATTATTTTTTTAAGGAAATTTTTTGCAATATTTGTGAGACAAATGATGTGTGAGTTTAACACGAAAATACAACACATGATATGTAAGTTAGAAGCACATTTGAATCTTGCCATAATAGACGATACTACAAGATAATTTTAACTTTATATATAGTGTAATTGTCTAACTAAGAGATTGATTCTTTTGATATACGCCCCTATAGTAGAGTTAAAATTTATAAATACCAGGTGTTCATACCATGTTATTAAATGAAATGTACATAATCGTACAACAGTCACATAATTATTTTTATACGTTCTCTATTAGTTTAGTAGTATATTTATATTTTGATCCTTCTTTTTCATCTATAAATCCAATAAATAGTGTTGTTTGATAGTTATAATGTATTATTATATTTAACAAATAATTAACCAGTGAATAATAAATTTTATAAATTATTTTTAATTTAAAATTATGACATTTAAAAATATTTGTGCAACGTGCGGATATGAATACTAGTAATATATATAGTAGTGAAGTATATCTTATTATATAGTTTTCTAATATTTTTAACTAGCATTGACCATATATTTTGAGAGTAGATTCTAAAAATTCACCTTTAACTATTTATTGACTATAAAATTTGACCAGATTTTCAAATTTTGGTCATCAAATATTTTGAAGTTCCCCAACACTAAGATTTGTTTTTGGATTTTGGTGACTTCCATTCACGAAACTTCAAGAAATTATTTTTCTTCTAATTATATTAACTTTTGTCGTCTACAATTATAGTAGCATATTAAAACATTTTTCTATTACATTGAATTTTCGAAGATTTTGATATATAGATTATTTCATTTCAAATTGTGTTCTCACCTACTTTCCTCAATTTGATAGTCATTAACCATATATGAATATTAATCTCTTTAATTTGAAATTTTTGATTTTATTTTTTATTATTATGATAAGTGCAAGACTATATTTTTTTAAGTATCTATATAAATTTATTTTGTTACTATAATTTTAGCATAATGAGGAGATTTATTTTCATTTATAGTATGGCAAGAAATTAATTACAATATTGAAGAATTTTTTGTATAAATAAGCAATAATTTTTTTTTGGAGAGCCTCATCAATTAACATATCATTTTTTTATCCTTCTTCATAACTTGAGTCATGACAGAAAAAAAGACTCTAGGATGTCAGAAGGTTCCGATGGTCAAAATAGATGATGAAGATGAACTTGATAATCTCGAGTTCAAAGAAGAGACTCGAACTAATCAGACAACCGATGAGACTGGTATGGAAGAAATGTGGGAACAAATTAAGAAATCTAATGCAGAGGATTTGAAAAAAATTGAAAGTCGATTGGATGAGATTGATTTGATGCTGAAAAATGTTGTTGCTTCGTTTGAACAAGCTCCTAAAAGAAATGCTAATTAAGCATACAATGGTTCCTAATACATTTGAAGCCTCATGGAATGAAATAATTAAGTTTCTTAAATGTTGTTTTTTCCTTCTAAGTTTTAGTTTCTATTTTTATTTTAAATTTGATGGTGTTATTTGAATTTAGTAGTGATTTCCGTTTATGTTATGAATTTAGTGAACTGAAAGACTCGAATTTCTGTATTAATTATGAGTTCAATATTTAATTTACTTATCATATGCTTTAGAATTTTTCACATATATGTCAATGATTCAAATCAAATATGATTAAATTGAATCTATTTAATGATACTATCATTTTGGTCGAAGTCTGAATTTTATAGGTTCACAAGATTCAATAATTTTGATCTATTTCTCTATCGTTCTCTATATATAGATGGCGTTTTAATTTGTAGCATCAGATGTGAGTTAGATCTCAAAAAATGATTCAAAAATAAATAAATTTAAAGTATATATAAAATGGATGTTAGGTCTGATAAATATTTGAGGTGTTACACCAAGTATTAAGGTGATTAGTCTTAGAAAAATTGTCTGGATGGTCAATGTTACATGTTGTATTTGTATCATTATTTTTAATATAATAAATGTTTTGATTATTATTTAAATATATTTATATCATTTTATTATATAATAATTAAAATTTCTATTTCATGTAACAATTGATTTGATGAGGTTGTGTCGTTATCTTTTTTTTTTCTTCTCATTTATACCTTTTTTCTTATTATTTAATAATTCTATTTAATTCTTCATCTCACCTTTTTATGATAAATCTACTTGGTATCATATTTTTTCTTATAGAATATTTTTATTTATCCAATAAATTGTTGGTATGTAATATTATGAAATAATATAATTTATTTAAATCTTGTATTCATTAAACAATATAATACGATTCGGTATGAAACCACATGTAACAACTATCCAAACATGCAATTAGTTTGAATAACTGAGATTAAAGCTAAAGACACTTCTTATATAGGTCAAAATAACTTCATTTAATTTAATCGTATATGGTTGCTCAATTAATATTTAATATGTTGAGGCTCGATTAAATTTAAATTTACACATTACATAACCTATTTTGAATTCAATACTTTCAATATGATTTTTTTCATTCTCGATATTTATTTTTTTTGGTTATTCTCAGTAGAATTAAACATCAACTACTTTCATAAGCCATCAGTTGACATTCTCATAAGATCTCTCAGTTTCATTTAATTAATTACTTTTTAGTATACCTAATCAACTACTTTCATAAGCCATCAGTTGACATTCCCATAAGATCTCTCAGTATCATTTAATTAATTACTTTTTAGTATACCTAATAAATTTTTTATTATTTAAAGGCTTTTGGAATAACAAGTCAAAATATGTACAATACTGTAAGCAAGGAAATATTCTAAGAGGAAGGTTCCCTAACTAACTTCTCCTTTTCAAAAAATTAAAATTAAAATTAAAAGAAGCATAATGAAGTTACATACGAGGTATCCATACATTTTTAACCAGATATCTCGTATTGGAGCTTTTTAGAATGAAAAAAAATCATGTTAAAAGTGTCTCAGTCATATATAAGCCTTGTAATCTATGAATTCGAATTTAATTAGACCTCAATACATATTTCGAAAACCACAAAAATAAAATAAAATAAAGTTACATATTGAATTATTTATATTGAATTTAGGAAACTAATCATAAAAAAAAATACATTCTTTTTAGCAGCCCCAGGTGGATATGGTTATGGTATTTCAATGATCGATGAGTAGAAAAGTGGAGCTCAACCCACAATAACACGTTCTCTCTCTCCAATTTATGTGATATTTTTTATTTTTCGAGAGTCAAACAGTTTAAGTTTGACCAACAATTTACACATGGAATCTTCAAATTTTTCTGAAATGAAATTTATATATTTGTAAACTACGTAAAAAGTACTATAACTCACAATAATTGATAATTCAAAATTTTTAAAAGATCTATAAAAAACTTACGATAAAAAATAAACTTATTTGAATCTCAAAATCCAAAAAGTGTCACATTGAATATGACGAATGGAGTATATAATAAATAATTAAAGTCATATGATGCTACTTTAGTGGTATTTAAATAGAATAATCTTGACTTAATTAATTTGCATTTTTAAAAATTCTTATGAAATAAGCCTTCCACTCATTAACACGAAATATTTTAGGACAGTCAAATCAATTCTCACATGAGCTTTCAAATGTTGTATTCATTCATTTGACCATAAATTAGAACTACTTTTAATTTTGTAATAGTTCTTTTTATCAATTACTTTGGTTTCTTTCATCTCCATGTAATGTTATTTCAGGAAAAAGGTTTGAAAAATGCTCTAACTTTGGCCAAAATTGTTGTTACGATACTAAACTTTATGGAGGACCTTTTACCCCCTACACTATTTAATAGTGTATTTTAAAGGTATATATGTGTCCACGTCGACACATTACTATTTATAATGATGCAATATTTATGATGTCCACGTGGACACATATATACCTTTAAAATACACTATTAAATAGTGCACGGGGTAAAAGATCCTTTCCAAGATTCGGTATTGTTATAGCAATTTTGATCAAAGTTCAAATATATTTAAGACCTTTTCCCCTATTATTTCAAAGAGTTTAGACATACATTGTTAATTTGTTGTACAATCACATATGCATTGAATCTTTTATTCAATTAAAAAAAATCTTATAAAAAGATATTGCATAAGAGAAATGAAATTTATTCCTTTTAAAATAAATTCTTAAAACAAAATTCTAACATATTATTTCCTTTAATGGACCACAAAAAGACCAATATCAGATAAACGAGAACATATATATATATATATATATATATGTTACTACTTGGGGTCCTTCTCACTTTTAAATTTTTAAATTTTTAAATTTTCAATTGGAACCACTATTTGTTATGCTTATTCAAAAGTACTAAGCAATTATCCATTTATTGATAATTAAGTGTTATGATAAAGCGGTAAATACTCGTTTAATCTTAAATGATCTATGAATTAAGTAACAAATTCAGAACTTATTAAATTTTAAATTTTAATTCGATCTCTAAATCAAACATTAAAAAAAATATCAAACATCGAATAAAAACTACAAAAGATATTATTCATTCGATAAACAACTTAAAAAGAAGTGGTTAGAAGAAGAGAGTAGGAATATAATGAGTGGACTTTATCCATATTCTTATTACTAGTAGTAGTTGTACTGGTAGAACTATAGAGTGACCAACTTAAAAGCTAATGTGAATAATTTTTCGTCGAAAAAAATTCAAAAAAATTCTATTAGTCCTACCTAACTCCGCTCCAGTCTGAATTTATTCCAACTTATAGTGATGACTATTTCAAACCAACATGCACCATAAAATACAGCGATGCCCATCCTAATTCAATAACGAAAAAAATATTTCAAGAACACTAATCAAGAACTTAAATTTCTCAATATTTATGGATAGATTCACAAAAGAACTCATGATTGGTGTGGGGGTGAACGAACACAACACTATGGACACTTACATAGCTCTTAGGATCGAATCCTTGGCGAAAATCCGCAACAAAACACAAGAATCTTGACGAACGCCTTGAACCTTCCCTCCTTTCCTCTTCTTGAACTCTCTTCTAAAACCCTAAGCGTAATTAGGATTTGTAAAACTGAACCAAATCAGTTTAGACCCCTAAATATTACTAAAAATCATTTAAACTTGATGGGTGATGCTTATCGTGACCAACGACACTAACCTACAGTATGAGTGTCTACGATCGTCAATAGTATAGTAACCCAACTAAAGGTTGGGGTCGTGTCCCAAGGAAGTGGTTTTGAGAATTGATAGAAAAATAAAATTTAGCTCTGACTAGTCGTAGCTAAAGATATTAACGAGCAAAAACATAGTAAATTAAAGGGGGTGACACAAAAGTGTCAAATATCAATTGGGAGTTTTTGTCACAAGTAGTAAAAACAACAAAAATTAACAAGAAACTCAAAGTATGGGGAAATGTTCTTGGGGTGTGACCGCAATACACGTTGAGATAAATCGTTGGGTACATGCTTTCAATAGGAAATTTGCAAGATAATAGTGACTAGGCTAAGCTTTAGATGGAAATAAGTTCCCTCTCGGGCAACTTACCCCGTTTCAAATGGGTTCATCTTGGACACCCATTTGTCGCATGAAGACCAGCCTACGCCTTACCCCACTCATTCTCTCGAGCTGAGTGTTAGGATATGGGACTAGGGCTCACCCTCTCAGGCTGAACCTCATGTCGACCCACTCCTTAGGCAATCAGTCTAGTGGTCTTGGTTTCGCGACCTCCCTCTAGGGCAAGCCGAAAACACATGGGTGGTTTTGTATTTGCAACTATAAACCCATTAAATTAAACCACAAACACTAGGTGAAATCACCATTAAAATACATCTACTCTATCAGCAAGCACGACCCAACAACAATATCAACACATATTTGCTAAATCACACCCCAAGAATGGGGTTTTTAGCCACACATCAAGAAATAACAAAATACACCTTAAATGATACTAAAATCAAATGGGTATAAGAAATTAAACCTTGATTTGAGCAAAGGAAGAATAATGGAGAAGACCCACTTCCAACTTGGGAAAGATGAAATTCTTCTTTCTTCAAGTCTCCCACAAAACCCTCTCCAAACTTGAGAGAAAAATATCTAAAAAGTACTATTCTATTCTTCAGAAAATAATAGTGGTTCGGAACTTTAAGATTAATAAAATTTTTATTATTTATAGCCATCAGAAATTAGTGCTGGCGAATAGTTCGACGAGGTTAGTCGAGTCCGCCGAATGACTCAACGACTCGCCCTTCTTTTGTCTCATCGCCGTTTAGTGCTTGCCTTCAGCATCTTCACGTTCTAGATCATTGGGCGGTATAGTACTTCTTCGCGGAACTATTCGGCGAAGCACCGACTGCTCCTTTCATCGCCTTTTTGATCCTCTTCCTTCAAGGCTTCTCATACTGGAACAAAGGGCGGAGTCTGTCTTTTCGGCGAATCGCCAAAGGTGCTTGGCGATGCTCATGCTTCAACTTCTTCGTTCTTTTCAGCCTTTTTGTTCCTTTTTGCATCTAAGTGTCCATGCTTCCACTAAAACTTCAATACCTGAAACTTAAGAGTTTTCATCAGATATTTAGACAAAATAAGCATTTGAGGACACTATTTCTATCAAAAATAACGCCTTAAATGAGTCCAATTTATGGACTCATCAACACCCCCAACTTAAACTTTTGCTTGTCCTCAAGTAACTTAAGTCCAGCCGTTCAAAAAGGGTGTCTCAAACAGTGCTACACAAGACTCAATCATGAATGCACACAACAAGACTCAATCTACTTATGCAAGGATCAATTGTGTACTCAATGTTTCAAGTTGTGGCACACCATTACCAAAGATTCTCATGCTCGCAACACTTGCTACTAGTGCAAGTTCAAGTTCAACAAAAAGTAACTAAATGCCCTCACATAAAGAATGATTCCATATCCTCACACATAGGTTAATTAATTCAAGATCCGGAATCAGATGCAACACTCACACTCAAAAAGAGGAATACAATGCATGTTTTCACTCATAGGTTTGCCCTTATTTTCCAATCGACTTTCGATTCGGCTTACTCAAGATTAAAAGGTCTTTCTAAGGCTTGTAATAGGGCTGAGTGCAAATGTATAGTCATTTAGGCTTAGTGACTTTCATCCTCTTTAAATGTGGTGCTCATAACACTTCCTTTCCTTTCCCTTTCATCATTTTCATTAGTGCTCATAAGTCATCCTTTTATTCACTTTCCATGGAATGCTTGGAAACCCCATTTCTTTTGTACTTTTCAACTTTATTCCACAACTTTTCTTTTTCATTTTTTTTTATATGGAGGGGTTCCATTTTCCTTAACACAATGGGTTAAAAGAGACTTTCCTTGCACTTCTTGACTTTCCTTTTTCTTCTCACCACCTAAGTTGGCTATTCAAACAAACCAAAACATCATGAGGATTATGGGTAATGGATAAAGAAAGGTCATTGTTTTCATCAAGTTTATTCCAAAGAAAGGTAAGGCTCAAAGGGTGTTCAAAAGCGGTTCACACACTTACAAGGTAGGTCACAAAAAGGGTATATGTCAAATTGCCTCACACTCTTAAAAGTTGCCTAAGATCATGTCAAGAGAAAGCCTTACTTAGTCAACTGGACTAACGGGGCAAATTCTAGGGTCCATCATGCATGGTTCAAGGTAAACTCATCACACAAGGCATCGACACTAAAGTCAAACAAGACTCAACACTTTCGCTAGTGTGCAGCGGTCATCACAAGAGACTTGATTCGACAATAGGCTAGTCATAACGAGATGCAAAGAGTTCACATATTGTCTATGCAACTTCATTTGGCCTCATCGTAGCCGTACATTAATGTTCGTTCGATTGCAAGCACTATTCAAGTCATCGGTATTGATCGAAAATGAGACTCAAATTTGCCAAGGAACAACCACATTCTAGTGCATACAAAAGGTGGCAAAAATTTGCGAAAATTTTTCGGAAGGGTCAAAATCATTTTTCAATTAAAACAAAAGGGAGCCATAAACTCAAACATCCACAGAAACAGTATATAAACACAATTTTAGCTCACAACCCAATATCTAAACAAAACCAGAGAGTCATAAAATCACAAAAGGCGGGCCTCACCCCACCACAAATAAAACATTTGTCCTCAAATGCAAACAAAAATATCCAAAAGTGAAATAAAGTAAGACAGAGAGGGACGTAAAGAGGGGATCCTATCTATGCAGTCACTCCATCTGTGTGGGCATCAGTGCCCTGTGTAGTGCTCGAGATATGGGCATCACTGCCCGAAGTGCCCTCAGAAGGACCAGCACACGACAATACGATATGATCATTGCAAATGAGTACCAAATCTTCGAAAGTAAACTCGAGGTTCGGAAAACAAACCTTTATGCCGATTAAAGTACTTTGAAATGCTAGGCGGCAATGAAATCCAACTCCGAGCACAAATCAACAACCAAAATACTTATGGAATGCAAAAATATTTAAAATACTAACTAGGTGCGAGATTTGGAAGATTAAAAGCGAAGGAAAGTGAAAGAGTTGGAAGTTTAAACCTTTGTCCTGTTAAGAAACCGTCCAGTTCTCACCCATTCGGCAACATTAGTCGTGGTCGCAGATCCATTCAGTGACTCGCTGAGTAGATACTTACCTCGCCGAGTTTTACCGGACCTCCAGTTAAACTGGGGGTCCAAACGGCAGACTAGATCGCAATCGGCGATTCTCCAATAATTTCTTGGGAACACCGAGTTTTACAGACTCCACTTTGAAGTTGTATTTAGTCCAACGATGGTCTAAGTCGAGGTCGCCGACTTCTTAGGTGATGCACCGACTGGACCTTTGGCTCGCCCCTTGCATTTTTCACTCACTTTCCATACTTTGACCTACACAAACAACACACCATTATTTCTTAAAGCAAAAATAAAGCGGTAAAACCTTAGGTTGCCTCCAAAGAAGCGCTTTATGTAACGTCGTGGCACAACGCAACTCCTCACTCAAGTTCCATTAGTGAGGTTTGCCTCATTTTCATGAGGTCACTCCTCTTTTGGCTCTGGGTAGAGAGAAGATAGCACTTGGTCCATTTGTTACCCATAATTACCATTCATGCTCATCTTTCTTGTTTCAATACAGAAACAAGCAAAACAAAACTAAAAATTAAGTAAGTAAAACTACAACTAAGAAGAATAAAGATCCTACTTATCTAAGAATTCTCAAGTAACACCACTCCCCGACAACGGCGCCATTTTGATGCTTATCGTGACCAACGACACTAACCTACAGTATGAGTGTCTACGATCGTCGATAGTATAGTAACCCAACTAAAGGTTGGGATCGTGTACCAAGGGAGTGGTTTTGAGAATTGATAGAAAAATAAAATTTAGCTCTAACTAGTCGTAGCTAAAGACATTAACGAGCAAAAACATAGTAAATTAAAGGGGTGACACAAAAGTGTCAAATATCAATTGGGGGTTTAGTCACAAGTAGTAAAAACAACAAAAATTAACAAGAAACTCAAGTATGGGGAAATGTTCTTGGGGTGTGACCGCAATACACGTTGGGATAAATCGTTGGGTACATGCTTTAAATAGGAAATTTGCAAGATAATAGTGACTAGGCTAAGCTTTATATGGAAATAAGTTCCCTCTCGGGCAACTTACCCCGTTTCAAATGGGTTCCTCTCGGACACCCATTTGCCGCATGAAGACCAGCCTACGCCTTACCCCACTCATTCTCTCGAGCTGAGTGTTAGGATATGAGACTAGGGCTCACCCTCTCGGGCTAAATCAACCCACTCCTTAGGCCATCAATCTAGTGGTCTTGGTTTCGCAACCTCCCTCTCGGGCAAGCCAAAAACACATGGGTGGTTTTGTATTTGCAACTACAAACCCATTAAATTAAACCACAACCACTAGGTGAAATAACCATTAAAATACATCTACTCTATTAGCAAGCAAGACCTAACAACAATATCAACACATATTTGCTAAATCACACTCCAAGAATGGGGGTTTTTAGCCACACATCAAGAAATAACAAAATACACCTTAAATGATACTAAAATCAAATGGGTATAAGAAATTAAACCTTGATTTAAGCAAAGGAATAAGAATAGAGAAGACCCACTTCCAACTTGGGGAAGATGAAATCTTTCTTTCTTCAAGTCTCCCACAAAACCCTCTCCAAACTTGTGAGAAAAATACCTAAAAAGTACTATTCTATTCTTCAGAAAATAATAATGGTTCGGAACTGTAAATTTAAGAAAAAGTTTATTATTTATAGCCATCAGAAATTAGTGTTGGAGGATAGTTTGGCGAGGTTAGTCGAGTCCGCCGAATGACTCGACGACTCGCCCTTCTTCTGTCTCATCGTCGTTTAGTGCTTACCTTCAACATCTTCACGTTCTGGCCATTGGGCAGTATAGTACTGCTTCGCGGAACTATTCGGCGAAGCGCCGACTGCTTCTTTTATCACCTTTTTTATCCTCTTCCTTCAGGGCTTCGCATACTGGAACAAAGGGCGGAATCTGTCTTTTCGGCGAATCGCCAAAGGTGCTTGTTGATGCTCAGGCTTCAGCTTCTTCGTTCTTTTGTTCCTTTTTGCGCCTAAGTGTGCATGCTTCCACTAAAACTTTAAATACCTGAAACTTAAGAGTATTCATCATATATTGATACAAAAGAAGCATTTGAGGACACGATTTCTATCAAAATGAAGCCCTAAATGAGTCCAATTTGTGGACTCATCAATGGGATAAGGAAAAGACTAAAATACCCCTCTTATTTTCGAGTAACTTTTCTTAAATGAACAACTTCACTTCAAACGGTCATATCTCCCTCATACAAGCTCGAAAATTAGCAAACTTGGTGGCGTTGGAAAGATGACTCAGATATCTTTCATTTGATATCTTATGGGTCTCATAACTCATCCTGTGCTAAAAGTTATGGTTGTTTGAAGTTGACCCAAAACATAAAAGAACTTAAGAATGACTTGAATGAACTTTCTTTAGTTCTTTTTGGAACTCAAGGTGCTAAATCTAGTGACCTTAAAACATAAGAAAATTTTAAATTTCTCGGTAATATCTTACTCACAACAAAGAATTGTTCGAGTCTTAGCTCAAAAAAATTTCGGGGTGTTACATTATCTCCCCCTTGGGATCATTCGCCCTCGAATGACACCTTGACTGGGTATGAAAGGGGTTACTCTCACTATCTCTTCTGACTTGTGAACTTGCCTACTAACACAGGCTGGACTGATTCGTTCCAAGAGTTGGGACCTTCTATAGCACCTAAATCAAGAATGATGCTATTGTGAACATAGTCACTCTCTCTCTGAAGTTACCTTATTTGAAACAAAAGAAATCTGGGCATGGAGTAAGAATAGGAATACCATGCCTTGGGTAATATGACTGCTAAATATTAAGCTTAGCAACACTTTTCAACTACGCTCTTCTTTCATTATACCATGCCGCATTGGATGTAACTCATAGTTCCCTTAAGGGTACATGACTTCTCTTACCAAGGCCTAAGTCTAATGACATGCTCTTACTATATTCAAGCTTAAACCAAATCCTAAGGTTCGGGTTCTATACCTCTCTATAGGGAATCTCATTCTAAGAATATTGCTCTTTACCACCACACTAAATCAACATTGGGCTCATATCAAGAACCATCTAATGTTTAACAACACCACATTCAAGCTTAGCATTCGAACCACTTCATGGACTCTTACTTACTAACTCCTTAAGAAGTTCTCATTCTCTCATCATCTCTGCCATACCAACTAGAATTTCCCGCATTACTACTTGAAACCAACTATGGGCTCTCATTTAACTATTTCTCATAGTAAAACCTCATCCTCCTCTTCCTTCTTATTTATGACCTTAGATGGAATTATCACATCATCATTATTATGTTAAGAACATTAACCTTCTTCTTCTAAGATCACTCCACCACTAAAAGGACCTCTGAAAAGATATCCCATATATTCTTTTGATCTCATTACTACCTTACTCTCAACACAGGGCTTTATTTCTCATCTTATCATCCCCCTACCCTTAGGTCTAAAGTTGACACTTGGAAGCTATGGACCTATTCCATTATCTCTAAGATGGTCTACATCCCTTTTTCACAACTTAAGTACTATTTGCTCACTGATTATACCTCATTACTCAATCGGTTCTATAACCTTTGGAACATCATGACCCTCTCAAGTAAATCATAAGCCTAGCTTAGATCTATCACTTCATAAATACTTTGTGCTTTTATTCAACACATATATTTAGTCTCCTCTAACACGATGGCACATCGACATCAACTCTATTCTGGTTAAAAGTATACTCTATCTCATGCAGACTAGTAACTATTCCTCTTCCTTCTATCAAGAACTCTCTACAACATTATTATCCCTTATTTCACTCATAAAGGAACTCATCACTTATAAGTCACTGGGTGCATGATTTCAATAACATAATCTTCCCCATCATTGTCTCTTTTTCTTAGATTATTGAACCTTTACATACTTTCCACCAACTCTGGGGACTTTGACTACTACTGCTCATAATTTTGTAACTCATGCTACCTTTTTCGATGAAAATACTACTGAAGTTCTAAACATACTTCCTCATAAGGATCTCAGCTAAAACATGGCTTAGAGAAGATAGTCCAACTCGCCTTTAGCTTGAACACACGATTCATATGAACATGAGCGCATTCCTTTGAAACTCAACAATTAACTCACTCATGGGCTTCTCTCAAGCCCCTCTTGAGTCTCATGACTTCCTCAAGATTTTGCTAAGAGTAACTCATTGATAAAAAACTGATTTTGCTTTCCAACCACATCTAGTATAAGGGGTAGTCGAATGGATATAAGAACGTGCAAGTTAGAATAAGTCTCTATGACATAACTCTATTGCACGATTAAGAGTATGAAAGAAGGGAAACTGGGGCCCTCACAATCATAAATAAGATCCTACTTTACACGGCTTCATAGACACCCCATGACACTTGAATCCTGCGCTCTGATACCAAGTTTGTCACGACCCGAGTCTACACCCTAGATGTGGCCGACACTCAAGAACCATTGCTGGTCCCCAAGCTAACCCTCATCTTGACTGACTACAAGCGAAAGACTAACTTAAGCATACAAAACCTTTCAACTGAAATAAATTCAATAACTCCAATACTAACTTTCAAAATAATCTAAACAATACTCAATAGATGAACTCAGAGTTTGTAAAAACAACTCAAAGAAGATACATATTGAAACTACTCAACTTTGTCTATATATGAAGCCTCTACTATACAGAAAGATATTGGGACAAAACCCACGACATCTCAAAACCAACTAACTGCAAGGTAAAGGTGAAGTCCTCCGGAATATAAGAAGGCTCACCAAAGATGACTGGAACTGCAAGTGGTATCAACGAAGCTTTTATTGATGACCCTGAATACCTATATCTGCATCATAAAATGATGCAGGCCAAATAGTGTCAGTATATTTAATAAACGAGCATGAAAGTGGAATTCTAAAGCATAAACATAAACTTGAACTAATGGAAAACAAACATACTTACCTCTTCTCCACTCACTCAACTTAACTCAACTCAACTCAACTCAATAAAGCATAGTTCAACTCAACATAGAAAAATAGGGCTTAACTCAACAATAAGATACTCAACTGTGTGATAGATAATTCAACTCAACACAGAGAAATAAGGCTCAACTTAACAATAAGGTACTCAACTTTGACTCAAGATACTCAACTCAAGATGAAAGCAACAATAAATGATGCAATATCTGAAAAGTTGTTAAACAATATATAATAACTCAGTTGTATGCAAAGATACAATAATAACTCAATTGTATGAAAATACAATAATAACACTTATTTGAATGTAAGGATACAAAATAACTCTATTTGGGAAATTCTCTAACCGACAACCATCACTATGAGCTATGTGATGATATAACGTCTAGCCCGCGTTGCCATAACTGTCATATACTTTGTCGGGTTATAGAACCTACTAACTAAGGGGATCCACTAGTCTATGTCAAAAATAAATAAGGAATCATCTAAAAAATATGACTCTTTCTACCCACGTTGGCTACATAGTTTATGGGGGCTGTGAGTCGTTAGAACTCTCCCCCATACTGTGCTCAATACTACTCCCAAAATGTAACTTAGCTCATTATGTTTTAAGAAAACATTTCCTCCTCCTCATTATTTGAGATTATTACTCAAAAGGTTTCACTTAAAAGAGATAGTATTCAAAAATGCTCATGAACTCTTTTGGAAATTTGTGTTTCCTCTCATCTTAAATGTAAAAACATTTACTCTTAGGAATAGTTAGTTTCCTTATATCATTTTAAAGAAAATGAACTCAACTCTACTCTTCCTCAACTTAGTGCTCAAGTCTTTAAAACAAATTTTCAAACAATTTGTAAAAGTACTTCTTAAAATAGGGTTCATGCCGAATTATGGACGTGAACGACTCAATTTAAGGTTTTCAATAACCGAACTCAATACTTGGAACTCAAGAACTCAAGGAATCAATGATACTACTCAGCTAAAAAATGCTCGACTCAGAGGGTTCATGCGGAATTATGGGCATGAACTACTCAACTCAAGGACTCAATGATACTTCTCATCTCAAGAGTGCTCAACTCAGAGGGTTCATGCGAAATTATGGGCATGAACTACTCAACTCATGGACTTTCATGGGTAACATGTAGTAGTCCCATTATTAGGGATATAATCCCAAAATTATTAGGAACTCAATACTCAAGACATAGAACTTGAAGATACTACTCCTCTCAAAGATACTCAAATTATGGAGTTCATGCAGATTTTATGGGCATGAATGACTTGACTCAAGGATCTGAATGATAATGTAGACTCATGAATACATTCTCTTCATTCTCATACTCAGTTACTTGGGTCTTGAAATAATTTATAAGTTATTGCAGAAGACTCCTCGAATAGACTCAAAGGGACTTTCTCAAACTTTACTCTAAACTCTTCCTTCAAATTGAATTATGAATTCAAGGTTTATGATTCATGTTGTGAATGATCTCTCGATGTTTAGATGTAGTTTAGAGTAGTCAGAATCAATAGGGAGTAAATGTACACTTTGAAAGAACTTAGACGGGTAAAACGACGGAAGCCAGGGGACCCTGTCACACTATTGGCGCGGGGCGCCATCCCCTAAGCATCAGAGGCAGCAACCAAGCTCACTTCTGGGGCGCCGCCCCAGCCCCTCTGGCGCATTTGGGGCGTGCCGCCCCAACCCTCCCCCAAAACAATCCGATGAATTTTCTTCTTTGATTTTTGGCTCTAATTCGCCTATAATCAAATGTTTTTTTCCCAACTTACTTAGATTCTAATACCTACCATAAGTACATCAAAATCTAGTAAAAAATAACTCTTAAACTCCTAACTTTCC
Organism: Solanum verrucosum; assembly: GCF_900185275.1. Taxonomy (NCBI): domain Eukaryota; kingdom Viridiplantae; phylum Streptophyta; class Magnoliopsida; order Solanales; family Solanaceae; genus Solanum; species Solanum verrucosum. Next base: position 784,826 of record NW_026020290.1, on the reverse strand, counting down.
TCTCAATAACACATCAACTCATCCTAATTCAAGAACGAAAACAATAATTCATGGACACTAATCAAGAACTTAAATTTCTCAATATTTACGGATATATTTGCAAAAGAAACTCATGATTGGCATGTGGGTGAATGAACCAAACACTATGGAAACTTACATACCTCTTAGGATCGAATCCTTGGCGAAAATCTGCAACAAAACTCAAGAATCTTGACGAACGTCTTGAACCACCCTCTTTTCTCCTCTTTTCCTCCTCTTGAACTCTTTTCTAAAACCCTAAGTGTAATTAGGATTTATAAAACTGAACCAAATCAGTTTAGAACCCTAAATATTACTATAAATCATTTTAAGATGATGGGACAACGAAAAGACTAAAATACCCCTCATATTTTTAGGCAACTTTCTTTAAATGAACAACCTGACTTCAAACGGGCATATCTCCCTCATATGAGCTCAAAAATTAGCAAACTCAGTGGCGCTGGAAAGCTGAATCAGATATCTATCATTTGATATCTTATGGGTCTCCTAACTCATCATGTGCTAAAAGTTATGGTCATTTTGAAGTTGACCCAAAACTTAGAAGAACTTAGGAATGACTTGAATGAACTTTTTTTTTAGTTCTTTTTCGAAGTCAAGGTGTTATATCTAGCGTCCTCAAGAGTTAAGAAAATTTTAAATTCCTCGATAAAATCTTACTCACAACGAAAAATGGTTCAAGTCTTAGCTCAAAATTTTTCTAGGGTGTTACATAGAGTAAAAAATTAACTGACCTGAATGACTGAAAGCAACATAATTGGATCTATACATGAATATGGAGTGAAAACCATTTAAACGTTACAATAAGATGTGCAATAAAAGCAACATGAAAATAATATACTTTCATTTGTGGGGAGTTTCTCTAACTGACAACCATTACTATGAGTCTAGCAATGATACACTGTTTCGTCCACGTTGCAAGGGCCATCCTATACCTTGCCGGGGTTTAGGATGATATTGTGATTATGGATCCATCTAATAGGCCTTCTCAGAGGCAGTGATGAGTCATATGAAGAATCAATTCTATCATATCCTACGCTGGCCACGTAGTTTATGGGACTTCTGATTTATAAAAGACTCTAACCGAATTGGATGCTCGATACTACTTCTAAAATAATCAATATAACCTTATGATCAATTCGCCCATTTAAAATAAGGGACTTTTTTACTTTATAGAAGTACTCTTCAACAAATTAGACGTATTTACATTCTTAAAGAATACACTCATGAACTTATCTTTCAATCCCAATAATCAACAAAGGTACATATTTATATACATATATAAAAATAACATTTGAAGCTCTTAAGTTTATAAAATAGAGCCTTTAAACTTTCTCTTATCTTACGTTGAATTTGGAATGTACATGAAGACATATAAAAGTGAAATGTTTGCTCTCTTAAGGATTAATGAAGACTTTAAGAGTTAATATCAAGAAGAGAACGAAGACACGATTTACATACGGGAAGAAAAAGGCAAGGTGATCCAGGTGCATCATTGGCGCGTCGTGCTAGCCCCAAGAGTACTGGGAGTACTTTGGGGTGCACAGCAGGCGCAAAAGCCATTCTGGGGCTTTGGTGGTGCTTTTCTCCATTGCGAACCCAGAAATCCGAAGAATGTTCTTGTTCAATTTCGGGTCCTAACTCATCTAGAACCGATGTTCTTCTAAACTCTCTTTGATTCATAAACCCAACACAAATTCAATGAAATCTCACTCAAATTCTCTCAAGAAACACCACTCATTCGTAAAACCCTCACCTCAAGAACTCAAAACCTCCATTGTTGAAGAATGGGGCTAGACTCAAGAACTCTTCAGGAATCCTTACATAAATGATTTCATGGAAAAATCAATGAAATGATTACATGATTGGCGTGAGGACGAACAAGCCCATCACTATCAAAAGCCTCACATACCTGGAAGAACAATGTTCTTGAAGAAACTTGAAGGAAATTCTTGGAAGATTTGCCCTAGCCTTAATGTTTCTTAAAGTGTTTGAGCGTAGAAATTTAGGAGTGAATGAGAGGGTTTGATTATGAAAACTGATTTTCTACACGTTTAGGGTAATTTCAATGATTTCTTCGGGGTTTGTTAGGACTAAAATACCCTTAAAAATAAATAAAACGAGATGGCAGTCAGGATATTATTCCAGCGGACAGTGAGGTCTATATTCACTCCGTAACCTAGAGCCATCGCGGAGCTGCTGCTAGGTTAGAGCGTCTCTAGTAAATCAACCATATCTTTTTACTCAAAACTCTGAGTGAGGCAAACTTGGTAGCGTTGGAAAGATGACTCGAAGACGGTTAATTTGATAGTTAATGGGTCACCTAATTCTTTATGTGCTGGGATATATGATTGTTTGAAGTTGACCTAAGTAGAATCTTATAAAAAACTTAATAAGTAAGTTAGACTTCAACTTACTTTTGTGCTAGCGGATTTTAGTGATCTTAATTCATATCAAAAACCATTCTACACTAATGAATTGACCTTAGAATATAAGAACAATGAAGAATCACTCGGTACGACCTTATACGCAATTCAAGAATGGTTTGGGTCTTAACTTGGAGATTTTTGGGGTGATACAATATCTCACCCTTGGAATCATTCATCCTCGAATGATGGTTAAACTGAGAATGGAGGGAAAATTTTTACTATGACTAGCTCTCTTGACTTCTGAGCTTGCCTACTAACATAGGTGGGACTGATTGATACTAATAGTTTTGAAAGTGGACTAGAGTACATAAGTAATGAACGATATGAGTTTGAACATAGTCACACTCTATCTGAAATTATTTTACATGAATCAAACGAATCTGGGCACGAAGTAAGAATAGAAATACTATGCATTAAGTGATAGATTGGTAGCTGACAAGTTTTGCTACATTTTCCACCCCACTCTTTTTGGAATACTACTTATTATCACTGTCACTAACATAACTGGAAAGGATCATTGGAAGGACTTTAGGGAGAAAGATCATAAGCACGATTCATTCGAGATATCTGATATAAGAATATTCATGGAATAACATTATATTGTTAGACACTGAGAGTAAGTCATAATTTTGTGAGACTGAGCATACTATGAGACATGAGTGCTGATATGAATAGGTTCATATCATGAGGCTGATATCCATAACTTTATGGAGTAAGATTGAGATCAATGGGTTAAAGTCTTTTCCCCTCATTCTGTGAACTGAGCATAGATGTAAATATGGTTGTAGTGTATGAACATAGGTCATGAACATAATTCTGATATAAGAGACATCAACATGACGTTGTGACGACTGACTTTGAGGAATACGCTAGAGTATGACTGGATTGATATAACACTTTAACTCAACCTGAACATTTAACTATCTAATTATCAACACTTGATTTGGTTTCTCATCTTAACATCTCCCTCTTAGGTTTAAAGCTGATACTTTAAACCTATAGATCTATTCAACCATCTCTAAACTGGTCTACATTCACTTTACTCTAATACTCAAGAAAGTGCTAATCTCATGTCTACAGAACTCTCCATGTGCAAATACCAAGATTCCTTCTAGGGCTTCGTTCTAAGATGCTTCTTTTAACCTCTTCTCATTGGTGTATAAAACTGCTCAATCTAACTCTTAGTTGTTTGACTTCTCCTTCTTAGCCCACTAATATTGTCCTTCTGAGTTCATATCAATCTAACTGGAGAAAACTTGAGTTATCTTTGAAAGGCTCATCATTGTCTATATATAGTCCCTTCGACCAAACTCTTAAGGGTAATAAATAATTCTTACATCAGTCTACTCCATATTGATAACTCAATTATACTCTCTAAGCACATATAGAAAGTCATAAACTTAATTAAAACCTCCTTTGACTACATAAAATCTCGGGTACACCTCTTAATGCTCTTACTAATCTAGTGACTTAGCCTCACTTTATTGCTCTCATCTAAGAGTCATAATACTCCACTTGTACCATTCACATCTATATAAAAGTAACACCTTAACTGCTCACCTAATTTATGTCAAACCTACTAGATCAGATTTTAAAACTAACATCATCACCCTCATACTTCCATCCTTTTGATCACGACACTCATCTCAAATTCAAGATTAGTGTCTATTTCTAAACACCGATATCAATATTATTACTCGCTTACTATACTAACTTACAACTACTAGATAAAATTAAGAAATACTCTCCCATTAAGACCTCATGAAAAGTAGTCAATCTTTATCTCCCAGTCTCCATACTTACATATTACTGTCACATTCCATTTCACAACCTAAGAACTATTTACTCATTCACTATACATTATTGCCTAATTAGCTCTGTAACCCTCTGAATATAATGGGCTCTCCCTTAAAAGTCATATGCCTATATTAGAGCTATCCCCTCATGAATACTATTGCTCTTGTATACAACACCTACACTTGGTCGCTACTAACACAATGAAACATCATTATAAACTCCTTTCTAGTTAAAGTATACTCTAACTCATCCTAACTCGTAACTATTCCTCTACCCTCTATCAGGAACTCCATACAAAATTATTATTCTTTAGTATACACATAAAGAAAAACTCATTGTTAATGACTTACTAGGTACATGACTACAACAACATAATTTGCCTCATCACTATCTCCCTTTCTTATATTACTATACACCTGCATGCATTCTTTTAACTTTGGGTACTTTTACTACTACTACTACTTATAACATCGCAACTCATACTATCTCTTTGGAAAAAAAATACCATTAGATTATTCTAAAACACACTTCCCTCATAAGGGTCTCACCTGAAAAGAGGTTTAGAGAAGAGAGCATGGTAATACATCTCGCTTTTAGCTTGAACATACGATTCATATCAATAAGAGTGCATTATTTAGAATCTCAACACTTAAGCTCACTCACAGGCTTCTCTTAAGCCCCTCTACAGTCTCATGACATTATGAAGATTTTTCTGCTTAGAGTAACTCATCGATAAGAATCTGAATTTTCTTTTCAACCACCTTGAGTATGTGGGGTAGTCGAATGGATTTGAGAAACACACGAGTATGAATAAGTTATTTATGACACAACTATACTGTACGATTTAGAGTATGAAAGAAGAGAAACTTTTCTTAAATGTCTGTAGTCCCTCATTTATATAAGTGGAGCCCTCACAACCATAAATAAGATTCTACTAACACCCTAGGACACTTGAAGTGTGTGCTCTGATACCAAGTTTGTCACGCTCTGAGCCTACACCCTGGACGTGGCCAACACTCAAGAACCATTTGTAATCCCCAAGCGAACCCTTGGCCAGACTACGTGACTTACATGACTCTAAGCAATACGCAAAAGCTTAAAATAGATGAAAATTTAGATAGTTAACAAAGACTTAAAATATTGTCTTGCAAATACTTAACGTAAGTCATAAGTTAAATAAACATCCTAAGAAAACAATGGAAGCATCTAAGCTTGTCTGCCTATGAAGTCTCTAACAATGTAAGATAGATGTTAGGACAAGACCCATGACACCTTCAATACTACTAAGCTTAATGAAAATGAAGTCTCCCAAAAACAAGGAGGCCTAAAAAAATATTGTATGTGAGTGAATAGTGATCTCAACGAAATGCATGTTGAGGATTCTAAGCACATGTAACTGCATCATAATAAGATGTAGGTCAAATGACATCAGTACATTAAATGTACTATTAAGTGATAGGGCTAGAGTAAACAATTACCTTACCTGAATGACTGAAAGCAACATAATTGGATCAATACATAAATATGGAGTGAAAACCATTTGAGCTTTACAATGAGATTTGCAATGAAAGTAACATGAGAATGATATACTTTACTTTGTGGGGAGTTTTTCTAAACGAAAACCATTACTATAAGCCTAGTAATGATACAACATTTTGCCCACGTTGCAAGGGACATCCTATACATTGTCGGGGGTATAGGATGATATTGTGACTATGGATCCTTCTAATAGGCCTTCTCAGAGGCAGTGAGGAGTCGCATGAAGAATCAATATTATCCTATCCTACGTTGGCTACATAATTTATGGGACTTCCGAGTTATAAAAGACTCTAACTCAATTTGGTGCTCCATACTACTCCCAAAATAATAAATATAACCTTATTCTCAATTCACCCATTTCAAAGAAGGAACGTTTTACTTTATTGAAGTACTCTTTAAAACGTGAGACATATTTGCATTTTTAAAACATGCACTCCTGAACTTATCTTTCAAGGCAAATAATCAACATAGGTACATATATATACATATATATAAATAACATTTGAAGCTCTTATGTTTTTATGAAATAGAGCCTTTAAACTTTCCTATTGTATTAAGTTAATTTGGAATGTAAATGAAGAAATGTGAGTGGGACATATAGACTCTCTCAAGGATTAATAATGACTTTAAGAGTTAATATCAAGAAGAGAACGAAGACACGATTCAAAGTAACACATACGGGACGAAGAATGGAGAAGAAAAAGGCCAGGCGTGTTGCGCCTACCCCAAGAGGCCTGGGAGTACTTTGGGGCGCATTGCAGGCACATGGTGGCATCCCACCTGATGCTTTGGTGGTGCATTGCCCCATCCCAAACCCAGAAACCCGACGAATTTTCTTATTTAATTTCAGGTCCTAACTCATCTAGAATCGTTTGGTTTCTTTCAAACTATATTTGATTCATAAACCTAACATAAATTCAATGAAATCTCACTCAAATTCTCTCAAGAAACACAACTCATTCGCAAGACCCTCACCTCAAGTACTCAAAACCTCAATTGTTAACGAATGGGGCGAAACTCAAGAACTTTTCAAGAATCTTTACATAAATGATTTCATGGACAAATTAATGAAAGGATTACATGATTGGCGTGAGGACGAACAAGTCCATCAATAATAGAAACCTCACATACGTAGAAGAACAATGTTCTTAAAGAAACTTGAAGGAAATTCATGGAAGATGAACCCTAGCCTTAGCGTTTCTTGAAGTTCTTGAGCGTAGAAATTTAGGAGTGAATGAGAGGGTTTTATTATGAAATCTGATTTTTCTATACGTTTAGGGTAATTTAGATGACTTCCTAAGGGTTTTTATGAATAAAATACCCTTTAAAAATAAACAAAAATGAGCTGGAAGTCGGGATATTTTTCAAGCGGACGGTAATGTCTGTATCCACTCTGTACTGTGGAGCTATCACGGAGCTGCTACTAGGTTAGAACGTCTCTAGTAAATCAGTCATATCTCTTTAATCAAAACTCGGAGTGAGGCAAACTTGATGGCATTGGAAAGAGGACTCATAAACCTTTAATTTGATAGTTCAAAATAAATTTATATAGATACTTCAAATATACTCTTGCACTTGCCATAATAATAAAAAGAAATAGAAAAATTAAATTAAAGAGATTAATATTATAATATGCTTAATTACATTATCAAATTGAGGAAAGTAGGTGAGAACACAATTTGAAATGAAATATCTATATATCAAAATCTTTGAAAATTCAATATAATAGGAAAATGTTTTAATATGCTACTATAATTGTAGATGACAAAAGTTAATATAATTAGAAGAAAAATAAATTTCTTGAAGTTTCGTAAATGGAAGTTACCAAAATCCAAAAACAAATCTTAGTTAGTGTTGGGGAACTTCAAAATATTTGATGACCAAAATTTCAAAATCTGATCAAATTTTATAGTCAAATAAATAATTAAAGGTGAATTTTTAAAATCTACTCTCAGAATATATGGTCAATGCTAGTTAAAATTACTAGAAAATTATATGATTAGACATACTTTACTACTATATATATATATATATATATTATTATTATTATTATCTATATTGTCAAAATATTATGTATCTTACCACTAATTTAGAATTATCTACGTATATTATGCTTAGATATATGTATTTTTGCTACCAGATATATAAAAAGGGTGACAGGCGAGCGAGAATGGGAAGCGAGGTGAGCGAGATTTATATGTATCTCAGACACATGTGAATCACACTAGATACACACTAGATACATATATTTGTATGTATCTTGAGTGATTCACATGTATTTGGGATACCATTTACATGAGAGAGTGGCGAGTGAAATGGGAGAGAGGCGAGCAAGATTTGCTATATATGTGCACCAAATACACGCGGATCCACTTGGATATTATGTATCTAGAACAAATTACACTTAAATTTGACCCCATGTATATGGGATACATGTATTTGGAAGTATTTGAGTGCACCAAAATCTGGTAAAATAAATAATATTCCAAACTATAGTGTATTTAAGTAATTAATTAACTCCTAAACTAGTGGAACTTATGTAAGTTCCCAAAAATTCTCCATGAACTTCCTTTTTGAATTTTTATCCTATATAACGTAGCACACTATGAAAAGATAATCTTAATTTTTTTAGGGAAATTTTTCAAAACAACAATATTTTAGCATCTAATAGGACCCCTTGTGAACACTTTCCATAATTATTTAAAATGTCAATATTTTGGTTTATTATAATGCTGGCTGTATTTATTTAATTTAAAAGAATACAAAATTTAATAAAATAATGGAGAGAATCATGGGAGAAAATAGTTTTAAAAAGGTAAAAATATTTCCCTTAGTTTGTTATCCTTACTTGTTTGAACTTTTTAAAATATAATTTTATCTAAAATGTATTCGGATGAACTTCTTTAAATATGATTGTGTGTATTCGGATGAACTTCCTTTTATAAACTGAGCATGATAAATACTCATTTAAATTGAAAAGATAGACCATACAATTCAAAACCTGATTGTATACTAATATGACGAATACAAATTCAAATATAAATACAAACTAGCTGGTATACAAAGTGATATTGAAAATACAAAATGAGCCAAATAAAATACAAAATATATTTTACTAATGCAATTAGTATGAATACCTATATAATGAATATGTAAATAAATGGTATTTTGGTTATTCAGAATTCAAAATGAATACAAAATCAAATCTAAATACAAACTACCTAGTATACAAAGTGACATTGAAAATACAAAATGAGTAACATAAAGTACAAATTTTGTTTTACTGATGCAATTAGGATGGATACCTATATAACATAACTAAACTGTATTTTGGTTATTTAGAATTGCGAATGAATACAAAATCAAATATAAATGCTAAACTTGATGGTATACCATTAGGACGAATACGAAATCAAATCTAAATACAAACAATTTGGTATACAAAGTGATATTGTAAATAAAAAATAAGCAAAATAAAATGAAAAGTTTTTTTTACATATGTAATTAGGAAGAATACCAAAATAATAAATATGTAAATAAACTGTATTTGATTTTTTAGAATTGAGAATGAATGGACAATTAAATATTTCGATCCGACAATTGATTCATCAAGTTTCATGGATTCAAGATGAGTCTTTTTTGAACCATCCATAGAGCGGCGGCATAGAATTAATGGAAGAATGTCGATGGGATTAGGGCAGAGCAACGTTGAGATTAGGGCAGCAAATTCATTAGTTGTAGTGGTGATCGATATGAAGAGATTATCTAGGGCAACTTTTAGGAACAAGCTTCTATTTTGAGGATAAAGTTTTTTACTTTTTACTTTCAGAATATTTTTTTTAGCGCCTAAAGTTTTGTTAAAAGAAAAGTTTTCATTAGGCGGAAAAATTTCCCGCTCAAGCCTCAATATAATACCTCAATTACATTTTAGGACTAGTTAGTAACTTTTTTAGTGACCGGATTTAATATCTTCCCAAAAACATATACCAATAAGGACCGAAATATAATTTCGTGCCAATAGATATACTTTTAGAGACAAGAATATAGACTCATCCTTAAATGTTGGTCTTAATTAAGGCTTTTTCTTGTAGTGCATCCGATAATTTTCTCTCCCTCTTAGTACGTTTAAAATTTGATACCTCGTGATATTATCTAGAGATAGACTGTGTACTATTCACAATCGAGTATTTAACTATGATCACCAAAACTCACTCGCTTCTTTTATGTGTACATGTCTCCAAAGCCAGAGGTAAAAATCGGTTTAATTTGCAGGTAGGCAAAGCTAGTAAGTCGAGCCCCATAGCTATATATATTCATCTTGTAGAACCATTGACTATTCTAATATCAATTGTTACGCTAAGACAATCCAAATACACTCTTAATATGATATGATATTGTTTATCTAGAACTTGACAGGGAAACCGCCTGAGCGCAATAAGCAAAGAAGTTGTGGAGCAGGTCCGACTCCTGATCAGACGTAGGAGAGAGCAAAATCAGATATTATACCCCAATTTGCACGAAGAATTGTCAGTGTTGAAATCATACAAGTCGAAGAGAATTCTTAAAAAATTATAGGAGATAAGAATGGTGGAATCAGTAGAGGGAGTGGAGAGATTTAGGATAAAAATATAGAGAGAATATTAGAATGTGGGGTCTTTTTTTTTTTTTTAACTTTTAAGTAGTAGAGTCAAACTAGGTAACTGATTTGAGAAATAAAATGATAGTAAATTAATTATATTAGGATATAATATATTTGCTAAAATAATGACATAATGACATTTTTAATAATTATTTTATAATGTAAATGTTTTAGCTAATTATGTTAGGGATTTGACTACTTTACTAATTTTCCCATTTTTTTTATTTTTGACTAAGCAAATTGTTGAATTAAAAACCATAATCAACATATTTATGTGTTAATACAATCCATACGCAATTATTTTATAATTATCATATTTATTCATATAACAACTTATGTGTGATGATATATATATATATATATAAAGAAATGGTCAAATTTGTTAGTAATGGGTGAAAAACTGTGCTCGTTATTCAGAAAATAGGCTAAATTTGTCATTTACGAAAGCTTAGCCATCATGAAAATTCTGATTTCACTGTTAAATTTAAATATTTTCTCAAAAAAGTGACTTGACCTTTTAGTTGGCTCAATCTATAGTTCAACTACTAGAGACGCTTTAACCTGACATAATCTTCTACGATACAGAGAGAAAATGGACCACTATCCGAATTAAATTTCGCCTTCTAGCTCCGATTATTTATTTTTCTAAGGATATTTTTATCCTGAAAACCGTTTAGATTTATCTAAATAGCCCAAAACGTGTAGGAATAAATTTGAATTAATTTTGAACACATTATATGGGTGCGATTAGATTAAAACCCTGAAAACTAATTTTTATTTATTAGTCAAAAGCCAAGATTTAAGGTCTTCACAATGATGGTATCATTAAATAGATTCAATTTAATCACATTTTATTTGAATCATTGACATATATATTAAAAATTCTAAAACGTACCATAAGAAATTTAAATATTGAACTCATAATTAATACATAAATACGAGTCTTTGAGTTCACTAAATTCATATCATAAATGAAAATCACTACTAAATAATTCAAATAACACCATCAACTTTAAAATAATAATAGATATTAAAACTTAAAAAGAAACATTTAAGAAACTTAATTATTTCATTGCATGAAACTCAAATGTATTAGGAACCGTTGTATGCTTAATTAGCATTTTCTTGAGGAGCCTGTGCAAAAGAAGCAGCAACATTTTATTAACTTTTGTTGTCTACAATTATAGTAGCTTATTAAAACACTTTCCTATTATGTTGATTTTTTTGAAGATTTTGATATGTAGATTATTTCATTTCAAATTATGTTCTCACCTACTTTCCTCAATTTGATAAAGTCATTAACCAAATTAGAATATTAATCTCTTTAATTTGAAAATTTTGATTTATTTTGTATTATTATGGTAAGTGCAAGACTATATTTTTTTTACGTATCTATATAAATATATTTTGTTACTATAATTTTAACATAATGAGGAGATTTGTTTTCATTTTGTAGTATAGCAAGAAATTAATTACAATATTGAAGAATATTTTTGTAAAAATAAGAACTACATTTTTTTTGGAGCTAGAGCCTTATCAATTAACATATCATATTAGAGTTATGGCAGAAAAAAAGACTCTAGGACGTCAAAAGATTCTGATGGCCAGAATAGAAGACGAAGATGATCTATACACAACATTTTCAAAGCGTTGTGCAAGTTTATACAAGAAAGCAAGCAATAAGATTGGGAAATATGACATTGATGTGGGAATAATAATATTTTCCCATAATCATTTCTCTTTTTTCCATCCTACAATTGATGTTGTTATTGATCCTTTTTTTAGTCCATGGACTTAAAAAACGATCAACAACAACATCTATTGTAGGTTGTAAAAAAAAGAAAGGATTACCAGTAGGGGAAAGTACTATTATTCCCACATCAATGTCATATTTTCCAATCATATCGCTTTATTTTTGTATAAACTTGCGCAACGCTTTGAAAATGTTCAGTACGATCATCTTCATATTCTATTTTGGCCATTAGAATCTTTTGACGTCCTAGAGTCTTTTTTTTTCTGTCTTGACTCAGATGAAAATGAGATGTTAATTGATGAGGCTCTCCAAAAAATGTGTTGCTTATTTATACAAAAATATCTACTATGTTGTAATTAATTTATTGCCATACTATAAATGAAAACAAATCTCTTCATTATATGTTAAAATTATAGTAACGAAATAAATTTATATAGATACTAAATATAGCCTTGCACTAACCATAAAAATAAAGAATACTCAAAATTTTCAAATTAAAAAGATTAGTATTCAAATATGGTTAATGACTTTATCAAATTGAGGAAAGTAGGTGAGAGCATAATTAGAAATGAAATAATCTACCTATCAAAATCTTAAAAAATTCAATATAATAGGAAAATGTTTTAATATGATACTATAATTATAGACGACAAAAATTAATATAATTAGAAGAAAAATAAATTTCTTGCCTAAATTTTCTTAGATTTTCTTTTGAAGTTTTTCTGAGTGGAAGTTACCAAAATCCAAAAAATTAATCTTAGTCGGTTTTGGGGAACATAAAATGTTTGAAAAACAAAATTTTAAAATTTGGTCAAATTTCATGGTCAAATAAATAAGTGAAGATTAATTAAAATCTACTCTTAAAATATATGGTCAAATGCTAGCTAAAAATATGCCATGAACTTTCTATTTTGAATTCTTATCATATAAAACAAAGCATATGACAAAAATATAATCTTGCTATATATTTTTTTAGGATTAATGCATATGCAGCGCCTTAAACCTATTCATATTTTTTCGTTTAGATGCTTAAGTTTACCGATTGAACACTCAAACTCAAACTATAATGTGTCTATTGGACAGACTATGCCAACATAGCACAACTTGTGTAGTACACTCTCCTTTGAGAGAATGGAACGCCCCAATTTTACTAGAAATTAAATGTAAAATAACAATAAAAAAAATGTATAAAAAAATATAGGCTTGCTGAAGAGATTGTTGAAGAAAAAAATGCTTTTATTTTATTATCGATATGTCATTTTCTTATTTGTAATAATGCCACATAAGGAGCATTTGAAGGTCATGCACAAAGCATTTGGACTTGCTGAATAGATTGTGTTCAATACGCACACTATGACTTGAGTTCAATCATTCAATCGGTAAGTCTTATAATTTAAGTGTCTAAATGAAAAAAAGGGGACAAGTTTAAAGGGCCTTATATGCATTAAGCCTCTCTTTTCTTTTCTTTTTTTAATTTTTGACTAAACAAATTGTTGAATTACAACCCATGATCAACACATTTATGTGTTAATACAATTCATACACAATTCTTTCATACATAGTGAATAACTCATGTGTGATAATATATATATATATATATATATATATATATATATATATATATATATAGATTATGGTCAAATTTATTAGTAATCGGTGTAAAACTGCCCTTGTCAATTGTCATTAATAAAATAATAGGTTAAATTTGTCATTTTTAAAAGAAAAAAGCTTAACTATTATGAAAATTCTGACTTCTCCGCTAAATTTGAATATATTTATTTTTTTCTAAAAAGTGACTTTAAATTTTAGTTGGCTTTACTCTATAGTTCCCTAGTACAACTGTTACTAGTAGTAGGAATATGGATCAACTCCTCTCATTATATTCCTATTCTCTTCTTCTAATATAATCACTTCTTTTAAAGTTGTCTATCAAGTGGTTAATGTATTTTTGTGTTTTTGTGTGATGTTTCAATATTTTTTAAGGTTCGATTTAGAAATATAATTTAAATTTAAATTTTATAACTTCTATTGTCACCATATTCTTAAATCATTTAAGATCGGTCAAATACTCACTATTTTACCATAATCTTTAATTATCAATAAATGAATAATTAATAATACTTTTGAATAAGCATATCAAGTAGTGGTTCTAATTTAAAATTTAAAAAGTGAGAAGGTGATAACATCAAATATACTTCTTAAAAGGAAATATAGACGGTTGTTTGTAAGGTCATAGAGAATGTGGAAAAATATTATCAATAGCAAATATTTAACTCGGTAGCCGTTATATAAAAAAGAGAGATTTAAATTGAAACAAAAATAAAAAGAATAACAATAGCTTAGACTAAATATTTATCTGTTTTAAATTATTAGAAATAACGAATATGAATGTGTTCCCATGATTGCATAACTTAGAAAGAATATTGTATCAGTGATCTATTTCAGTTCTTAACATGCAAGATCAGTAAGTTATTTATCATCTAAGTGGATGATCACTTATATAAGTGAATTTTACAACACAACTTGGTCCTTCTATAGGTGTATGCTTTACTAACCCTTATCTTTGATCCCATATTGGTATCCCTTGGTCCCTTCAAGCTATTAGACGAGGGTTTATATAGCCTCAAATCTTCGTTGTACAATCCATTTTCCCATTTGTTACCACCTTAGTCCATCAAGTAAGAACAAAGTGAGTTCTAACGTGGATCCTCATTAAAAAGCAATCAAAGCAGAGAAAAACAATACATGCATGAAAACCATTCAAGAATCACTTCTTACATTAACTTACTTTGATAATTCATTATGGCTCTCACAACCCTAATTATGAAATTTAGCTACACATTATCTCAAAAACACAATCAAAATTCATAAAAATAAATTTATTTGTGTCAATCATAAAAAATTAAAAATAATAGCTAAAATATCTTCCAAAAATCACGAATACAAATAAACAATAAAAGAGAAGAATGAATAAATCAAAGTTCTCCGTCCTCCATGTCGGCTCTTACAATGTTCCCAAGATATAAAGTTCGAATCTCTATGTTGTATATTGAATATTGTGGCCATTAACATACAACATCAGTAATAATTCCCCATTTGCCCAGCCTATCTTTGGCTTATAGCCTTCTAATTATAGCCAAGTAAAGCGCAAATATCCACCTATGATTGCCTAGATTGTTGCATGTCAGTCTTCTCCTTGGGACCTTATTGTATTCTCCTTTTAACTTCTTGTACATTCCTTTAATACTGAATTCTTCTGCCTTCATGATTTCTGTCACTTGTAGCCAGTGCCCTGCCTTGAGAATTTTACTCAGAATCCAGGAGGCTTGATTAACTATCACATTCCATGGTTCCCTACCCTTGAGATAAAATGTATGGACCCAGACAATCCATAGAGTTATCTTTTTGTTGTTGTGGTTCCATAGGTGCTTTAGTATAGCTTCTTTATTCCACACATATATCTCTGACATTAAGTCCTTCGGCAACCCTTGGCAGCAAAGTGTTTCCCATGCTATAAGTGCCTTCCCTTTGCTTTAACCATTCCATAGAAACCTTTTGCACATTGTTTCTACTCTTTGTAATATTTGCTTAGGCAACAGGAATATCTGTGACCAGAACCTGCATGGTTGTAAAGACACTATTCACCAGTTGGATGCTTCCTGCATAATATATGAATTTTACTGTCCATGTAGTTATTATTCACATCATCCTATCTATGAGTGGTTGACATTGATCTACTGATAATTTCTTTGAACTCAGAGGTACACCAAGATACTGAAAGGAAGTAATCCCTTTGTGAAACCTATATGGTGCAGTATCATATGTTGATAGCTTCTGAAACTCCACCAAAGTATACACTGCTCTTGGCCTGATTAGCTATGAGTCCAAAAACATTAGCAAATTGTTGAACGCATTCATACAACAGGGTGGTTGATTGTATATCTTCTCTTCTAAACAACAAGATATCATCAACAAAGCTTAGCTAAATGATTTGTTATTTGTGGCATCTTGGATGGTATTTGAAAACTGGTGTGGATCTCAGAGTTTTCAATAGCCTGGTTAGATATTCCATACCAAGGAAAAAAGATATAGAGATAGAGGGTTCTGTTGTCTCAACCCTCTCTTTGCTTGAAAAGGTGGACTAGGGCAACCATTTATCATGATATAATAAGATTTCTTCCTAACACAACTCATTAACCATGATATGAGCTTGTAAGGAACCTCCATGCCAACTAGTACCTCCTCCCGGAAATGCCATTCCAAGGAGTCATAAGCCTTCTGCATATCAATCTTAAACATGCATCTTGGTGATATGCCTTTCCTTCCATAGCCTTTGACCAATTCATGACTAATAAGAACTTTATCAGTTAGCACTCTACCAAGTACAAAAGTAGCCTAACTTGAATCCTCTAGATATTCCATAACATTGTGAAGTCTATTTGTGAGCATCTTTGAAATGATCTTATATATAGTAGTGCAACAAGATAAGGCATGTATTCCTGATTGAGGTAGGGTGGTTGATGAGTCCATGATTTGGACTCATTTAGGGCTTTATTTGGATAGATTTAGTGTCCTCAAATGCTTATTTTGTGCCAATAATTGATGTAAACTCCTTGATTTCTAGGTATTTGGATTGAGGAACAAAGCATGGACACTACTGAGCAAAGAGGAACAAGGCAGCTTAAAGAACGAAGAAAAAAAGGCATGTTGATCACCTAATCCATTGGGCGAGTCGTTGAATGGCTATTATCTCACCTAAAGTTCCAGTGTGCCAAGCCTTGAAGGAGAAAGTCAAGTCGGCGAGAGAAAAGAGCAGTCAGCGTGTCACCGAACGGTTTCGCGATGCAATGTTGGATCGGCCAAAGTTACAAAACTTAAGGATGTTGAAGGCCAAAGCAAAAAGGCGATGGAATTGACCAAAGGGCGGATCACCGAGATGATCGGCGATCCTGACTTACTGCACCGAATGGTCCTTCGTAGCATATTTTTGGCGACTATAAATACATTTCTGAATATTAGTATCATTTTCATAATATAGAATTTTTTGAGTTTGAATTGAGAGTATTGAGACAAAACTTTTCCTTAGCTTTGAAGAATTGAAGCTTTACATTTTTGAGAAATTGGAAGTGGGTCTTTGAGATTCTTTAATTTGGACCTTTGTAAAGACGAAATTAATCTAACCCAGTTGATGGAAACAAAATTTGGTAACAATTTTCATCTTTTTATGATGTCTTGCTAAAACCCCAATTCTTGGGGTGTGATTATGGGATTATGGTTGATTTAGCTCATGGGTATTGCTAATTGTTAGTTTAAATGTTGTTTAGAAGTGATTTCATTCAGTAATTGTAGTTGAAATTAAAGGATTGTAGTTGCAAATACAGTCATACCTTCGTGTTTTTGGCTTGCTCGAGAGAGAGATTTTAAAATCAAGATTATTGAATTGATGGTCTGTGGGTATTGGGTTGTCATGGGTTCAGCTCGAGAGAGTGAATCCTAAACTCTTTTCCACACATTCAGCTCGAGAGAGTGAATGGACTAAAGCGTAGGTTGTTCTTATTTGCATGCTTGTTGGTGTTCGAGAGAAACCAACTTGATTCGGGGTAAATTGTTTGAGAGAAAGTTTATCCCCACTAAAGTTTAGCTTATTCACTAATTTACAGTTATTTACTAACAGTTGCAATTACCCATTTGTCTATATTAGCCTATAATTGAATCACATCCCAAGAACCTGTCTCATTATTGTTAAATTCGTGTTATTTGTTATTGTTGTAGCTGATAGTTGAAACCAAAACCCCACTGTTATTTGACATTCGTGCCACCCCTTAATTTGAATTATGTTTTTATTCGATAATGTCTATTCCTATGATTGACTTGAGCATATTCGTGCTTTCCTATTGATTCTCAAACACGTACCATTCCCTGTGGGATTCGACCCCAACTCATTTAGTTGAGTTATATTACTAACTAACGATCGTTGACACTTAGAATTGGATGAAGTGTCCTGATAAGTGAAATCAAAATGGCGCCACTGCCAAGGAGTGGTGTTGTTTGAGAATTTTTAGTTAAGTTGAATATTGTTCTGGTTAGTTATAGTTGAATCTACTTATTTTTAGTTTTGGTTTGCTTGTTAGTGTTTTGGAACATGAAGTATGAGTGTGAACGGAAGCAATGGTAGCCAAGTAGGCCACCAAGATGACATCGTCAACCTCAACAATGTCAATGAGCCTAATGCTAATGACCCTCATCTTATGGGTGGAATTAGTGTCATTTGCTTGCCGCTTGTTGAAGGGAACACGGTGTTCCATATTACTAGCACTATGCTTCAGCTCTTGCAATTGATGGGCAGTTCAGTGGTTTGGCTCATGAGGATCCCCATGAGCATAATAGAAATTTTGTTGATGTTTGCGGACCATTCTCCTTCAAGAATATATCCCAAGAGTCGGCCCAGCTAAGATTGTTCTTGTCCTCTCTGATGGGAGAAGCGTGCAAGTGGCTAGCTGAATTTCCACGAGACTCAATCACTTCTTAGGAAGAGCTTGTCACTGCATTTCGAGTGTGATTTTTCCCTCCCTCAAAGATAATGACACTTCGGGACAACATTCAGAGCTTCAAGCGTCTAGAAGGTGAGCCAATTCATGAAACTTGGCCTCATGGCTTGATTGACAATGTCTTGCCATAGTATTTTTACCAAAGCCTTGACTCGGTAAACAAGGGTGTTGCTGACCAACTTTCTCCTGGAGGTTTGATGCAGCAACCTTATGTGATAGCAGCTCAACTCTTGGATGGCATGACCACAATCAACTGAGAATGGTACACACGTGAAGACCAGGTCTCTCCTCTGAATTCAAATTAACCAAGGAAAAGATAGAGAAAGACGAAGAGAGGGACCAGAACATGGCTAAGATCATGACATAATTTGACATTTTGTTTTAAAATGTCATGGGAGCTGGTGCTCGAAGTATCAATTTCGTGGGTGTTGTGTGTGAATCCCGAAGAAGCCAAGTTCGAAGCTTTGTATAATGAGGAGGTGAATTTCCTAGCCAACCAAGGTGGTGGTTATTGTTCAAACTATCGGAGGCAGGGTGGTAACCAAGGTTGGAGAAGGGATGAAGGTTGGAGAGATCGTGATAGAGAATGGATGGATCGAAATCCCAATTGGAAGGGTGGGGGAAGAATAGGTATGTGCCTCCCCACGAGCGTCAAAAGCCAAAGGATTCAGAAGATGGCCGGTATGAGGATATGCTTTCTCGTATCATCAACAAGGTTGAGGGGTCGGACAAGATTTTGAAAGACGATGTGTCGACCCTTAGCCAGACAATTACCTCCCATTACGTCTCTATCAAGTAGTTGGAGACCCAAATGGGTCATATCTCATCTCATCTAAACCCGAGACAGCAAGGGGGTTGCCTAGTGATACTATGGTCAACCCCAAGAATGAGGTTTGAGCGTGGACTTGCGTCGTGCCGCGATGTTAACTAAGGCACTGCTTGGGAGGCAACCCAAGTTTTTTTTTTTTTTTTGGATATGAAATAATGGTATGTTGATTGTGCAGGTCAAAGTGTGGAATTTTTTTGAAAATAGGTTGGCAAGCTAAAAGTCCAGTCGGGGACTTGCTGAAGAGATCAGCGAGCCCGACTTGGACCGCCGCTGGACTCAAGACAATTTGAAATTGGAGTCTGTAATCGACGAGCCCAGAAGCAAATTGGCAAATCGCCGACCAGGTCGGCGATCACGACCTAGTCGCCATTTGGACCCTCACATTAACTGGAGGTTCGGTAAAACTCGGCGAGGTAAGTGCCCACTCAGCGTGTCGCTGAGCGGGTCGGCGAGCAAAACTTATAGCGCTGAATGGGCGAGAACTGGACGGTTTTTAAAGGCCAAAGGTTTAAACTTTCAAACTCTTTCACTTTCCTTAACTTTTCAACTTCCCAAAATCACACCCGCATTATAGTATTCTATATTTCTTCTATTTTTCTCGTATTTTAGTCATCGAGTTTGTGTTCAGAGTTCGATTTCTTTGCCGCCTGGCGCTTCAAAGTATATATTCGACATCTAAGGTTGGTTTTCCGAACCCCAAATTCTTTATTTAGCGATTTTGACTCATTTGCAATTGATTTTTATCTTAGTGATGTGTGTTGGGCCTCTTTGATCATAATTGTGTATGTGTGTGCTTGATTTAATTTGAATATCGTGCCTATAATGCCTTTAATGTTCTATTCTCGAAATTGTCGTGCTTGAAAATGTTTAAAATTGTGAGCTTGTGCTTGCATGTTGTTGGGTCTAGTCGGGTGAAGTCTAAGTCACCCACATTTGTGCCAAATGACGTAATTTGCCCAGTGATGGAGCGGTTGACGTCATTCCTAAGGGCAAAAGCCATCAAATGGCCAAATTTGGCCAAACCGGGAGAAGTCTGAGTATCTCGGGGGAATGGGTGTAATGGGTCTTAGTTTAATTAGAGGAGTGTATGTTTTTTATTTTTTCTTCGGGGGCTGTGGGGTTGAATTTGTGAAGTTGGGTTGAAAGTAGGCACGTTGGGTCGTTTGACAATCTGGGTCGAGCTCACCGAACCACTCGGCGATTCGCTGAATCACCCCTTATCGCCTTTAATTTCATGCTTAATCTTGATTTGGGTTCTGTAACTTTCGACGAGAAGCCTGAGTTCGCCAAGTGCACTCGGCGACTTCCCGAAAGTTCTTCTTGATCTCCCTTTGTCTGCGCCCCTAATCCCTAAAAGCACTGTAAATTTCGGTGGGCTAGTCCTTGCTCGCCGAATGTTGTCGAGGATTCGCTTAAAGGCCCTTCCCATCACCGACATGATAATTCTTTTGGGAATTTTTGAGCCAATCCTTTCGGCGAGTCCGATCTAGCTCGCCAAAGAGATTCGGCGACTCGTCGACTGGTTCGGCGTGTCTTTCTGCAACTGTTTTCTTCTGTGCTTTTGCTTGAATTATTTCTAACTTTTTCTGATGTTTTGCATATATGACAAGGACAAATCTTGACATCCCCCCTCCCGAAAAAGAGCACGGGGCATTACTATAAATGAAGGAAGAGCCAACCCTCCCAAAAAGGGAAGGCAAGAGCCTCCAAAAAGAGGACAAGGCAAGGGAAAAAGTCCCGCTACTGAGGCTCCGAAGCACAACTCAGATAGTGAGGGCTCCCAAGCCGCGTTCTCTGAGCCGGATGACGACAAGAAACTACAGTCTCGATGGGCTGAGATTCGTGCTAGATCTCACACTGACTCCTCTAGAGCTCCAGTATCAACCACTATGCCAGCTCTGGCACCCCCTGTAGCTCCAGTGCCACCAGTGGTCCCTCCTCCCAGGCTACTTAATAGACTAAAAGCTGATTGATTGCGAACTATCCTCGAGGAGAAGTTGTTATCTACAGAGGGCCTTGAAGGCAGATACTCCGAGGTGAGGGACACCCTCCATTTCCACCATTTTCAGTAGTTCACCAGGCCCCAAGGCACATACATTCTTGCATGGTTCCGGTAAGTTTACTTAGCATATGGTGATCTGGTTACTAAAAGAAAGAAGTAGGCCAGTGAGTTCAGACTAATTAAGTCGGTCATGGTCTGGGGAAAGGAAGTCGGGTGCAGTAGCGAGTACATTAATATTGTACTTGGCAGAGGTCTAGGAGCTACAATGGCATATGTGTGCTTGCCTACTACTCAGTCCTTGGATGATTTAAAGGGATGGCTTGCTCCATTGATTTCTGATACCACTCCGAGGTGGATCGAGGTAGGGGTCCCCATAGAGAAGAGGGATGAGTATTGTTGCTCGGTTCTGGTTTGGCTTTATTAGCAGCACCATTATGCCATCCCAGAACGAGTCCATCTTATGCCACCTTAAGGCGGCCTGCCTTGGGTTGATCATATCCCGGAGGAGCATTAACCTGGGACTTCTTATCGAGCAAGAGATGGCCATGAGGTCCAAGCAGAGTAAGACCGCCTTGCCATTCCTTGTGCTGATTTCAGAGATATGTAGGCGTGCTGGAGTACCTCGTGATGAGACGAGGGATATTGAAGTCACTCCTTCATCTTCTACAGACATTTGGCGTATAGAGGTCGAGTACACGTGAGAGGAGGCCGACAGGAGGAAAGCAGCTCCGGTGGATACATCTCCAGAGGTGGACATTGATTCGATACCTGCAGAGGCATCTTTGCCTACTTCGGCCTTCGAGCCTTCAGGTACATCTGCTCCTACTTCTTTTTCATAGGCCCCGGGTAATTCTACCTTTTCCCTGCCCGCCAAGATTACTCAGGCTATGATCCTGAAGATAGGGCACCTGGCCCATTCAGATGACGCGAGAGCTACCCGTCTGGAGACTGTAGTCCCGTGGATGATCGAGAGCGCCCTTCTTGCTGCACTGACCCCCCTCCGGACTTCCATTAACACTCTTACTGCGAAAGTTGAGGTTTGTGAGAGCAGACAGGGGGAGACTTCTGAGGTTACGACTTTGAAAGTCGAGGTTGCATATCTGAGGAAGGGCGTGGAGTACTTGAACTCCATTGACTTCACTTTCCTATTTAAGGCAGCTGATGATATGGGTGCCCCATAGACTTCTGAGATTCCTCCGGCCACCACCAGAGATGTATATCGGGATGGCATATCAACTGATGAGTCGGAGGCAGAGACCGACGAAGAGCATATAGAGGTGAGGGAGGAGAGCATATGTGGAGACTTGCCAAATCTAGAGGAGACAATTGTACAGTCGGTGATCCAGATATCGCTGACAAAGACGTCCATGGTAGCTCCTAGTGGACCCACTCCTTCTGAGGTGACCACGGGCACTGATGCCCCGACAGACGGAGTGACTTTCTAGACATGAATCTTTTTACCTCCCTCTCTGTCTTATTTTATTGACTTTTGGATATTTTATTGCTTGCATTTGAGGACAAATAGCTTTTGTTTTGTGGTGGGGTGAGGCCCACCTTTTATTATTAATTTTTTAGTTATATATTGGGTTTTTGAGCTATAAATTGTGTTTAACACTGTTTTTGTGGATGATTGAGCTTGTGGCTCCTTGTTTTAATTGTAAATGGTTTTTGGACCCTTCCGAATAATTTTGTGCCACCTCCTGTTTGTGTTTGAATGTGGTTGTTCTATTGAAAATTTCAGTATCGGTCTTGATCAATATTGATGACTTGAATAGTACTCATAATCGAACAAAAATGAATGTGCAGCTACGATGAGGCCAAATGAAGTTGCATAGGCAATAGTTGAACTTTTTGCATCTCGTTGTGACTAGCCAATTATCAAATTGAGTCTCTTGTGATGAACATTGTACACTAGCGAAAGTGTGGAGTCTTGTTTGACATTGGTGTCAATGCCTTGTGTGATGAGCTTACCGTGAACCATGTGTGAAGACACCTAGAATTTTCCCCGTTGGTCCGGTTGACTAAGTGATGCAAGCTCTTGAGATGATCTTAGGAAACTATTGAAGAGTGAAACAATTTGACATTATACCTCTTTTGTGGCCTACCTTGTTTGATGTGTGAACTTCTCTTGAACACCTTTTGAGCCTTAGCCTTTCCTTGGAAAAAACTTGATGAAATTGTGACCTATCTTTATCCCTTCACCTTTAATCCTCATAAGATGTGGTTTGTGTGAATAGCCAACTTAGGCCAAAAGCCTAAGTTGGGGGTGCGGTGAAAAGAGAAGGTAAATCAAGAAGTGCAAAGAAGTCCCCTTTACCCATGGTTTTAGAAAAGATGGAGCGCCTCCATACAAAAAAAATAGAGAAGAAGAAAAAAGAGAAATGAAAAAGAAAAAAAGAATGAAAAAGTTTATGAAAGTGCAAAGAAAATGGGGTGTCCGGTATTCCATGAAAAGTGAATAATGAGTGTGACCTTTGAGCATAAATGAGAGTGATGAGGAGAAGGAAATGAGGTGTTGTTCATACCACATTTCATGAGGATAGAAGTTACTAAGCCTAAATGACCATACATTTACACTCAGCCCCGTTACAATCCTTGAAAAGACCTTTTTGATCTTGAGTGAGCTGAAACAAGTGTTGATTGGAAAATACGGGTAAACCTATGGGTGAAATCATGCATTATGTTCATCTTTGTGAGTGTGAGTGTTGATAGAGATTCTGGAGTTATAAATTGTTGAACCATTGTGTGTGAATATGGAATCATTCTTTGTGTGAGGGCATATGAGTACCTTTGTTGAGCTTGAATTTGCATTTGAAGCAAGTATGGTGAACTTGAGAATCTTTGCTAATGGTGAGTCACAACTTGAATCTTTAAGTGCACAATTGACCCTTGCATGAGTAAGTTGAGTCTTTTTATCTGCATTCATGATTTAGTCTTGTGTAGCACTATTTGAGACATCCTTTTTGAACTGTTGAACTTGAGTTTTACTTGAGGACAAACAAAAGTTTAAGTTGGGAGTGTTGATGAGTCCACGATTTGGACACATTTAGCGCTTTATTTGGATAGATTTAGTGTCCTCAAATGCTTATTTTGTGCCAATAACTGATGTAAACTCCTTGATTTCTAGGTATTTGGATTGAGGAATAAAGCATGGACACTAATGAATAAAGAGGAACAAGGCAGCTGAAAGAACGAAGAAAAGAAGGCATGTTGATCGCCTAATCCATTGGGCGAGTCGCCGAATGGCTATTATCTCACCTAAAGACCAGTGTGCCAAGCCCTGAAGGAGAAAGTCAGGTCAGCGAGAGAAAACAGCAGTTCGCGTGTCGTCGAACGGTTCTGCGATGCAGTGTTGGATCGCCCAAAGTTACAGAATATGAGGATGCTGAAGGCCAAAACAAAAAGGTGATGGAATCGACCAAAGGGCGGATCGCCGATCCCGACTTACTGTGCCGAATGGTCTTTCGCAGCATATTTTTGGCGACTATAAATACATTTCTGAATATTAAGTTTAGTATCAGTTTTCATAATAAATAATTTTTGGAGTTTGAACTGAGAGTATTGAGACAACTTTTCTTTAGCTTTGAAGAATTGAAGTTTTCCATTTTTGTGAAATTGGAAGTGGTTCTTTGAGATTCTTCTATTTGGACCTTTGTAAAGACGAAATTAATCTTACCCAGTTGATGAAAACACAATTTGGTAACGATTTTTATCTTTTTATGATGTCTAGCTAAAACCCCAATTCTTAGGGTATGATTATGTGATTATGGGTTAATTTAGCCGTTGGATATTGCTATTTGTTAGTTTAAATGTTATTTAGAAGTGATTTCATTCAGAAATTGTCGTTGAAATTAAAGGATTGTAGTTGCAAATGTAGTCCTACCTTCGTATTTTTGGCTTGCTCGAGAGAGAGGTTTTAAAACTAAGATTATTGAATTGATGGTCTGTGGGTATTGGGTTGTCATGGGTTAAGCTCGAGAGAGTAAATCCTAAATCCTTTTCCACACATTCAGCTCGAGAGAGTGAATGGACTAAAGCGTAGGTTGTTCTTATTTGCATGCTTGTTGGTGTTCGAGAGAAACCAACTTGATTCGGGGTAAATTGTTTGATAGAAAATTTATCCCCACTAAAGTCTAGCTTATTCACTAATTTACAGTTATTTACTAACTGTTGCAATTACCCATTTGTGTATATTAGCCTATAATCGAATCACATCCTAAGAACTCGTCTCATTATTATTAAATTCGTGTTATTTGTTGTTGTTGTAGCAGATCGTTGAAACCAAAATCCCCATGTTATTTGACATTCGTGTCACCCCTTAATTTGAATTATGTTTTTATTCGATAATGTCTATTCCTATGATTGACTTGAGCATATTCGTACTTGCCTATGGATTCTCAAACATGTACCACTTCCTGTGGGATTCGACAACAACTCATTTAGTTGGGTTATATTACTAACTAACGATCGTTGACACTTAGAATTGGATGAAGTGTCCTGATACATGAAATTAGTGATGTACTTGTGAAATAAGAGTGACAAAGATTTTGTTTATAGGGGCATACGTTTCATTTGTTTGGAAAAAGTTTAGGACAGTTGTAGTTACCTCATCCCATATGATTGGACAAGCTTGTTTGAAGAAATAAGTATTTAAACCATCCTCTCCTAGAGCCTTAGAATCCCCTATACTTTTCAGTGCTTCCTTTAAATCAGCATCAATGAATGATTGTATAATAGACAATTGTTGTGTTCTGTTAAGTATAGGTCCAACTTTGATCACTTCTGGTTGTGTAGTTGGCATGTGTCTGTTATTCTGTCCTAGTAGCTTTTGATAGAAACTCATAACTTCTTTAATTATATTTGTTGGTTCTGTAATGATCGTGTCATCTTCCTTAGTTAGCATATTGATCTGATTATGTGATTTTCTACCCTTCATACTAGCAAAGAAATATGCAGTATTGGCATCACCTAGCTAAGCCATTGTATTCTAGACTTCTGTTTACAGATGTCGTCCTCTAGACTCCATTTGGCCAATTTTTCTGTAAGTATTTTCTCCATATCTATCATATTTTGAGGTATTGGAATTACCCTCATGTTGATTTGTTTGTTTATAAGTTCCCTCCTAAGCATTTGAACTATGTCAGAAACACCCATAAACTCATCCTTATTTAATTTCTGCATTTCTCTCCTTACCATTTTTAAATTTCTCCATATCCCTTCCATACCACCACCTAGTATCTACCAGCTTTCCTGCACCCTATCTCTGTGTAAAACCCGAGAGCACCCCGTATTCGCTACCGGCGTATTCGACCTCGAAGAGGTCTTATACAAGCCCTTAGCATTTGTCATAACATGTATCATAGAATAAAATCATGGAAAATTTAAAACTTTTACTTTGGAAGTTCAACTTTACTTCACATATGAAAAACAGAATCTAACTTCGTCACAATGTACCATATAGACATAGGAGTATCGAAAATGGGACTTAGCCCTTACATCAATAAGAAGTCTTGAAATAGAAAAGTACAACAATGTCTTTCAACATAAGCAAAGAACTAAACATAGAAGCTAGATCATAGGGTCTTGTCCTCGGACTTGAGGACTCACCAACTTGGGGAAGCAACTCCAAGTGTCTTGAGAAGTAAGCTGGAATCCTCAACAGCCCGAACCTAAATGTTTGGGGAAAAGGGAGAAAATATGGGTTAGTACAACACACGTACTAAGTATGGCTACTATGCATAAAAACCATTGAAACATGCATAAAAGGACATTTATTCAAAACATGCTTTTTACCAAGTAAATCCACTATTCACACAAATTAAGCATCATAGTCCAATCCAACATAATATCATCCCAACATCTAGACAACCCAAGCAATACTAGTGCAATGCAAAGAATAGATCCCCATAACCCTATTCAAAGCCAAGTATCACATTAAGCAACCTACTTCATGCATACATTCATAAGATCATATTTCATCATAACTTACCATACTCATAATGATCATACATAACATAGCTTCAACATACATAAGTCATAATCAACATAATCATAAGAGAACACTACTACAACAATCTCTTAGGATCCCACAAGTGCAATGCGCAAAAGAAGTCCCATACCCTCCCTTACACTATGTAGCAACCCTTAAGAAAGCCCTAGTAAGAGTTCACACCTTTCATACCTTCATTTACTTTTACATTAGGGAAAATATTGTAATAACCGACATAGACCATGAGAGCTACAGGAATCCAGTGTTCTACTCCTACACCGAAAAGAGAGGGTTAACACTTGCCTAAGGTGTAACCATTCGTACATAGCTATCTAGGTGGATCCACTAAGCTAAAGTCCTATGTGGGCACATAGTTAAGGGTCAAGGATATTACTTCTAGAAACCCTAACTTACTAAACGTGGGGGTTTCCATATCATGAGACAACACATACCGTGGGTAATCCGGACTTGCTAAACGTGAGGAAACCCATATGGGGAGCCGGACTTACTAAACGTGAGACCCCCATCTCATTTACATGCCCTTTCGGTGCTAAGCATCTAATTCCCTTTTGTAATCATATTTAGTCATCACATAAGTTCACATTAGCCTTTACTAGACTCTTATGTAGACTTCTTACCATAATAGCTCATATGTGTTCATAAGTGAGTAACAATCCATTCACTTTAGAAACATTTAGCAAGTGAGTAAACCTTTCACTTTACATTACACTATAATCATGAGGACTACCTTTCAATCATATATCAATCATACCGTAACATACATACATACTTCATAGCTAATTCAAGTGTAGAGGGTTAAGGATGAGGAAACTAGGTCATCAACACTACAACAACACATTAGGTATAACATCATTACAACTAAGCAATTCACCTTTCATACTTGAGTTCAAAGAAGAACCAACCTTCATACCTTATTGCCCTTCTTGGGACATCCATACTTCAATTACCAATTAATTCATAACCAATACATAATACAAGGTAATTCATGAAGTAATAACATAATCAACATCAATATAAGCAATTGACATATTCCCTTCATAGCCTTGAAGGCTTCATTCAATGACCCAACCCAAATTTCATAGAAATTATACATAACCTAGGGTAGAATAATCATACAAACATGAATTACATAACATCACATTCAATTCATAGCCTTCAATTGATATCCAACACAAACTAGGGTTAGAATTAGGAAAAGAAGGAGAAACATGGATCTTATGGGGAATTCTTCAAGAAACCACCAATACAATATAAATTCATCCATAATTGTTCATATAGAATCAATCAAAGTCAGTTTATAACATCAATTTTACTTTAGAAAGAAGACCTACGTTTTTGGATTGAAACCTAGAAATTGGAGATTTTGAAATTCATATTGAAGGGCCTCTTGGGGAGAGGAATCCCAAGAGTGATAAGCAACCATACCTTATTGACGAATTAACCACGAAAATCCGAGTTGAAACCTTGGAGAGTTGGTCTTCTTCTTGAAGCTCCAATCTTCTTCAATAGAGTTATTGGGAAGAGAGAGAGAGTAGAGAGAAGGAGGAACTTTAGGTTTGAGCTTTGGGGTTTTGTGTTTGAGTGATAAAAGTGAGGTAAATTGACTTAAAAATCATTATATACACGTCCCCTAAAGTACCCTATATACCCCTCACTTAGTTGGACTCTTTAATGAACTAAAAATCGATTTCTAAATTTCTGCATTTTCGTCGCGGACTTGGCTGTTCCCTGAAGATATTTGGAATTCAATTTTGAGACAGTAGAGTCTGCGATTCGACCGCGTTGCGAACTAACTTTTTGCTCCTTGGGGGAGCTTGTCCGCGATGCGGAGCTATTCCCTCCAAGTGCAATCTGCAAGCTGCCTTGGCAGCTTGCTTGGCCAAGGTTGGGGTCCTTCTCGGGTCCCCTTATGGTGGCCCCAGGGCATCGTATTCGAACGTTTTGACCCTATAAAAATATATTTACCTAATTTAAACCTTTTTACAAGATTATACCATCATACGACACTCCCAAACCTTCCCAAAACCTAAGGACACACTAGAACACATTTTTCTCTAGTTTCCGAACATCGTGGTCGTTTCTTGACGTTTAGACTATTACTCTTCCAAACAGAGTCAATTGCATTAATTTAGATTTAGAAATATCATTTTAACTATTTTTAAGTCATTATTCATAAGGTGAGGCTCTAACTTAAGTCATAGAATTTCCGAGGTGTTACAATATCCCACCCTTAGGAACATTCGTCCCCGAATGTCACTTGGACTTCTTTCTAAGGAGACAATGACTCAAACTAGCAACACAACAACCAGTCACATCAACCACATTGTTTCATCATATCATATAGGAATTTAATCCACATCATCACTATGCTCAAAATTCTTTACTGCACATAAGTATAGGAGGAACTACCTTCTCCATATTCAATGAGCATCAACATATATATTAAGCAATCAACAAGACATTTCTTTCACAAGACAACATCAAGCATGCTCATTACAACTTCTCATGAAGACAACATCTCACAACATCTATGGGTGCAATTTCAACCATGAGAAACAAAATTCATGAAAACTCAAAATACAACTTAAGCATGAATTTTCACAAAAATATACACATACAAGGAAATCATGTCATAATCATCAACACACATGATTTTCAATTTATACCAAATTAAGACAGACTACTAACCTCAACTTTTTCTAGGAGTAGGAGGAAAAAAATGAGGGTAGCGGGACTTCATGTCGGCCTCGGCCTCCCATGTTGCACCCTCAACTAGGTGGTATCTCCATAGGACTTTTACGGAGACAACCTCCTTATTCCTCAACTTCTTAACTTGACGATCAAAGATTTCGACCAGAACCTTTTCATAAGTGTAATGAACCGAGAGCACCTCCTAACCGTTACATGCGTATTCGACCTCTCGGAGGTCTTATACAAGCCTTAGCATTCACTCATCGCATAGGTCATAAAAATCACTAAGAATTTAAAACTTTTATTCAATAAATGCCATAAGACTTCAAGAGTCAACAACATTTGAAAACATCAATACGCAAGCGGAACTACTAATTCTCTTTAGCCAATCTTAGACAAGAACTTGAAACGTACTAAGGGACACGGCCCCTTTACAAATGAAATGAAACTTAAGTGTCTATTACAATGACTAAGAAACTTCTAAACATAGTCCTCGAATCTTGAGGACATACCAAAGACTTGGAAGAGTGAAGCAATCTAAGCAACTCCAAAGCACAATCTCCTCCTAGTTACCACAACCTACACTTGTAGTAAAATAGAAGAAAGGGGTTAGTACAACATACATACTAAGTATGAGGATATGCAAAACATGCCAAAAAGGACATTTGTTCGGAAGTTATGCTTTCATGCCATTTTGATAAAATCTCATGAACATCAACATAATAGGCACCTTACAAGTCACAACCAATAATACAAAGTCATATGCTTCACAAAAGCTCTTAAACATGCATAACCCATTTACCTTTTACCTTCTTGCCTTGGACCTCCACCTTAAGTAACTTTTAAGCAATACCTTTGTGCAATGTATGGGCAACGTCCCATACCATCACCCACACTAAGGCACCACCATAAGGTCACACAAAGTGCACTTACCATGCATACCTCAACCTTCACCAATTAATCATATGAGACATATAAGCACATAAGCCAACAAGTCACTTCATAAAACTAGAACACCGATCAAATGTCATCCCAAGACTCACCTAAGTAAGACATGGTGAGGCAGCCCATACTACCTCTCCATACCACACCCAAGTGATCCTTAAGGCTACACAAGACAAGCTCCCTTCACATCTCAACATAAATCGTTGATTCAACTTAATGCATTTACACAACTTCATTCACTAATGACATAAGATCATCACATACATTCAATTCAACATAAGCACTTACATTCAATTCATTATGACTCACTTTCACATTAGCATGCTCAAAGACCAAAACTTTCATTAATTAGCCCAATAAGACTCATTCATTCATTATCATTACTAAGACACACCAAGATCTCCCTTAAATGTCTACTTGTGCAATGTCTAGATGATGTCCCATTCCACCACCTATCCTAAGTAGTACACCCTTAAGAGACCCTAGTTCATTCATTCATTAATGTGAGGAAAGAGCCTTAAACGACATAGACCATGGAGCTTGACATGGAATCCCGGTAGTACCCTTACCGGATGAGGGATCCCTACTTGCCTAAGGTAGGGTCATTTTTTAGCCTTTACGTGGTAGAGACCACTAGCTAGTCCTATGTGGGCACATAGTTAAGGGATAGAAGGATTGCTTCTAAGTACTCTCATCTCAACTCACAAAGGAGAACCCATCTTAAGGGTTGCTACTAAATACTCACATCTCAACTAACGAAGGAGTATCCACTCATCTTCATATCCTCTCGGTGCTAGAAACTACTCCCCCATGGAGTTAGGACATTCATTTCATTTATTCATTTAGAGATAAGGATTGCTACTAAGTATTCTCATCTCAACTCACGAAGGAATACCCATCCTAACCCTCATTCATTCATTAAGAAAGCTCCTGGATCAGCTAGGAACCCCATTCATTTAAAGAGTACTTTATGAGACTATCCCTACAATAGACCCAACTTTCATTCATTAGCATTAACTCCCATTCTTTTCATTCAATCTTACATTTTTTTCATTCATTCTTCACTAGGTGTGAGAGTAGGTAAACATAGTCTACCCTAACCTCACGTTCATTATAAGTCATTCAAAGAAGACAACAACCAAACATAACACATAAAGTCTCTTACACAAGGTCACCTTTCATGCTCTTAGACCATACACAAATTCACATCATATCACATTACCTTAACATAATCAACATTACTCAAAACAACAATCATCTAACTTTGCCTACAAGGCCATGATCACAACATGCTTATAAAGTAAACACCTCCCCACTTTCAAAGGGATCAAACCTCACAATTCTAACATTTACTACATATATATATATATATATATATCTATATATATAAAATACTAGAATCGATAATTTATTCACAACTTCATCATCATGATAAGCCTTAGGTCACAATTGCCCATTCAAGGCCAACATCCAATATAACACAATTGACCATCAATTCCTCATAATTCAATATAGATAAATCAATAGCCCATAACAATCTACACATTAATATCACATTATTAGCTCATAATCAATAGATCCACTTTAGACCCAAAAATTAGGATTTCAAGATATGCAAGGGTTCATGGAGTTTTTGATCTTAAAACCATCAATATTAACATAACTAATCATTTGAAATACTTTCATGAATGAACCCAAGCTTAGAATTGAAATTGGGGTTCTTAGTGTTTTTGAAAAACATTGAAATCACTTTGATTTGGCTCTTTGATTGAAAGGAGGATCAAAGATAAAATCCCCATACCTTTATGATTAATTTCCTAGGAATTTGAAGGTGAAATCAGTAGGAACCCATCCCTTAGCTTGAAGCTTCATCAATGTCTTCCATGGAGTTCTAGAGAGAGAATTTATTTGAAAGGGAAGGTTCAATTTGGATAATGAGGTCTAATTCTAGATTTTGGGATTTTAACCACTTAAAATACCCTAAAATAGGTAGAATAACCGTTTATAATAATTCCCCAAAGTACTCAAACTACCCCTCACTTAGTTGGACCTTTTAAACAAGTCAAACTTGAGTTTTATTTTCGCAGATTTTGTCGGGAAACAAGTCCGCGACGCGGAGGTGTTCCCACAAGTTTCTGGAAATTAAATTTCTAGAGAGTAGAGTCTGCGACACGTTCGCGACGCTGATCAAACTTTTGGCCCTTGGTGGAGCTAGTCCGTGACGCGGACATGCTATCTTCATGCACATTTTCAAGCTGCCTTGGCAGCTTGTTTGGCCAAGGGTTGGGGTCCTCCTCGGGGACCCTTAGGGTGGTCCCGAGGAGTCGTACCCGAACGTTTTGACCCAAAAAACATTTATTAAGTCACTAGGGTCACCTCCACTGATTTTAGACTCCAAACAACACATAAAAACATGAACAACATACTAGAACACACCAACACGTAAAAGACTAGTTTCCGAACGTCTTGGTCGTCCCTTGAAGTTTGACTTCCAAACTCTTTAAAACTGACTAAAAAGGCTATTCTTCATTATTTTAACAAGTTATTAATGCATGAAACCCATGTGAGGCTCTACTTTATCCTACTTCATTATGAGGGGTGTTACAATATCCCCCACTTGGGAACATTCGCCCTCGAATGACACTTAAAACACTTATGATGATTCAATGACCCTACTTGTCACAAACCGAGAGCACTCTCTAGTCGTAACCGGCGTATTCGACCTCGAAGAGGTCAAATACAAGCCTCATGGATCATTCATTCATCGTATAGACACTAAAACCCCCAAGGAAAAAAACACTTTCTTCACACACGGAGAAACTTTCATCAAATAACAAGCGGAAGACTTTCTAGACTTTATCCAAGATGTCTCAAAACCATCTAATACTTGAATACAACAATGGGACTAAGCCCACTCAAAACTATAACAAAACTACAAGACATAAAGGAACATGTTGGTTATTGTCCTCGAATATATGAGGACTCACCAAGTCTTCATCTTCAAACACCTTCGAAACCTATCCATCAACCATGGAATATCAACATCTCCAATTCCCTACACTTTAGTCAAAAGGGAAAGAAAGGGGTTAGCACAATTAAGTACTCAGTATGGAAACCATACAAAAACATGCTAAAAAGGACATTTGGTTAAAAGTCATGCCCTATGCTATTTTAGTAAAACTTTATAATAATTCCCCAAAGTACCCAAACTACCCCTCACTTAGTTGGACCTTTTAAACAAGTCAAACTTGAGTTTTATTTTCGCAGATTTTGTCGGGAAACAAGTCCGCGACGCGGAGGTGTTCCCACAAGTTTCTGGAAATTAAATTTCGAGACAGTAGAGTCTGCGACACGTCTTGACGTGGACTAAACTTTTAGCCCTTGGTTGAGCTAGTCCGCGACGCGGACATGCTCCCTCCATGCACATTTTCAAGCTGCCTTGGCAACTTTTTTGTCCAAGGGTTGGGGTCCTCCTCGGGGACCCTTAGGGTGGTCCCGAGGAGTCGTACCCAAACGTTTTGACCCTAAAAACATTTATTAAGGCACTAGGGTCACCTCCACTGATTTTAGACTCCAAACAACACATAAAAACAAGAACAACATACTAGAACACACCAATACGTAAAAGACTAGTTTCCGAACGTCTTGGTCGTCCCTTGACGTTTGACTTCCAAACTCTTTAAAAATGACTAAAAAGGCTATTCTTCATTATTTTAACAACTTATTAATGCATAAAACCCATGTGAGGCTCTACTCTATCCTACTTTATTATGAGGGGTGTTACAATACGAAAGGTTCTCATTCACCCCTAAACCTTCTAGAGGGAGAATGGACACCGGGTCACCTATACACTTCTTTAACATAGAAATATTGAACATCGGGTGAACCGGGGCCAATTCAATAGGCAATTTCAACTCATAAGCGACCTTTCCGACACGATTCAAGATCTCATAAGGCCCAACATACCGGGGGCTAATTTCCCCTTCTTACCAAACCTCATCACCCCTTTCATGGGTGAGATCTTCAAGTATACCCAATCACCTACTTCAAATTCAAGATTCCTCTTTCTATTATCGCATAAAACTTTTGCCGACTATGATCCATTTTCAACCTATCCCTTATAAGTCAAACTTTTTCCGTAGCCTCATAGACTACCTTGGGACCAAGAAGAGGAAATTCGCCTGCTTCAAACCACCCAACCGAAGATCGACACCTTCTACCATAAAGTTCTTCAAAGGGTGCCATAGAAATACTCGAGTCGTAGCTATTGTTGTAGGAAAATTCTATCAAAGGTAGGTGGTCATCCCAATTACCTTTGAAGTCAATGACACACGCTCTCAACATGTCCTCTAGGGTTTGGATGGTGCGTTCCGCTTGACCATTCGTTTGAGGGTGAATGCGGTACTAAGTTTCACTTGTGTACCAAGCCCACTCTGGAAACACCTCCAAAAATAGAAAGTAAATTGGGCACCTCTATCCAAAATAATCGACAACGGGGCCCTATGCAACTTCACAATCTCCTTAATGTACAACTTAGCATAATCTTCTGCCGAATAAGAAACCTTGACGTGAAGGAAATGGGCTGATTTATTCAATCTATCCACAATGACCAAAATGGAGTCATGTTGCCTACGGGTTCGAGGTAAACCTACGACGAAGTCCATATTGATCTCTTCCCACTTCCAAGTGGGGGTATCAATATCTTGAGTTAGACCTCCCGGTCCTTGGTGCTTGGCTTTGACTTGTTGGCAATTTGACCACCTAGCCACAAAATTTGCTATGTCTCTTTTCATTCCGTTCCACCAATAAATCTCACGTAAGTCACGATACATTTTGGTGGCTCTCGGATGGATGGAATATCGGGACCCATGGGCCTCCTCTAAGATTGTCTCTCTTAGGCCATCCACATCCGGCACAAATAACCTCCCTTGGTGTCTAAGCACCCCATCCTCTCCTTGAGAGAAAGTTTCTATTTCTTTGTTGAGAACCGACTGTTTTAGTTCCATCAAAATAGGGTCAAGATGTTGCTTAGACTTCACGTCAACAACAACCGATGACTTGGAATTTTGACGGACCATGACACCTCCTTTTGGGGAATCTTCTAGTCGGACACCCAACCGGGCTAGCCTATGTACATCACGGGCTAACTCCCTTTTTATCTTCTTCCACATGTCACACACTACCCATAGATACATGACTCAAAGCGTCCGCAACCACATTTGCTTTTTCGGGGTGGTAAATGAGACTCATATCATAATCTTTCAAGAGTTCCAACCACCTCCTTTGTCAGAGATTCAATTTTTTTTGGGTAAAAACATATTGAAGACTCTTGTGGTCGGTAAACACATCCACATGTACCCCATAGAAATAGTGTCTCCAAATCTTTAAAGCAAAGACTACGGTCGCTAGCTCAAGGTCATGAGTTGGATAATTCTTCTCATGCACCTTGAGTTGTATCGAGGCATAAGCTATAACCTTACCATGCTGCATGAAGACACAACCCAAACCCACTCGGGAAGCATCACAATATACTACAAACCCTTTGGTGCCCTCCAGTAAGGTCAAAACCAGAGCGGAGGTGAGCTTATGTTTCAACAATTGGAAGCTCTTTTCACTAGATTCCGACCATTCAAACTTGGACTTCTTTTGAGTTAGGGTCGTTAATGGAGATGCAATAGATGAGAATCCCTCAATAAACCTCTGGTAGTAACCGGCCAAACCCAAAAAACTTTGGATGTCTGAAGGACTCAAAGGTCTAGGCCAACTTTTGACCGCATCAGTTTTCTTTGGATCAACTTTTATACCCTCACTAGAAACAATGTGACCAAGGAAAGAAACCGATCTTAGCCAAAACTCGCACTTGCTAAAGTTAGCATAGAGTTGGTGATCTTTGAGGACTTGCAATACTATCCTTAAATGATTCATGTGATCATCCTCACTTTTAGAGTATATCAAGATGTCATCAATAAAGACAAATAACAAATGAGTCTAGAAAATTTCTAAACACACGATTCATAAGGTCCACGAAAGTTGTCGGGGCGTTTGTAAGACCAAAGGACATCACTAAGAACTCAAAATGACCATATCTTATTCGGAAGGCTGTTTTCGGAACATAACACCTCTCACCCTAAGTTGGTGATAACCCGACCTCAAATCAATTTTTGAAAAGTAACTCGCTCCTTGAAGTTGATCAAATAAGTCATCAATCCTAGGGAGTGGATACTTGTTCTTAATGGTCACCACATACGAAGAGATCCATCCTTCTTCTTCACAAATAACACCGGCGCACCCCAAGGAGATATACTAGGTTGGATGAAACCCTTATCCAACAAATCTTTGAGTTGAGCTTTTAATTCCTTCAACTCCGTCGGGGCCATCCGGTAAGGAGGGATTGAAATGGGTTGTGTATCCGGCAATAAATCTATGCCGAAATCTATTTCCCGTTCGGGAGGAATCCCGGGTAAGTCATCGAGAAAGACTTCCAGAAAATCCTTCACTACGGGGACCGACTCCAAAAGAGGAATCTCGAACGTAAGATTCTTGACCCTCACAATATGATAGAGACAATCCTTAGAAATTAACTTACAAGCTTTTAGACATGAAATGATCCTTCCCCTAGGAACGGAATTTCCTCCCTTCCATTCTAAAATGGGCTCCTTAGGAAATTGAAACTTCATAATTCGGGTCCTACAATCTATGGACGCAAAACAAGCATAAAGCCAATCCATCCCCAATATAACATCAAAGTCTAACAAATCAAGTTCCACCAAATCAACTAAAGTGACTCTATTGGGCAATGATATGGGACAACCCCTATAAACTCTTTTTGCAACTATGGAATCACCCACCGGGGTAGAAACCGAAAAGGGTTTATCTAAGACATCAGGAAACATATCAAACTTCATAGCCACTAAAGGGGTTACAAAAGACAAAGTGGCACCGGGATCCAACAATGCATAAACACTAATTGAAAATACTTGTAACAAACCGGTCACAACATCCGGAAAGCTCTCTTGATCACCTCGGGATTGGAGAGCATAGAAGCGATTCTTCTTAGGAGCATTGGGATTTGGGCCACTTGCTTGTGCTTGAGCATTTTCCCTTCCTTGAGCCTTTAGCATAGGGCAGTCCCTCCTCATGTGGCCGTCGTTACCACAACCATAGCAATTTCCCATGCCAACTAGGCACTTGCCTTCATGTTTTCGACCATACTTTGAACAAATAGGCTTCTCAACATAAGGACCACCACCTCTTGCTTCTTGAGGCTTGGAGGTAGACATTTTACCTTTGTTGACCCTTGGAGTGTTAGGAGGACCTTGGTTGGAAAACCTCTTTTTGAACTTTGACTTATCTTGGATCTCAAACCTAACCTTAGAAGAATTTCCATCATCGGCCCTTGACCTCTTCAATTCTCTACTAACTTGCTTAAGTTTTTGCTCCACAATTTGCTCGGCATGAACCATAAGGCGAGAAATGTCCATGCTTGGGATTAGCATAGCCGACCTACATTCATTCACCACAAGATCGGATACCCCCATAACAAATTTGTTCATTGTAGCTCTAGAGTTCGACACCAAAGTAGGAGCATGCTTGGACAATTGAGTGAACTTGAGGCCATACTCCTTCATACTCACACCCCCTTGACGGAGGTTGATGAATTCTTACATTTTCCTCTCCCTTAGTTCCAAGGGGGAAAACCTATCAAGAAAAGCCGTCTTGAATGTAGCCCAACTTATCAGACCCTCTCTAATAGGTCTTCCCTCCTTCCATTGATCATACCACACTTATGCCACATTTTGAGTTGATAGGCATCTAACTCCGCCTTTTCTTAAGAAGACACACCCATAGCCTCTAGAACCTTAAACACTTCATTGATGAACCCTTGTGGATCCTCTTCCACTTTGGAGCCAAAGAAAGTAGGGGGATTCATCCTTGTGAAATCCCTTATCCTAGAAGCGGTAGTGCTAGCATTGGGGTTCACTTGCACCCTAGTATCCCTAGTAACTTGAGTGGCCAACACTTGAGTCAAATTATGAATAGCCGACCTTATCTCAACATTAGACATTGCCCCTTCTTCAATTGGAACTTTAGGGTTTTGAGGAGCTTGAGAGGGTACCACCTCATTCACATTCTCCTCGCTGGCCCTCCTTGCATTGTTCCTTCTTGTATTCATTGCCTATAAGCACAAGAGAAGGATTAGAAGAAAAGAACTAAATAGAGTGAAGACTCTTAGGCATGACTATGGAATAACAAAAGAGTGAAAGTTCCTAAGCATCTCGTAGCCTCTCATTCATAAGTGTGGCGCGCTTCACACCCATGAACAAGACTCTACTCGATGTGGTATCTTGTGACATGAATCCTACATTATTCTCAACCTTATCCTCTGATACCAAGTTTGTAATGACCTGAGAGCACCCCGTAGTCGCTACCGGCATATTCGACCTCGAAGAGGTCTTATAAAAGCGCTTAGCATTCGTCATAAGATGTATCATAGAATAAAATCACGGAAAATTTAAAACTTTTTACATTGGAAGTTCAACTTCACTTCACATATGAAAAACAGAATCTAACTTCGTCACAATGTACCATCTAGACATATGAGTATCGAAAATGGGACTTAACCCTTACATCAATAAGAAGTCTTGAAATAGGAAAGTACAACAATGTCTTTCAACATAATCAAAGAACTAAACATAGAAGCTAGATCATAGGGTCTTGTCCTCAGACTTGAGGACTAACCAACTTGGGGAAACAACTCCAAGTGTCTTGAGAAGTAAGCTTGAATCCTCAACGGCCCGAACCTAAATATTTGGGGAAAAGGGAGAAAATATGGGTTAGTACAACACACGTACTAAGTATGGCTACTATGCATAAAAACCATTGAAACATGCATAAAAGGACATTTATTCAAAACATGATTTTTACCAAGTAAATCCATTATGCACACAAATTAAGCATCATAGTTCAATCAAACATAATATCATCCCAACATGTAGACAACCCAAGCAATACTAATGCAATGCAAAGAATAGAACGCCATAACCCTATTCAAAGCCAAGTATCACATTAAGCAACCTACTTCATACATACATTCATAAGATCATATTTCATCATAACTTACCATACTCATAATGATCATACATAACATAGCTTCAACATACATAAGTCATAATCATCATAATCATAAGAGAACACTACTACAACAATCTCTTAGGATCCCACAAGTGCAATGCGCAAGAGAAGTCCCATACCCTCCCTTACACTATGTAGCAACCCTTAAGAAAGCCCTAGTAAGAGTTCACACCTTTCATACCTTCATTTACTTTTACATTAGGGAAAATATTGCAATAACCGACATACACCATGAGAGCTACATGGAATCCGGTGTTCTACTCCCACACCGAAAAGAGAGGGTTAACACTTGCCTAAGGTGTAACCATTCGTACATAGCTATCTAGGTGGATCCACTAAGCTAAAGTCCTATGTGGGCACATAGTTAAGGGTCAAGGATATTGCTTCTAGAAACCCTAACTTACTAAACGTGGGGGTTTTCATCTCATGAGACAACACATACCGTAGGTAATTCTGACTTGCTAAACGTGAGGAAACCCATATGGGGAGCCGAACTTACTAAACGTGAGACCCCCATCTCATTTACATGCCCTTTCGGTGCTAAGCATCTAATTCCATTTTGTAATCATCTTTAGTCATCACATAGTTCACATTTACTTTACTAGACTCTTATGTAGACTTCTTACCATAATAGCTCATATGTGTTCATAAGTGAGTAACAATTCTTTCTCTTAAGAAACACTTAGCAAGTGAGTAAACCTTTCACTTTACATTACATTATAATCATGAGGACTACCTTTCAATCATATAGCAATCATACCATAACATGCATACATACTTCATAGCTAATTCAAGTGTAGAGAGTTAAGGATGAGGAAACTAGGTCATCAACACTACAACAACACATTAGGTATAGCATCATTACAATATAAGCAATTCACCTTTTAAACTCGAGTTCAAAGAAGAAACAACCTCCATACCTTATTTCCCTTCTTGGGACATCCATACTTCAATTACCAATTAATTCATAACCAATACATAATACAAGGTAATTCATGAAGTAATAACATAATCAACATCAATATAAGCAATTGACATATTCCCTTCATAGACTTGAAGGATTCATTCAAAGACCCAACCCTAATTTCATAGAAATTATACATAACCTATGGTAGAATCATCATACAAACATGAATTACATAACATCACATTCAATTCATAGCCTTCAATTGATATCCAACACAAACTAGGGTTAGAATTAGGAAAAGAAAGAGAAACATGGATCTCATGGGGAATTCTTCAAGAAACCACCAATACAATATAAATTCATCCATAATTGTTCATATAACATCAATCAAATTCAGTTTATAACATCAATTTCACTTTAGAAAGAAGACCCACGTTTTTGGATTGAAACCTAGAAATTGGAAATTTTGAAATTCATCTTGAAGGGGCCTCTTGGGGAAAGGAATCCCAAGAGTGATAAGCAACCATACCTTATTGATGAATTAACCACGAAAATCTGAGTTGAAACCTTGGATATTTGGTCTTCTTCTTGAAGCTCCAATCTTCTTCAATGGAGTTATTGGGAAGAGAGAAAGAGAGAGTAGAGAGAAGAAGGAACTTTAGGTTTGATCTTTGGGGTTTTGTGTTTGAGTGATAAAAGTGAGGTAAATTGACTTAAAAATCATTATATATACGCCCCCTAAAGTATCCTAAATACCCCTCACTTAGTTGGACTCTTTAATGAACTAAAAATTGATTTCTAAATTTCTGCATTTTTATCGCGGAACAAGTCCGCGACGCGGAGCTATTCCCTGAAGATATTTGGAATTCAATTTCGAGATAGTAGAGTCCACGACACGACCGCGTCGCGAACTAACTTTTTTCTCCTTGGGGGAGCTAGTCCGCGATGTAGAGCTATTCCCTCCAAGTCCAATCTGCAAGCTGTCTTGGCAGCTTGCTTGGCCAAGGTTGGGATCCTCTTCGGGGGCCCTTAGGTGGCCCCAGGGAATCGTATTCAAATGTTTTGACCCTGTAAACATATATTTACCTAATGTAAACCTTTTTACAAGATTATACCATCATACGACACTCCTAAACCTGTCCAAAACCTAAGGACACACTAGAACACATTCTTCTCTAGTTTCCAGACATCGTGGTTGTTTCTTGACGTTTAGACTATTACTCTTCCAAACCGAGTCAATTGAATTAATTTAGGTTTAAAAACATCATTTTAACTATTTTTAAGTCATTATTCATAAGGTCAAGCTCTAACTTAAGTCATAGAATTTCTAGGGTGTTACACTCTGAATTCTGGATGTTTCCCTATAGAGCTGTAAAATCTGAATGGTCTCTTTTGTGTATCTTTTTGTTCCTCTACTATAAAACCTAATGGAGAATGGTCTGAGAATAGTGGATCTATAGCCATGACTTGTTTTTTGAAATTGATCCATAGCCATGACTTGTTATACTGACATTGTTTCCATCCATGCATCATTGACTAAACCTTTGTCAATTCTATTATAAACATGCTCATATGAAGTGTATTTCCTTCCTCCTATATGTAATTTTGCTAGGTTACAATCGATTAAACATTTCGAAAATCCCTTGTCTTTGCATCTTGTACTTGACTACCAACAGGATTGTCCTCTTGTGTTGGTGTAGAGTTGAAGTTCCCCATAATCAACCAAGGATCTCTGATATGATTGTTTAGTTGCTGAAGTGGTGTCCACAAAGGAATCCTGGTAGCTATTGTGTGCAATCCATATATTGAAATTATATATTGTTGTTTTTTGTAACCACCAAACCATGTATGTATGGTTCTACATCTTCCATCATGGTGAAAGTAATTTCATTGGGATTCCAAACCACCCAAATTCTCCCTCTCATAGTGATGTTGTCATTTGTGCACCATTCCCATCCTGGCAGGCTCTTCTTAATAATCAGACTTGTTCTTGTTGATATTACTATATGTTCATATATTGTTATGATCTTTACCTTATTTCTCCTTACAAACTACCTCATCTCTTTATGCTTCACCTCTTGGTTGAAACCTCTCACATTCCATGTTACTATCATAAGGTTAAGGTGGGTTTAGGTGGTACCTCCATGCTTCCCCCATTTTCTTCCCCACTCTGTTGACTTCCTGTATGGCTAGGGTTCCCTGCATCAATATATGTACATGCCCTTGCATCCTGGATATTATTATGCCTTTCCTTGCGGAATTTCTATATCTAACAGTTTGCCATTCACCTTGCTCCCATCACCCGTGCTACATCTATCTCTGGCTGATATGTTACCTTTTGAGCCTGAGGCAAAACCTGCCCCATCTCATTAGCCTGCTCCTTACCTATTACAGTGATAGGTATCCATTCTTTCTTTTGTCCCTGTCCTTGGATTTTTTTCTGAACTTGTGGATGTGCTGCTAGCTTATCCACACATGAATGACCCACTTGTAAGCATTTCTGGCAAAACATAGGCTTCCATTCAAACCATATTTGCTTCTCCGAAACTCTCCCCTTAGGAACATGAATTTTAATTACCTTGGGCAGAGGTTTTGTGATATCAACTTCAACTAGTATTCTGGCAAATGAAATTCTATTTACTTGGGTTGTACATTCCTCTGCATATTGTGGCTTCTCCAAGCTACTGCCCATCTTAATTAGTACCTTTGGATTCCAGCAATTAAGAGGTAAGTTTGGGAGCTTAATCCATAATGGTGCGGTGGTGAGTATCTCCTCCTTAGAATTAAACTCTGGAACCCATGGCTTCATTATAACAGGTCTTTTCACTAAGTAATGAGTCCCTGAACATGGCACCATATCCCTCTCTTCCTCATTGGCAAATCTTAGCACAAAATAGCCATCTCTATGATATAAGATTGTAGGTTTCGCAGAGAAGGTACCCTGACCAAGGATGAATCTCTCCACAGCTCCAATGGATGGTGTTGTGCCCACCACATACACTACTATCGATGGTGCCCATTTCTCATTATCTTGAGCAACATC
Organism: Solanum verrucosum; assembly: GCF_900185275.1. Taxonomy (NCBI): domain Eukaryota; kingdom Viridiplantae; phylum Streptophyta; class Magnoliopsida; order Solanales; family Solanaceae; genus Solanum; species Solanum verrucosum. Next base: position 740,526 of record NW_026020290.1, on the reverse strand, counting down.
TTCTGTCATAATTTCTACTACTTTTTCCCCTTCGACTATCACAAGTGGTATGTAGGTTAGATTAGTAGCAAAAAAGTTTGCCAAAGATACCTCTGGTGCTTCACTATTCAATTCAAGCCTCCTTTGTGCTTGACCTGAGTGTTTTATCTGTATTACTGTTCCATTGATTTCTATCGAAATCTATTGCAGCCCAGCTCTAATTCCGTTCTGCTTTGACAGCTCCGGCCACTACTTATTCCTTATTACTTTCCCCTTCTCCTAACTTAATGCAATCGCCGGACAAATTGAAGCTTCTTCTGGTGTTTTCAATTGTGGATCAGCAATCAACTCCTAGTTACTTGTGGTGGTCCTGTTGTGTAGCTACTAGCAATACCCTGACTTATTTCTTCCTCACGATGCCTTCGTGTGTCTGTGTGGCTGTCCCCTCCCCATTTCCGGCAAGGTGCAAGTCAGTACACTCTAACGTGCGCCATAGCTCAGAGAGAGTAAAATTTTATTAATAGTCCTTAGAAATAATTAAATATATGGGTAACGAGTTTTTTAAATACCATTTAACTTTTATAAGGACTATTAATAAAATTTCACCTCAACTTCTAAAGCATCACACAGGGCAAACCTCTCAGCTTCAGCAAATACAAGTCACCATGACTGTCTCTCACACAAAAAGCCTTCGAACTACATTCATCCTTATACCTACTAGGACCATCAGTGTTAAACTTATACACCCCTGCAGAAGGATATAACCATCCAAGGTAGGAGTTGGGCACATTATTAAGCCAAGGATATTTAGAAAAGAGTCATTAAAAAATGTTTCAATTTATCTCCCTCACCATAACATTCCTAGTCATTCTTCCTCCATGCTTTGTAACATCCATTTTTTTTCAAATCTTCCAACTGATGAAAAATTGAAAGAGGTCTAAACAGTGGATTCAGTTTAACAACACAACTAGCACTTCACCATTTATATATGGTTTGTTTCCGCTGAAAAAAAAGACCCTAAACTCCAGATGCTCCTGCAAATGTTATCCATAGAAAATTAGAATCAGTACAGGACACAGATAGATGGTCAAAGGTCTCTTGTACAGAATTGGAGCAACAACAACGTTCCACAACATCTGCTATTCTGTTTGTAACCAACACCTCTCCTATAGGTATTCTTTGAAACCACATCCACTAGATTAGGAAAGAGATTCTAAATGGAATGCCCTATCACCATATGTTCATAATATCCAACTACTTCTTCTTTCTTTGTCTAACAATATTCCAAGCACTTTTTGTATCTTAGTTAAGGATTTCATAGGTAACATTCTCAATCTTGGTCTATCCACTCTTGAGACTACATCAAAAGATTGATCTATTGATGGGTGTAAATGAGCTTTTTCATCAAAAAGGTCTATGACCTCTTTTTCATTATTATTGTACGCTTGAGCTCTTACCCTGTGTTTGGACTCCTTTCTCCAAATCTTGCAACATTTTCTATTAGTTGTTGCTTGTCATTTATCGTGTTGCCTTTAATTTGAACCGTGAATATAAAATTTGTGTTCTAGCATTTCTTTGTTCTGAGAACTTAAAACTTATCAGCTATTTAAAATTAACTATTTAAAATCAGCTAATCCAAACGGGATCTATGTTTAAATTATGAGACATTACATGGAAATCTGTCAAGGTATTTCGAGGAAAATATATTGGTCAAGAGGAGAATCCCATAAAGAGGTAATAAACTAATGGACTCAAACTGCTACAACTCCTATATAAATTGTTGGGAATATCATAGCAAAGACGTCGATATATACATGTTATTATTTCTTCAATTTCAGCTTAACTTTTCTTTTGATAAAACAAAATCATTGTTGTTGTCCCAAATGTTTTGTCGATTTTGGTCAAAGTACCAAATTGGGTTGACCAAATACAATACGGATCCCACATCCACACCATGTCCTGTCGACACAGATACAACACTAAAAGTGAAGAGTCCTATCAACTTAGGAGAGACGAACCAAACTTAGTTGAAGTATAGATAGATTTTGTCACTTAATGACTAGGAAGTAGAGATTTTTGTCACAATGCTTCAGATATTGGGAACTTTTGGTGGATGCATTGATTAGGGGGAAACTAGATAGTAGAGGGGTCTTCTTAGTGTACAGGAGGGAGAAAACAATGAACACTTATTCCTACACTGCATGACAACTATAAATCTGTGGCACATGTTCTTTTGTATTTTGGGAATAACTTGGGTAAGAAGAAGCATCTGTATGGTGAAGAAGAAGTAGAGACTGTCAACCATCTCTTCCTTCACCATAGAATAACCAACATTTTGTGGAATTTCTTCCTCAATTTGAAGGGCATGAAATGGATTATGCCTAGGAAAGTTACGCAAACTCTTAAGATATGGAGCAATTATGCAGGCATTATTGGGCATAAAGAAAGATGGAAAATCATTCCAGCTTGCATCTAGTGGTCTGTGTGGAAACAAAGAAATCTCATATGCTTCCAAAACAAGAGTAATTCCATCCAGAAGATTAAGATGAACTGCTTCATTTTGTTTCTTTTTTGGTGTAAACAGGAGCACACGGTAGATCTAGAATCAGTTACAAATGTTTTAGGTTCCTTGTAAATTTTGCTATAGGATTAAAGATCCTCCTGCTACTCTCCACGATTGTAATTAGCAACCTGTAATTTGTTGTGGCAGGTTCTTATTTTTGTTTTGGAATAGAATACAAGTTGTTACCTTCTCAAAAAAAAACTTGGATAATACCTAGTTCTACTTTGCACTGCTAAACAGTTGATGGAGTATTGGGAATAGAGGTGGGAGGAGGACGGGTGGAAGATCATTCCAGCTTGCATTTGGTGGACAGTGTGGAAAGAAAGGAATGGTACTAACATTTCTATCCAGAAAAAAATAAGATTAATTGTCTTAGTTTGTTCTTTTTTTGGTGTAAGCAGAATCTGTTGGGGGAAGTAGGAGAGTTAGTATATTGAATTGGCAATTATAATTGTATAGGTTATGGTCAGGGCCGCAGGGGTTTAATCACCCTTTCGATGATTGTAAAATTTCCAACTTAGCACCTTTTTCTGGGTGGCTAACTTTTTACTGAATACAACTGTTATCTAAAGAAAAAGTTGTGGAGAAAAAAAGTCAACTGGTGTCATCAAATTTGCAAATTCACAAGTTTATTAATTGTAATGGTATGTGAGATTTTCTGTAGTGTATCCACGAAGGGTGCATACTGAATGTTTGAGGATCTAGTTTCTTGTTGCTTTTACGTATTCCATGTAGATGTCAGATGGATATTTTCTTATGTTCTTTAGCAACACATATTGGATTACGTGTAGAATAAATCCTATCATGCTTGTTTCCAAGCATTGAATATTTTTAATATTTCATCCTCTTATGTTCTTGTCTTTGGCTAGGTGGGTTATGTTGGAAGAAAGTGATAGAGCACGCCTCTTGAAAGCTTTGTCTTTGTTAAGGATTCAGCTTAGCTAAAATTGATCGACTAACTGATGAGTCCACAAATTGGACTCATTTAGGGATATATTTTAATAGAAATTGTGTCCTTAAATGCTTATTTTATCTCAATATCTGATGAAAACCCTTGAGTTTCAGGTATTTGAAGTTTGAAGGAAAGCATGGACAATACGTTGCAAAAAGGAATGAAAAGGCTGAAAAGAAAAAAGAAATGAAGGCCTGAGGATCGCCAAGTCCACATGGCGAGTCGCCGAAGGGTCTTACTTCACCTTTTGTTCCAGTATGCTGAGCCCTGAAGGAAACGATCAAGTCGGTGGAAAAAGGGACCAGTCGGTACATCGCCGAAAAGTTTCGCAAAGCAGTACCATGTCGCCCAATGACCCAAAGCACGACGATGCTGAAGGCTGGTGCAAGACGGAGATGAACTACACCAAAGGGCTAATCGTCGAGTTGATCGACGATTCTGACTAATGACTCCGAGTGATCCGCTGCAGCACAAATTAGTGAAAACTATAAATACTTGGTAGAGTTGTAGTTTTAAGTGTGGAACAATTATTATAATTTTCACTTAGAGAATAGTACTTTTTGATATTTTTGCTCTAAGTTTGAGAGGGTTTTGAAGACTTGAAGAAGAAGAGGGTTTCATCTCCAAGGATTTGGACTTAGGTCTCTTTGATTCTTCATTCTTGGCCTGTAACAAGACTTAAATATTCATATGCATTTGAATGTAAGCTCATTTAGGTATAAATTTCTATCTCTTGATGTGTGGCTAAAAACCCCAATTCTTGGGGTGTGATTTAGTGAATATGGGTTAAGATAATTATTGGGTCTTACTTGCTGATAGTATATTCATAGTTTAAATGTGATTTCGTTTAGTAGTTGTGGATGAATTTAATGAATTTGTAGTTGCAAATACAAGTTTATATATGTGTTTTTGGCTTGCTCGAGAGAGAGGTTATAAAATTAAGACCACTAGATTGATGGCCAGTGTGAATGGGTCGACATGAGGTTCAGCTCGAGAGAGTGAACCCTAGTCCCATGTCCACACACTCAGCTCCAGAGAGAGTGAGAGTGACTGAGTTAAGGCGTATGTTGGTCTTCATGCGGCAAATGGGTGTTCGAGAGGAACACATTTGAAACGAGGTAAGTTGCTCGAGAGAGAGCTTATCCCCCTTAAAGTCTAGCCTAGTAACACTTACTCTATTAATCTTCTATCGAAAGCATGTATCCAATAATCTAGCTTAACCCGTATTTCCATCACATCCCAAGGATCCCCTCTCATTACTTAGAAACCCTTGTTGATTTTGTTGTTTTTTACTTACTAGTGATAAAAACCCCAAATTGTTAATTGACACTCTTGTGTCCCCCCCTTTAATTTACAATATTTTTACTCATTAATGTCTTTAGCTACGACTAGTTAGAATAAAATTTTATTTTTCTATAAATTCTCAAAACCACTCTCTTGGGACGATCCCAACCCTTGGTTGGGTTACTAAACTATTGTACGATCGTAGACACTTGCATCGGAAGTTGTGTCTTGATTACGCAAACATCAAAATGGTGCCGCTGCTGGGGAGTTGTGTTACTTGAGAATAATTAGTAGAGTAGAATTTTGCTTTTGTTAGTCGTAGTTTACTAACTTAATTTTTAGTTTTGTTTTGCTTGTTTGTGTGTTGAAATAGGAAGAATGAGTGGGAATGATGACAAAGATCCCAAATGGACCAAGTGTTATCTTCTCTCTACCCAGAGACAAAAGAGGGGTGACATCATGAAAATGAGGCAAACCTCACTAATGGAACTTGAGTGAGGAGTTCCGTCGTGCCACGACGTTAAATAAGGTGCTTCTTGGGAGGCAACCCAAGGTTTTACCGCTTTATTTTTGCTTTAAGAAATAATGGTGTGTTGTTTGTGTAGGTTAAAGTATGGAAAGTGAGTGAAAAGTGCAAATTAGCGAGCCAAAGGTCTAGTTGGCGCATCGCCGAAGAAGTCGGCCACCCCAACTTACACCGTCGTTGGACTAAAGATGATTTCAAAGTGGAGTCTGTAAAACTCGACGTGCCCAGGAAATTATTGGCGAATTGCCAACCTGGTTGGCAATTGCGATCTAGTTCGCCGTTTGGACCCCCAATTAAATTGGAAGTCCGGTAAAACTCGACGAGGTAAGTATCCACTCGGTGAGTCGTAGAATGGGCTAGAACTGGACGGTTTCTTACAAGCCCAAAGGTTTAAACTTTCAAACTCTACAATTTCCCTCACTTTAGACCTTCACAAACTCGCACCCGTTTAGTATTTTCAATATTTCTTGCATTTTTACTGTATTTGAGTTGTTGATTGGTGCTCGGAGTTGGATTACATTACCGCGTAGCATTTCAAAAGTATTTTAATCGGCATCTAAGGTTGGTTTTCTAAACCCCGAATTTATTTTTAGTAATTTTCTACTCATTTGCAATGATCTTATCTTAGTGATATGTGTTGGGCCTCTCTGATCTTAATTGTTTTTACTTATGCTTGTGAAAATCTTTCCCGTAGTGTTTATATTGTTAAAATCCCATATTTTTTGTGCCTTAAAATTGGTTAAATTTTCTGGGGTTGTGCTTGCATGTTGTTGAGTCTAGCAGGGAGAATTCCAAGTATCTCGAAGATATGGTAAAGACCAATATTGTCATGCCACCCCAGAAAAGAGCACGGGATATCACAATAAATGAAGGGGGGTCAAATCCTCCAATGACGGGAAGACAAGAACCTCCACCTAGAAATAAAGGCAAGGGCAAGAGGCCCACTTCTGATAGGAAGACCACTATCAAAGATCCTAAAGTTCCTTCGTGGGCCCAGGGATTCTATGCAACTGTGCAGGCCTTTTTGGTGAAAACACTCTTGGCAGCTCCTAGTGGGTCTGATACTGTTGTTTCTTCTGAAGCGACTCTGGGTACTGAGACCCAGGACCAGAGTGATGCACCGGGCACTGATGCCCAGACAGATGGAGCGACTATGTAGACAGGACCCCCTCTTTACCTCCCTCTCTATCTTACTTTATTTCACTTTTGGATATTTTTGTTTGCATTTGAGGACAATTGTTTTATTTGTGGTGGGATGAGGCTCACCTTTTGTGATTTTGTGACTCTCTGGTTTTGTTTATATATTGGGTTGTGAAATGAAATTGTGTTTTATACACTGCATCTTGTGGATGTTTGAGCTTGTGGCTCCATGTTTTTAATTGTGAATGATTTTTTACCGTTTCGAAAAATTTTGCCACCTCTTGTCTGTATTGAATGTGGTTGTTCCTCGGCAAATTTGAGTCTCAATTTCGATCAATATCGATGACTTGAATAGTGCTAGCAATCGAACGAACATGAATGTACAGCTATGATGAGACCAAATGAAGTGGCATAGACAATATGTGAACTCTTTACATCTCGTTATGACTAGCCTATTGTCGAATCGAGTCTCTTGTGGTGACCATTGCACAGTAGCAAAAGTGTGGAGTCTTGTTTGACTTTAGTGTCAATGCCTTATGTGATGATCTTACCTTGAACCATGCATGATGGATCCTAGAATTTGCCCCATTAGTCTGATTGACTAATTAAGGCTTTCTCTTGACATGATCTTAGGCAACTTCTAAGAGTGTGAGACAATTTGACATATACATCTTTTGTGACCTACCTTGTGAGTGTGTGAACCATTTTTGAACACCCCTTGAGCCTTACTTTTCTTTGGAAGAAACTTGATGAAAACAATGACCTCTCTTTATCCATCACCCATAATCCTCATGAAGTTGTGGTTGGTTGAATAGCCAACTTAGGCTAAAAGCCTAAGTTGGAGGTGTGGTGAAAAGATAAGGGCAATCAAGAAGTGCAAGGAAAGTCTCCTTTAAACCCATGGTGTTGAGAAAAATAGAACCCCTCCATATATATCGAAAAAAAAGTGAAAGAAAGAAGAAAGAAGAAAAAGAATGAAAAAGAAAGTTGTGGAATAAAGTACCAAAGAAATGGGGTACCAAACAATCCATGGGAAGCGAATAATAGGATGACCTATGATGCACTAATTGAAATGATGAAGGAAAAAGAAAGGAAGTGTTGAGAGTACCACATTTCATGAGGATAAAAGTCACTGAGCCTAAATGACCATACCTTTACACTCAGCCCCGTTACAAACCTTGTTAAGACCTTTGTGATCTTGAGAAAGTCAAAACAAATGTTGATTGGAAAATACGGGCAAACCTATGGGTGAAAGCATGCATTGTGTTCATCTTTGTGAGTGTGAGCATTGTATTTGATTCTTGAACTTTAAATTGATTATACCTTTACGTGTGAAAATGGAATCATCATTTGTGTGAGGGCATTCGAAGACTTTTGTTGAGCTTAAACTTGCATTTGAAGCAAGTATTGCGAGCTTGAGAATCTTTGGTAATAGTGTGTCACAACTTGAATCTTTGAGTACACAATTGATCCTTGCATAAGTAAATTGGACCTTGTTGTGTACATTCATAATTGAATCTTGTGTAGAACTGTTTGAGACATCCTTGTTAAACTGCAGAACTTGAGTTTTACTTGAGGACAAGCAAAAGTTTAAGTTGGGGGTGTTCATGAGTCCACAAATTGGACTCATTTAGGGCTATATTTTAATAGAAATTGTGTCCTCAAATGCTTATTTTATCTCAATATCTGATGAAAACCCTTAAGTTTCAGCTATTTGAAGTTTGAAGGAAAGCATGGACACTACATCGCAAAAAGGAACGAAGAGGCTGAAAAGAATGAAGAAATGAAGGCCTGAGGATTGCTGAGTCCACTTGGCGAGTCGCTGAAGGGTCTTACTTCGCCTTTTGTTCCAGTGTGCTGAGCCCTGAAGGAAATGATCAAGTCGGCGGAAAAAGGGAGCAGTCGGTGCATCGCCGAGAAGTTCCGCGAAGCAGTACCATGTCGCCCAATGACCTAGAGCACGACGATGTTGAAGGCTGGTGCAAGAGGGCGATAAACTACACCAAAGGGCGAATCGCCGAGTTGATCGGCGATTCCGACTAACGATGCCAAGTGATCCGCTGCAGCACAAATCTGTGAAAACTATAAATACTAGTTAGAGTTCTAGTTTTTAGTGTGGAACAATTATTATAATTTTCACTTAGAAAATAGTACTTTTTGATATTTTGCTCTAAGTTTGAGAGGGTTTTGAATACTTGAAGAAGAAGAGGGTTTCATCTCAAAGGATTTGGACTTGGATCTCTTGGATTCTTCATTCTTGGTCTGTAACAAGACTTAAATCTTCATACCCATTTGAATGCAAGCTCATTTAGGTATAAATTTCTATCTCTTGATGTGTGGCTAAAAACCCCAATTCTTGGGGTGTGATTTAGCGAATATGGGTTAAGATAATTGTTGAGTTTTGCTTGTTGATAGTATATTCGTAGTTTAAATGTGGTTGTGGATGAATTTAATGAATTTGTAATTGCAAATACAATTTTATTTATGTGTTTTTGGCTTGCTCGAGAGAGAGGTCGTAAAACTAAGACCACTAGATTGATGGCCAATGTGAGTGGGTCGACATGAGGTTCAGCTCGAGAGAGTGAACCCTAGTCCCATGTCCACACACTCAGCTCGAGAGAGTGAGTGGGTTAAGGCGTAGGATGGTCTTCATGTGGCAAATGAGTGTCCGAGAGGAACACATTTGAAACAGGGTAAGTTGCTCGAGAGAGAGCTTATCCCCCTTAAAGTCTAGCCTAGTCACAATTACTCTATGAATCTTCTATCGAAAGCATGTACCCAATAATCTAGCTTAACCCGTATTCCCATCACATCCCAAGGATCCCCTCTGATTACTTAGAAACCCTTGTTGATTTAGCTATTTTTAACTTACTTGTGACAAAAAAAACCCATTGTTAATTGACACTCTTATGTCCCCCCCCCCCCCTTTAATTTACAATGTTTTTACTCGTTAATGTCTTTAGCTATGACTAGTTAGAACGAAATTTTATTTTTCTTTAAATTCTCACAACCACTCTCTTAGGACGATCCCAGCCCTTAGTTGGGTTACTAAACTATTGTGCGATCGTAGACACTTGCATCGGAAGTTGTGTCTTGATTCCGCAAACATCACTGACCACTGTAGTGTGTGCACAAAATGCTGCACAAAAGTGACTAACGCTAAAACCATTTATTTACCAATTATAGTAGTTTTAGTGAGAGGTGTCAAACAGGTGGATTGTGCGGGCAAGTAAAATGGGGAGAGCCAATAAATTGTTATGACTTAGCCTCTTCAAAGTTTATTGGGTAAAGATGAGTTTGTTCAATCTAGACTTATTAAGTGGATTTTGGATCTGCCTCTCAACCTCCAAGGTAGCTCGTGAGAAGGTGTTTGTGCACAATCATGCAAATAGACTGCAACTTATATCCTTAATCAGTGCGAGATTTTTATGCCTCTTGTACATGCCCTTGACTTGACCTTTGGAGCATGAATAATATAATGTAGGACCCTACACTAGGTAAAAACAAAATATGTATGAGTCTAACTCTTATACTATGTTGGTGAAAGTAGACTTAAGATCTCGCTCAATTCTAAGACCAATATGAGGTGAGAATTGGCCACAACCATATAGAATAGACACAATGTATGCACTCGACCATTGTGGGACTCTAACAAGGCTAAACAACATTCATATGGTCCCAATTTTTGTGACACTTTACTATCTAGTCTGTCTCTAAAAGAATTAACCTTTCTATTTTTGGAAACTATTTATTCAGTAACCACCCCTCATTTAAAACGATAATTTTAGTACTTCGCATATATATGGCTTACATGTGAAAAAATATCTTTAATTTGTTAGACTTCGTGAAAATAGGACAAACTTTGGGAATAGAGTTTTTTTATTATTCCCTCAAGCATGTTGGGATTTAAATAGTGTTTACTAGTAATCATTAAAAGGAAAATAAAATAATTCCTATTCCTATTCACACAACCATTCACATCGGACCATTTCCCATATTTATAGGAATGGGTTCTTACCATGTTAATAATTTCTTTTAAGGAAAATGTCCTAATTTATAGCACTATCCTCTTCCAATTTCTCTTATTTCTCACTGGTCTTTGCCAATGCCAAATAATTAAGAGCCTGTTTGGATTGGCTTAACAAAAATAGCTTTTAAGTCAAAAAATAAAAGTCAAAATTAAATGACTTTTAAGTAAAAAAATAAAAAAAAGGGGAGACCTACTTTTGGTTTTAAACAGTTTTTAAGTCATTTTAACTTATTTTAAGTTATTTTAACATTGTCAAACACTTCCAAAAGCCAAAAATGACTTAAAATAGGTTTGAACAACTTTTACGCCAATCCAAACAGATTCAAAGGTGTAACGACCTGATTTTGTCGTTAGGGAAAAACCAATGGAGAAAGAATTAGGGTCGGAAAATTTTTGGTAGTAACTTGGAATTCCCTAACCTAGTCCAGATTTGGATGAAATTTGAGTCAGTGAGGTCTAGGGAAATCTAGTAATGAATGAGAGATCTAATTATGAATTTGATTACATGAGTGAATAGCTAAGACTATAAGGAACCCGTACGACTTTACAGAATTGAATTCGGGCTAGTAGAACTCCCAAAATGATCTTAGCGTGAACGGGTAACAATTTGTCTCTGTGCAAGCCGTCGGACCGGGATTAGGGCCTCCAGAGTGGGATGGGATACGCTATAGTGGGAAAAATTCAGCTTAAAGTCATATAAACCCCTAAATGACCGTATTTGGCACTTTTCGATATTTAAAGATAAGGAGACTACCCCAGACGAGTTCTTGATCGTTTCTCACCATTCTTGAGGCCAAAGGTAAGCTTTTCACTCCCCGAATCCATTTTTTGATCCGTAGAACGTAATAGAATGGATAAATATTGATGGGGGAGGATTTTGTTAATAATTCTATGGTGGAAACAACCCTAAATTGGGTATTAGGATCTTGGGTTTGGTCTAGGGTTATTGGGTTTGTTATAATCCAGATAATTAGACCTTTGATTGTTGATCCTTGCGTTAATTGTATGTTTTTAGACCACGAACAAGCAGGAAGAATCCGAAAAGGGAAGATTCAAGTGCCTTAGGAGATTCAAGCTTGGATTCGAGGTAGGTGATAGTTGTGATTCTATGATTGTGTGATGTATGTATGTTTGTTCTTACTTCATTATGATACATGTATGTATGAGAATGTTGCATTATTGATCACACTTGTTGTAAGTGAGGATAATTGAATAATTGTATGTCATGAATCACCTCTTATTGTATGATTGTGAGAATATACATTGTGATTGTGATTGTGGTTGTGGTTTGTTGAATGGGAAGGTGTCACAATCCGACACACTAACTGGCATCGGTTGCCACGTTTCGGCATAAATATGGGATCGGATTGCCACGTTCCAGCATACCTAACTGGGATCGGATTGCCACGTTCCGGCATAAATATGGGATTGGATTGCCACATTCCGGCATGCTAACTGTTTGGGTTTGGGTTCCATGAGAGAACCATTGAATTGGGTTCTGTGAGAGAACCATTGAATTATGTTGTGTATCTACTTGTGATGAGTTCGTTTATATCTAATGATGATTGATATTGAAAGACGGTATGTTTCTCAAAATTGATATAATTGTGATATGTGAGAATCATGAAGTTGTTCATTGTTCGTATATGTTGATGATATTGTATATGTTCGATATGTGCATGTGATTATATTGTCGTATTGACTAATGTATGTTACACTTTGTGGGATAGCCATGTGATCCTACTAGTACACAGTGGTTGTGTACTGATTCTACACTTGCTCTTTCTTTGTTGAGTACAGGGCATCGTCAGTTGGCTATTGATAGACCTCAGCTATGTGACTAATGAGCGTGACCGGATTCAAAGGTGAGCCAGTTCTTTCGGGCTGCCATGGATCTCTCTTGTGTAAGTCCACTCTTTTCGGACTCAGACTATTTGTTGTTGTATAGTTTCGGGATTGTACCCCTTGTTCTTAAACTTGTCATTAGTAGAGTTTTGGTACAATGACTTTCAAGTTCTATGTATTTAATTCCGCATTTGTTTAGTTAATTAACTTACTTCCGTAACTTAATTGCCTTGGTTTAGTTTAGTTGCTTAGTTTGGGTTGTAGTAGGGGTTCTCCCACCGGATGGTTAGTGTGGGTACCAATCACGACGGTCTAGGTCGTGACAAAAGGACATTATCTTATGAAATTCTTGTGCTTTGTTGCATCAGCTTCAGAATGTACATCTATAAACACAAGGGATATGTTCAGAGGACAAACATTATCTCCCGAGCTCTCTGCTTTGTCTCTCTTCAATTTTTGCCTCTAGTTGACTCTCTTTCGGGATATTGGAGCTTAAACCATATAACAATAGTACAATCACTATTTATTTGGGAAAAAAAACTGATTGTGACATTGGACGAATTACATGTACAATTTGTAGGAAATATAGAACGAGAATACTATCTTTAGAGAATGCTCAAGGTTTATATAAGCTACTTAAGGCCACTTGAGATGATTACAATCATCTACTACATCACTATTTATACTACTCAAAATAGAAAACAAAAAGTCTTGCACAATTAACTAGATACATGTATCACAAATTACTAGATACATGTATTACAAAATCCTAAAAGACTTCTTGAAAAACTAAGAGACAATATTGAAATACTAAACATGTGTGAATGCATTAATTCCAACACAATTTAGTAACCATATAAGTGATGGCTACTAGCTAAGGATAGGTTTTAGACTTGATAGAGAACTAATATTTTTTCGTTTCATATTTATTTATGCTCTTTTTGAATTTCATTTTCCACAAGAGTTTATAATTCTGATTAAATCTTCTTGTTACTAGATTTTCTATAGGATAAATTATATTGAGTATGCTGATGATATCAAATGAGCTTAAATGAAGAAGTAGGGATTCATATAGGTGATCCCAACTTATTGAGGCGTAGTTATTATTGTTGATGACATTGATGCCATCATTATGATGTATCCTCTCTCTTTTTTAATTTCCAGTTTTGGCGAAGAAAGTATACATGGAAGGAATATTTAAGCAAGTTACTGATCAACGGTATTGGGATCTTTGGAATCGCCAAAAATTATCTTTTGAACTGGAGTTAAAGAGGCAACATGTAAACGAAGTTAATAAGGTGCCATCAGAATGATCAATGTTAATGCTTTTGTTCCTTCCCTTCCTAATGTTTTCCTCATCACTTGAATTTTCTCTTTTTTGTAGAGCTTAACAAACCAGCTGATTCAATTGGATAGACATTTTAACAATCTTGAGTTGAATAAGTTTGGTGACGCTGACGGGATACAAACAAGTAAAAGGGGTTTCCAGAGCAGTGGACAACCTAGGTATTGGGTTTTTCCCGTTGTCTTTCGATACACAAATAGGTTTATCTTGGTTATGATTGTCTACTTTATACTCTCACTTCAATATCATTGCACGTATTGCTTCCAACTTTCCTTCACGAGAATAATAAATTTGCTTCTCCATCATGCATTCCCTCTGTACCAAAACTTTTTTTTTCATCTTTAGTGATTAAAGTTAGGGTGAACGTTGGAGCTATTTGCATTTCAGGAATTTCCAGTCCTTGCACAATTTACGTAATACAATGAATACACAGCTATCAGTAGAAGAACAACTTTCTGAAAGTCACTCAAAACTGGTGACTGATTTGAGCATACATTATCCTGCAAAAGGTCAGAATGTTAGGAAGGAATTATTTGAAACAATTGGTCTATCCTATGATGGTGCCTCTTACAAGTCTCCAGTTAGGGAAAAGGTTGTAAATACACCTTTCAACAAGGCAGTAGCAGTCTTTCTTGATGTTAAAGAATGATCCAGGAGAAAGCAGACAAGTCCTGTGAAGAGCTCTGAACCAGAGACAGCAAGGAGATGTTGTGACTCACTTGATCGGGTAATATTCTAGCCTTCTCTTGAGATGCCAATGAAATTTCCATTTCCAAGTTGACACCTGGATCACCTTTAGGTGGGTTGTTGCTTTGTTGTGTAAAATATCATATTTTGGTATGAATAGTTGTTGTTGTTATATATTGATGATCTGACCACTTTAAACCTCATTATTTCACTCATTGTGCACATGAGGAAGTGACTTTTAACACAACTGTGTAGTATAAGGGAAGGCCCTAGGCCCTGATGGATTTACTTTGGCGTTCTTCCAACATTGTTGGAGTAGAGTTAAGAGCAATATTATGGAGACCATTGATGAGTTCCATGAAAGAGGGGAGTTCGAGAGGATCTTAAGTGCTTCATTCATTTTTAGTACTCCTAAACGGGAGGGAGCTACGCGCCTTGGGGACTATAGGCCTATTGATGTAGTGGGAAGCATCTACAAGATCATATCTAAGGTGCTTTCTAATAGACTTAAAAAGGTTCTGAATGAGACTGTTTCATCTTCACATAATACTTTTGTGGAAGGTAGGCAGATCTTGGATGCAACTTTGGTGGCATTAACCATTGATTGTAGAGCAAAAAGAAGACCTAACATGTATGGAATTACAGGGACCTTCACTAGGTTGTTGGAAATTGGGGTAACCACACATAGGTTGTGTTGAAAATTGCTTTAAGTTACTGCAATAATTTTATTTTTAGCCTAATAATAAGTTGCTTAGGTTTAGGATAATTTTAATTTTAATTTTTACTAGGTTGTTTTAGTTTGTTGAGATATTTTAATTTTTTGAATTTTGAACTATGCAGATTTTTGTTGTAAGTTTGCTATTTAAAGCCCCCTCTTATGCTTAAGAAAAATATTTAGAGACATTTTCAACCCTTTTTTTGCTACCCCGTCTTTTGAAAAAACTAACATTGGTATGAAGAGCCTCCTTGATCTGAAGGGATATTTGAGTTCTTTTAAAACACTATTTTTAACCCATCACGGTTATTTTCAACGCACATACTGTTTTTAACCAATATCAATTTTAACCCACTTTTCAACCATGACAAGCAACAATCTCTCTTTCAATGCCCCACAATTTTTTACCGATGAAAACTATTAAATTTGGTGGGTGAGAATGAAACCATACTTTAGAACCTATGTTTTATGGGATGTTATGATGGAAGATCAATCCTTGAAACAACTCCTTGCAAATCCTATCATTGTCCAGATGAGAGCACTTTCAAAAGAGCTTTAAAACAGGACAAGATTCTTGAGGTTGTTTTTAAGCACAAAACCGATGGAAAAAAAAGAAGAGAAAGATCAATATCAAAAATTGTGCAAGTTCAACATAATCAAAAGAATTCAGCATCGACTATCAAAAAAATAATTGAGGAGCAACTTTTTGAATTTGCAGTAACTAAAGTAAATGAGGAGGGTTGAAAATTGTTTTTAAGTTACTGTAGTAATTGCCTTTTTAGCCTAATAATTAAGTTGCTTAGGTTTAGAATGATTTGAATTTTAATTTTTTACTAGATTGTTAGTTTGTTGAGATATTTTAGGTTTTTTGAATTTTAAATTATGCAGATTTTTTGTTGTAAGTTGGCTATTTAAAGTCCTATGCTTAAGAAAATTATTGATAGACATTTCCAACCCTTTTTTTGCTGCCCCATCTTTTAAAAAACCAACAAGTTGGTAATAAAGTGGGAGTGAAGATCTAAGAGTGGTCGTTTGGTAAAGTGTATAAAAATAATGTTCAATAGAGTGTATTAGTAATGCGTGCATTAGTAATGCTTGTATTAGTTATATTTGTATTATTTATGCATAGATTATTTCTTATGCATTGTTTGGTTTGGTATATTGAAAATAATATGCATTGTATAAAAATATTTATTTAAAAAAGTGAGTACAATGGAAGGGTATATGTACTTACAAATATTTTGCAAAAGAAAAAGAAAGACAAGTTATCGGGCTTTCTGAATCCTAGATTACATAGTTAAGCACAAAAGTAAAGACTGTTATGTTTTGCTGTCTGTTATTATTTGACTAGGTTGAGTAAATTATGTAGGTTGGTGTGGGGTAGATAGTTGGGAACTTGCAATTAAGAGGAGAAACTTAAGCATCTATTCAAATAAGAGGAGAAACTTAAGCATCTTTGTCACTGGATCAGAAACATCACCAGTCTAAGACGCGAGAGAGACCAGTGACTGCTCAATTGAATAACTTTAATGCCTCTTCCACCTCTTCACAGCAAGTTAGAGGCGAAGGTTCCCAACCTAAACCAATAAATATGCTGAATGTGTGTTCAATGAATTGATGTAATGCAATTTTAATATATTTTGCTAAAACATATGCAGGTCTTCATGATTTACCAGCAAAACAGTCCACTGAAATCCTTTTTTCCAATGGGCGGATGGACTTTCGAGACATGCAACTGACACACCACCAATGAGTTCTCCAGTCTCTTTACTGCAGCATGAATCACAGTTGACTGCAGTCACTAGCCAATATAGTTTGGTAGATACTCCCAATCTTGCTACGACAAGATCAAGGAGAAGCATAATATCACTTAAAGATATTGTGCAAATAGGTGGACCAAAGGCCATTCTGCCAGGGGCGGTTGGTAAGGCTTGTAAAAATGTCCTTGGCAAATTGGGGGGTCCATTTTTTAGTTAATAGGTAGGATTAAATTTTAAAAAAAATTAGAACTAAGACAATAAATGCAAAGGCCCCATTTTTTAGTTAATTAGGAAAGTAATTTTTTTAAAAAAAAATTGTTAGAGCTAAGTCAATAAATGTAAACGACTAAATGAAGTGATAATCATAGATATGACTATGACTTTTTAACTTTTCAATAAAAAGTTGTGTACTTTTTTTTAATGTACAAGTTATCTTCTTTTTTTTACCTTCTTTTTTTTCTAATTTTATTTTTATATATTCTATTCTCCTCCCTTCTATTCTTCTCACTTTCTCTTTTCTAATCTTACATCTCTCTTATTCAAAGCTAAAAAATTTACTTGTTATATTGATAGTTTATATTTTAAATTTGGAGAAAACTATATTGCAGCAGCCCGATTCATTTTCGGAAATCAAGTCTTCATAGCTTTTGAATTCGGTAATATCATTCTAATTTCTAATATTATTTTTGTTTCGTGTCTTATGTTTATTATATTTTTTATTTGATATTGTAAATTGTGTTTAAAATATTTGTTAGATTTTAATATGTCAACTAGAAAATATGAATCCGGTCATTCAAAACTTAAAAAAAAAAAGAAAAGTCGATAACTTGATAAAATCTCAAAAAGGTGCTCTTGATAAATTTTTGGAAAACAATGATAAAATTAAATCAAAAAAGGTAGCGGAATGCTCTTTAGAAGAACAAGTTACAAACTTAGTAGAAGTTGAGTTAGATAATGATATAAATCAAAAAGAAGAAGGAGAGGAAATTAGTGAAAAGTCGGATGTAGATTCCCAAGAAAATCAAGAACTTATAAATGAATTAAATAATCATACTCCTAAAAATATCTATGATCCTAGTCAATGGAATATTGTTGATACAAAGTTAAGAGACTTATTAGTAGAAAAGGGACCAATTAGAATTACCGACACATGTTTTCCAAAGGATAAATTTTTAAGGCACTTTTCTACTACATATTATTTTCAAAAGTTGGCAAATGGAGAAAGACATGAAAGAAGATGGTTCGTTTATTCCAAATATTTGAATAAGATATTTTGTTTTTTTGTAAGTTATTTAATACGACCTTTAATGCAAAGAATAATAAGTTAGCTAATGAAGGTAGTAGAGATTGGAAAAATCTTACTACTAAGCTTAGAACCCATGAAACAACTAACCAACATATTACTAATATGAGTTCATGGATTGATTTAGAATTTAGATTGCATAATAATAAAACGATCGATAAAAACATTCAAGACCAAATTAATAGAGATAGAGAACATTGGAAAAATGTATTGTCAAGAATTATTTTTGTCATAAAAACTCTTGAAAGAAATAATTTGGCATTTAGGGGGGAAAATGAAAAAATCTATCAAGAAAATAACGGAAACTTCTTGAGTCTTATTGAAATGATTGCAGAATTTGATCCAATTATGCAAGAACATATTCGACGAATCAAACATGATGAAATTCATAATCATTATCTTGGACATAATATACAAAATGAATTAATAAATTTATTGGCAAGTGAAATTAAGAACAAGATTATTGAAAAAGTTATAAAAACAAAGTATTTCTCTATCATACTTGATTGCACGCCAGATACAAGTCATCAAGACCAAATGTCTTTTATAATACGGATTGTAGATATTTCGACAACTCCAATAAATGTAACCGAATATTTCTTAGAATTCTTAAAAGTGGATGATACAAGTGGAAAAGGTCTTTTTGAAGTTATTTTAGATGAAATAAAATGTATTGGACTTGATATTGATAATTTAAGAGGACAAGGATATGATAATGGGTTTAATATGAAGGGAAAACACCAAGGAATTTTCTTCGTCTACTAAGCGGTGGAAAATTTTAAAAGATAGTGTACCTAGTTTAACTCTTAAATCATTGTTACAAACACGGTGGGAAAGTCGTATTGAAAGTGTTAAAGCAATAAGGTTTCAAACTCCACAAATAAGAGATGCTTTATTTAAATTAGAAGAAGTTAGTGATGATCCAAAAATAAAAAGTGAAGCTAATTGTTTAGCAATTTTTGAGCTTGAAAATTTTGAATTTTTATTGGGTATGACTATTTGGTATGATGTACTATTTGCTGTAAATTCAATTAGCAAAAGTTTACAATAAAAAGATATGCATATTGATGTCGCTATAGATCAATTAAGAGGTTTAGTTTCTTTTCTTAAAACATATAGAGAAGAAGGATTTACAAGTGCTATGATTTCGGCTAAGGAAATTACATTAGAGATGAATATTGAACCTGTATTTCGTAAGAAACGTGTAATTTATAAAAAAAAACAATTTGATGAGAATGTTGATAATGAAATCACAAGATCTCTTGAAGAATCATTTAGAGTTGATTACTTCTTATACATAGTAGACCAAGTCACCTTTTCACTTCAAAATAGATTTGAACAATTTGAAGTATATGAAAATATTTTTGGTTTTTTATTTAGTGGGAAAAAATTGAGATCATTAGATGATGAGAATTTAAAAAAATATTGTCTTAATCTTGAATGTTCCTTAAAACATAATACTCACTCCGATATTGACGGTTTAGACTTATTTTCTGAATTAAAAGTGTTAAGGGAAATCATAAAAGTAGAAGGCAATACTCTAATTGAGATACTCAATCAAATAAAAAGACTTGATTCTTTTCCAAATGCTTACATTGCTTATAGAATAATGTTAACAATTCCCGTAACAGTCGCCTCAGCCGAAAGAAGTTTTTCAAAATTAAAAATAATAAAATCTTATTTAAGATCAATAATGTCTCAAGAAAGATTAAGTAGTTTGACTATATTATCGATTGAAAAAGAATTATTAGAAGAGATTGAATACACAAAAATTATTAATAACTTTGCATCTCAAAAAGCTAGAAAAATAAATTTAAAATAAAAACATTTATAATTTTGTTTTTAAGGCCTCTAGTTTGATTTTGAACTTAGGCCACCAATGGATTTGAGCCGCCCCTGCATTCAGCAATCAGGGAACAAAATGCAGTAGCCAAACACGTCAAGTCCTCCTGCACAGACATTGACCCCAATCAAGTTTACAATTGAGACTTCAAATGCTGATGGTAAACCTGGAATCACCCAACCTGTCAGAGATTGGAAGAATGCACCTATGACAAGTGGAAGCACACAGTTTGAATCTGACAGTAGTCCTAACTATTCCTTACCAACTGCTACTGCTGCTAATTCTGCCTTCACTCTGTCTGTGAAGGTCATACACTCAGAAGTTGTAAATAAAAGACAGGGTAATGAGATTTCATTTTCTTCCCAAGCATCAACAGAGAGTTCCTTGTCACAAGCAAAAATCATGCCATCAGCATCTTCATCTTCTTCACAAAGGCCAATGTTGTCAACAATATCATCTACGTGGTCCATTTCTAAAGCCAATATGGGTTCTAATCAAAAGGACTCTCAATCTCAATCATCAGTTGCTTCTCTGACGCAGTCTTCATCTCTTCCAAGCACTCAAAAATTGGATTCCTTACCCATTATTCCTTCCTCAGATAGGACAAGGTCCGCGTCCCCTACAATCCTGTATCAGCCTTCAGTTTCCATGATAGAAAGGCAGATACAAATTCTGACACACCAGCTTCACTTGTAAATCCAAGTACGAAGACCAATACACTACAAGATTCAGCTTCACAGCCTGTGGTATCTATAAGTGTGTCTAATTTACAAGCTAAACCTTTGGTCCAATCAAATTACACAAATGAACCGTCTGCCAGTTTGAAATCTGCAGATCAGGTCAATCTTCGTGAGGCATCAAGTCAAGTCTCAAATGTCGGCTTGAATACTATACCTGGACAGCCACTTTCTGCTTCTTCCATTCCACCATCAGGGGCTGATAGTGCAATTAATGTGAAGAGTGGTTATTCATATGTTGTCAGCCATGAGGATGAGATGGAAGAGGAAGCTCCTGAGAATAGTCAGATGACTGTGAATGCACTTGGTAACCTAGCTGGGTTTGGTATTGGAACTGCTGCTGCTCCAGTTTCTACAAAACCTAATCCATTTGGTGCAGTGTCACTGAATAAAGCTTCATCTCCAGCAAGCTCCTTATTTACAAGTACAGCTTCCGGCGGTGAGTTATTTCGACTAGCATCATTTAGTTTTCAACCGATACATCCACGTCAACCATCATCACCTGCCAATTTTGGTACCTTTCCTAGTAGCTTCAGCCTCACTTCCACGAGTCAGGCTCCAGCAGTGACTGGGTTTGGCCAGCCGGCTCAGGTTGGACAAGAGCAGCACGCTTTAGGTTCAATTCTTGGGACTTTTGGACAATCAAGGTAGCTTGGTGCTGGGATACCTGGAACTGGTGTGGGATCTGCAATCTCTTTTGGGAGAGGTTTTATGAGCAATAGCTCTGCTGGTGGTTTCGGAGGTGGGTTTTCTGGAGTTTCTTCTACTGGTGGCGGGTTTTCCAGTCTGGGTCTTGCCACAGGTGCTGGTGGATTTGGAGCTGCTGCCACATCTGCTGGTGGATTTGGAGCTTCTGCCACAGCCGGTGGTGGATTTGTTGCTCCAATTGTTGTTCGGTCAGGCTTTTCAGATAGCAGCTCTGCTATATTTAGACCAAATCATTCCTATTTGATTGAAATTTATTGAAATGTGAAATTTTAAAACAGCAAAAAGACTTAAAGAAGTGAGTCCATTATTTATTATGAAGAATCTTGTGAGAAAACTATGAAACTGTTTGGACGATGTCTTTCTTGACTTCTCCTATTAGGGAAACCATATGTATGGCATAAGACAAAAAGACTAGTGTGGGCTCTTTAGACTCTCAAGAGGGTTCCCAAAAATTTGAAGAAGAAAAACATGTCTAGTTTTAGTTAAAAATTGATACGAACTGAAGTATGCGGAAGCAAATAGAATAGACAGGTGAAGAAACAAGATAAGATAAAGGGGATAACACAAGAAATTAAAACAGAAGAAAGGATAATCAATTCGAGGGAGAAGAGTTTGAACTCATAAAATGAATCCATAATAAGGAAATTCCAAATGGGTTCACTAAACAGATAGAAGGGATATTACCTATTCACTCACCTAGTAGTCACATTCATACTTTTTCATTAAAATCTAGACTTGTGAAGTGAACTCTAGAATTAGCTATTTATAGTGGGGAAACTTACATAAATATACTATATTAAAAAAATATTTATCATTTATAGCAATAACATTTTTTTCACTTGATCACTTTTAATACATTTATAATACAATTTAATACATATTACAAACAACAATTTATTATTCACATCTAATACAAGTTTTATTGATAAATAAAACATTTATAACACATTTTAATATACTTATAATATAATGTGTCAATTTCTTACCAAACAAGCATAATATATTTTTTAAAAACAGTTATAATACATATATATTGCATACATAATTCACTTTTAATACATATTGCAGATTTAACATAGTATTGTTATGTATTACTATAAATGGTAATAAATAAAAATTATCGCTAAAATCAGTAATTATTTATTGCATTCAAGTAAACTTTCCTTTATAGTAACTACTTCGACTATTACATGATAGGAAACTTTCAAAAATGACTATAGTTTGGGTTTAATTGGAGATCTATAATTATAGTTTTGCTTAATAATGAATTATAGCTCATGTTAGGAAAAGAGAGAGACAAGTGAGACTAGGAGAGGGAGAAGACAGGTTGAATGTTTGTTGTATTCGTTGTATTAGGTTGTATCACAAATACAATTGATACAACTGATTTGTATCAAAATGAAGGTGATTTATATTCATTTTAGGAGGAGAGAGGCGTGTGAGATTGAGAAAGGGAGGAGAGCGAGTGAGATTGAGAGAGGGAGGAGAGAGGGTGAATACATGTGTATTTGTTGTATAACGAATACAATTGATAAAGAATACAAAGACATTTGATAGAAATTTTTTTTATATAAATATAATTGTGTGAATACAATTGATTTGTATCATATATCGAATATAATTGTATCAAATGTATTAACAAACACGATTTGTATCGACAAATACAATTGACAGAATACAAATTGTCATAATACAATTGATACATAATACGTATACAATTGATACATATACAAAATATAGTTGATATAAAATACAAATACATTTGATACATAATACAAAGGGAAAACCACACAAATTGGACCCAATCCAACATATTTAACCTTATTGGATGCACTTGCCAAATATTTTACTAGACTGCCCTATCCACCACAAATAGGGAAAATAATTTAATTTGATATTTTTCCACCATGATTTGTGGTCCTTAAATTGTGCACCATTTTCCCACTTTCTTAAACCGTGGAACCAACTCTTTTTTGTAATCTCTTTTTTCTCTCTAGTTGTTCATTACTATTATTTTTTGATAAATTTATGTTGTTTCTCTTTTCATCTAATTTTCTTTATGTTGTTTGGTAAGATTTACCTTTTTTCCTATTCCTTACTTTTCGTTTCTTTTTCTGATTTTGTCTCTTCTTTATTATTTTTCTTTCTTTTCCTTTCATTTTCTTAAATCATAATATTCTTTAATATTTTTACCACAATTTAATTTCATATTATTGGTTATTCTATATTTTATTTTTTAATTTTATTTATGTTTTATTTTTTCTCATTCCATCTTTTAAAAAATTGTTTTTGTTTCTTATATTTTCTATTTGCTTCAATTTGTAATGATACCATCACATTATCTATATATTGTCATGGTATCATTTTTATCATTTATTTTTTTCCCTTTTACTCCTTTTTAATTATTTATCTTATTTTCATTCTTTCTCTTTTGAAATTTTCATTTTTAACAAAAACAAAGATGAAACTATTACCTAACTAGATTAAGATTAATAAAAATAAAATAAAAACAATATTAAATCCACTAATTTATTTATAAAACTAACAATTCCTTATTGATACCATGTCAATTTATGATATGTTGTGACGATATCATTGAGAAATGAGTTGGTTGTACATGAATGACGGTAGGAAACATTAATGATATCATAGTAGTATTTTTTTTTGTGCTAAAAGGAGGCCATAGTAGTATATGAATATATTGTTATGGTATCATTAACAAATGAGTAGATTTGTAAATAAATTAGTGATGAAAATCTTAGTGCTACCACAACAACATATTCATATATTATGATGGTATCATACATAATCTGAAGAATGCTACATATTATATGAAATAGTCCTTAATGATACCATATCAATATATGATATGATGTGATGGTATCATTGAGAAATATGAATTCTCTCTTGAACTGCTCATTAGTCGTCGTGGTCGTCGTCATTGTTGTTGTTGTTGTATAGTTGTTGATATCATTGAGGGATAAGTTGATTGTACATGAATCAACGTACAAAACTTAACGATACCATAGTAGTAGTAGTATATATA
Source organism: Solanum verrucosum (assembly GCF_900185275.1). NCBI lineage: Eukaryota > Viridiplantae > Streptophyta > Magnoliopsida > Solanales > Solanaceae > Solanum > Solanum verrucosum. Next base: position 716,063 of record NW_026020290.1, on the reverse strand, counting down.
TATATATATATACTATCATGATATCATTAATGAATGAGTACTATTGTGAATGAATGAAGGAAGAAAACCTTAGTGCTATCACAACAATATATTCACATATTGTAAGTAGGCCCCTTTTTTTCTTTCCAACTAATAAGGTTTCACACCCCACCACCCCACCATCTTTATCAACCAAGAGCCCTAACCTTTCTTCTTGCTCACACCCATCATCGCCGCCTCTTGCCAGGCACAACATGCACCACTCTCTTCTTCGACGAACCCTCCACCTGCTTTATCCTTCTTCGAAATCTCCACCCCCACTTTATTTCTCATTCTTCGAACCCCCATCTGCATGCACCCTTCTTTCACCTTTTTCGAACCCACCCCCCCCCCCGCCCGCCATCCACACCTACCTCACCCCTTTCTTCTTCTTCTTCTTCGAGCCCCTTCCCTGTCACCTTTTTTCTTCTTCAAAAAAAAAACCCCACCCACTCCTTCATTTCAAACTATTCTTGTTTATTCTTAGAAGTGATGAACAAGAAAAAGTGAAAAAGCCAACAATTTATTGTTGCTTCAAAATCTTACTTATGGAATGGTTTATTGATTGTGAAGAACTTGAAGCTTTTTAATTAAAAAATTTATAATTTCTTCAGCACATTTTAGTTTTTAAATTTGTATTATTTATTCATTTGGTAATGTGTTTTAAAAATTGAATGTTTTTTAGTCTTGAATCTATAGAGTTTGATTTTTTTTCGAGATTTTATTTTTACTTTAATAATCTTGGATTAATCATCATTTTTTTTCTATTTTTTTACCTTTCTAAAATTGTATATATAAAAACAAACAAAAAAGAATCACCCCAAAGAAGCCCGTGTAGTATAAGTGCTAAAGTAAGTTGTGCTTCCAAGTTTAGGGATTTTTAATGTGTTTTCTCCAAATTTTTCTCTAAACATTTCAATTTTTCTAGTTCTTATTCCTTCTTGTAATCATGAATCATTAATAGAAATATTAATACTTGGCCATAGGATTTTCAAGAAACTAATTCAAGAATCTCAAGAAAAGATATTTTGATAATTTTTATTCAAGTTAGGGTTCTCATCATGTAACGACCCGTAAGGTCATTTTTAGAAATTTTCATAAATTATCATTTTACCCCTTCCAATAGTTGTTGCAAGTCATTTATGATTAGTCTGTGAAGTTGTTTTGAGAATTTTAAACTATTCGATAACTACGGTTATTTAATTGATGGGTATATATATTATAATTAATTTATTTAGTTGATAGTTAATGGGTCAAGCCCATAACTTATTAATACCCTACACCACTTGGCCCCTATATATGAAAAATTAGAATTAAATAATATCCGCAGACGCTCAAAATCTCAATTTTGAAAAGGAATATTTGGTGCTTCAGGTAAGAACTTCTATTTTAAGTTCGTGCACTTTAATTCCTTCTTGGAATTTTCTTATCAATACTTTGATAGCACTTAGGATGATTTTTATTGGTTATTAATTTGAGGTTAGCAGTAAGTGTCTCTAATATCGTCTACATAGAGAGGAAAAATTGAGGAAAACAAAAGATGGAGGGATAATCATGAAACAATGATTGAAGTGATAGTATTATTTCAAAAGGGTCTCCATTCTATTCTTCGGATTCATAGTTACGACCTGTGATGTTATAAAATTAGGTTCGCATCCTATTTTGTAGCTGAAATTTTGTTGTCGGATATGAATCAAATTTTGGTATATTGAGATATGTAATAAACTTTTAGGTGTATTGTACTATATGATACCATTAAATTATGATATTTGAGGAAGTAAGACTTAATCCTACGCTTGAAGTTTGGAGAAAATTGAAAGAGTTGACATGTTAATTAACATTAAGATATAGGAACTTGATTATAGATTCGATGTGAGTTTTTGGGTCTATGTTGGACATATAGTTATATGGGTGTTGTTAGTTTTGAAATCTTATTGTGATTATTAATGTGAATAGATTTGTTTGAGTTGGAAGTTCAACGAAAGGGGAAGGCTCAAGTTCCGGGGTGAATTCTTGATTGATTGAGGCAAGTGAATTTCTAAACCCTTGTTAAGTGCATAAAGTCGTGTATTTTCTTGTGGTATGTGTTGGGGAGTAATGGGACTTGGTGATGGGTTCACTTGTCCCTGTTGAATAATTCTAACGATGAAAAATGGTAATAAAATGCAATGCGATTAATTGTTGTTGTGTGATGTGTTGAAAATAATTTTGAAAGACTTATTGAATCATTGTTGGTGTTGAATAATGATTGTGTTGTTGTGAATTGTGCAATGTTATGAAAATGATCATCTCCTCATTATTTGTGTGAACATGTCATTTGCATTGTTCTAAGACATGGCTGTGACAAGTGTTATGTGAATTGAGAAAGAATAAGAAATTAAAGAGGATGTACCTTTTCAAGGGACGTATCCCGCACCGCAATGAATACTATATTTTGAGGGACGTGTCACGCGCCGCGATGGATACTATATATCAAGAGACGTATCGCGCGCCGCGATGGATACTATTACTGAGGGACGTGTCACGCGCCCAGACAGATGCATGTACAGATATGTTCCCCATGGGTCCCGGACTGAGAGACAACGGGTGTGTATCAATAGGTTAGACATGCATCATTATACTTGACATTGCATTTCATTGCATTGACAACTTTATCATTGGTGAACTTGATCTTGTGAGTGCCTTTCTGTGGAACTTGTGATTGATGAATATTGAGCTTGTTGTTGAGAATATGATATTGTTAGAGTGTTGTTGCTGAGTTGTGTGCTTTGTAAATTGTGAATTGTTAGGTTGGGTCAGTTTTATACAGGTTGTAGTTGTGGAGGTTCGGTTGGGGTGTAAGGAGTACCCATATTCTATTCCCTTAGCCTGTATTTATAAGTTTACTTGCTGACTACCATGTGGTTTGGTACTCACCCTTTCGCTTCTACATTTTTGTAAGGTTACTAGCCCATACCTTCGTGATACTCTCTCTTATTTTCTAAGGCTTCCTGTGGTGATTTGTGAGGTAGTTGTTTGTCATCTCAGCGGACCTTCTTGCTCCAATTTATGATCTTGTTCTATTTTATAGACAACATCATTCAAAACTTATGTTTTCTTTTGATTCAGTTGTAATACTGTAGAGGCTTGTGCACGTGACAACCAGATTTTGCGATTATTTTTAAGTTGATTATAAATTTCTGCATTTTATCGTAATTTTTGAGTTTTAGACTGACTTGTCTAGGTGGAATAAGACGAGTGCCATCATGTCCAATTTTGGGTCGTGACAAAATAATATCAGAGCCCCAGGTTCATAGGTCTCACATGTGTACAATTCGAGTATAAGTAGAGTCTCGAGGATCGGTACGGAGACGTCTTTATTTATCTTCGAGATGCTATAGTGATTTTTAGGAAGAATCTTTACTTCTTGAATCTCTATTGTGCATCCTTTGTCGTTCTGGTTCTTATCTCTTTATTCCATTCACTCTCACTAATGTGATGACTCATGCGTAGTTCCTCATGTGAGTAGTTGGTGTGTCGTGTATTGGTTGGATGTTAGATCTGGTATTAAGGTAGAAGTGATATACTTATGAAAATGATGTGTAATCATATTTGAAAGGGTTGAGTAAGGTGATGACTTGACGATTCATTTGGAGGATATTTGAATGATGAGTTTGAACAATGATTTGAGGGACTTCATGAATATGTTACCTTTTTTTCAGGTTAGTTGCCCCAACAGAGAAATATTAATTGTGTGGTATAGACAATATCTTTAGTGGTTTGACAATTGGAAATGGAATGATTAAAGGGGTGGCCAGGTAATGAACATTGTAACTATGGAAATTACAGTAAGTAAAGTTGTCATAACATGTATGGGTTGCTTAGCGAATGATGAGAAAGATGTTGCACCAATTGAGGTCAGATTCTCTACTACGATTTTATATATTGAGTGTATATCAAAGGGGGCCATGATACGACTATTACAATGGTACCAATTCTTACTTGGTTAGAGTTATGACTGTGTTACTCTTGTTATGAATCTGATTTACGAAGGAATGCATATCGCTTTGGATGAGAGGCTGAATGAATTTGACAATGTTTTGCAGTTATTCAATGGATAGAAATGTGTGGGCTATTTGGGTACAATCTTCTCGGTAGGTATGATATGTTCTAGTGGTGGATCTAATAATTTTTTGCAATGTGATTCTAGTGGTACATGAAAATGGATACGTCGATTGTAAAGTGTGAATACAACTACTTAATGAGTTATCAGTTGTATCACATGCTCGTATAATGAGATTCGATGTTCTATTCACATTTGAGCAACGAACTAGTTGTTACTGCAGATATTAGGGTTAAGCATTGTTTATAAGAAAGATTTTAATGGTGGATCTTTAATACGGTATTAATGTGTTCAGGTTGTGAAGTGTATCTTGAAGATTTTAAATGAGTGGTGATTTCATCGTAAACTCAATGGAAGTGTATCAATATTAGGATGACAAGCTTATGGGTAAAGGAATTTCCAACGAGTATACTTGTGTGAAGGTAATTGATAATTTTAGTAAGAAAGGGCATATAAAATTGAGTTAGTCCATTGAATTTGATTGATATAGTTGGGTGAGATGCCATGTCAATGACAAGGTTCACTTCGAGATGATGGCAATGGCTACTAAGCATAATGGTAACAAGAGTTCGTGATGAATTGTAATTTTGGGATGTAATTATATCATCAAAATTGTTGGTTGAACAGATTTTGTAAGATAATGGCAACTTGCAGGTATCTAAAGTTGTGGTTTGCTACTATTTGGTGAGTAGCATGTTCGTATGAAAAATTGTAGGATATTTTGAGACTCAGCTCGAATAGAATTGAAATGAATTAGAGTTATAAATTGAAGGAATTAGTGGGATGTAGTTTAGCCTTCGAAAAGGAGCGAGAACAAGAATATTTACTTTGATTGCAAGGGACAAAGATGTATCTTCATATAGAGTGGAGAATTGGGTTCAGATACGTGGTTACATCTCTTTTGCTCAGATTATGGTGATAGTGTTACATGTCATTCATATGGGTTAAAAAAATAACTATTGTATAAGATTTGTGAAAGAAGTCTATAGACATTTGACTCGAGTGTAGTGATAAGTTCTTTTGTGGTTTCGAGTCTGGTAATTTGTATGGTTGGAATCAAAATTTAATTTTTTTTTCATTGTGAGTCTAAGTTCATGGCAGTATTTCTGTCAAGATATGGATTGGTAAGATAAGAAATGATCGATCGCATTAGGTATTGAGCATTTGGAAGAACATGTGCATGGTTTGGATCGTAGAGTTTGTTACTTTTGATTGTTAAAGGGCCTAAGAAAGTACTTCTCTTAAAATTTTGGTTTAAAGTATAAGGTAAAATATCATGGGATGTTGGTCAAAGGATACGACTGGTAAGCAAGTCAGCAAAAAGAAAAAGAGTCTGGTGTATTAAAGAGTTCAAGGTATATAAAATTTGCGTCATGGGAAGAATTTAAGAGATGTGAAGGAAGAAGACCTCTCATATAGACTCTTGGTTCGAAGTTGAAGGAGGTATGGATTTTCATATATAAGTTCTAATATGACTATGGATGTGAATTGATTCGGTATAGACTTACTAGGGTTTTAGCATCAACTTTTATAAGGATCGAGTTTTGGTTTGGGTTACAAGCAATGATGTGTGGAAGATTCAATGTGGTTGTGTCGAGCTAGATTGTTCAAATTATGATAGGTAACTTATGGATGTTCAACGGTGTAGACCTACAGTTCTACATGGTTAATGAGGATTTTGAGGGGATTGAAACTACTTTGTTTATGGGACGATACAGGCTTGTTATGATGTGTTACATTGGCATTTGATGGGGGCGTAGAAGTTATGAACTTATAGTCTACCAAATTATTGGAGTGACCAAGAATTTCTTAAGTATTGGTATGAGTTATACGATGGTTTGAATAATATTTGAAACTTGGTATGTTAAAGATTGTGTGGAGTTGACATTGGACGTGATTTAATAGTTTTATTTCGAAGAGAAAGTACTATCAGATTGTAATTAGTGCTATTAGTCTTGGATGGGACCCGTATCATGAAATGAGTACATGGAAAGAGAGAGAGTCATAGTTCAAAAATTTTGGAGGCGATAACGTGTTTGCTTAGAAGACTTTGATATTAGTTGTAACGACTCGGACAACTAGTTGGTGAAACTAGAGCCTTACGAGTGTGTTGTTGAGTTTGTTATGGGGTTTTATGTTGTAAAATGAGTTCTCGAGATTAGGTTGAGGGTTTAGGGGTTAAATGTCTAGGTACGACTCCCCAAGGACCAACCAAGGGTCCTTGAGGAGGACCCTAAAGTCTAAACCCCAAAGCTGTCAAAAACCTTAGGATCTACGCCTCGTAGGTCCATCCACGCCTCGTGGGGGAGGTCTGTAGGTCAAGGCCCTAGATGAGGGGTTGCTGAAACAAACCACAGACCTGCAGGACGGGGCGTGAGCCCACCTACAGTCTGTGGGTTGGTTGGCGTAGGTCACCCCTGAGTTCTGCCTAAGTTCAGCCAAGTTGGGGGCAATGTGGTAAATTCCTAGGGTGGTTAGATTAGTTAGGGGTGGGTTTATTTTGATTAATTAGAGTTATTTAAGGATTTTTAATCTATTAAACACCCTTTTATAACTCATTATTCCCAAAACTCAAAAATAGAAACTACCTCCTCTCCAAATAATTCTCTACAGAAACCATCATTGGAGAAGAAGAAGAAGAAGAAGAAGTCAAGGTTTGGAGTTCAAGAGTTCATCTTTCTCACCCAATTTCGTGGAGCTTCTTCACTCAAGGTATGGTAGTCTTCATCCTTGGTTAGTTTCCATCCAACGAGTCCCTTCAAAACACGATTTCAAAGTTTCCAAATTCCCCCAAAAGTTAGGGTTTCAATCTAAGTCATGGGTTCAACTTCAAAACGTTTTAATTGATTGTTTTATGATGAATTATGATTTAATTGAGGAATTAATGTTGATTTATGATAAAATTTCCCCACGAACCCATGATTCCCCCAAAATACTAAATTGTGATTTGGGATTGATTGATTATGGAAGCATGTGAAGAGATTAAGTTTATATTGATTTAGTTTATTGAATTATGTCATTATTCATGCATAAATTGTAGTATTCTAGGTTTGTTGGTGAATTGTGATTCATGGCCTTGGAGGGAAAATTATAAAGGATTGATGTATAATCATGATGCTATGTGTGTGCTTTGTGATTTCAATGCAAGTAATGTGATCATGTCTAGAATGCAATTGTGTTATTATTGAAAGGTTATTCTCAATTATACACTTATGAATGATGATGATATATGTGAAAGGTTTCTTCAATGTAATGTTACATCTTGAATTGGTAGGCTTAGGGCATCCTCTTGTGTAAATGAAGGTAATCTTGATTGATGTACCTCGAATTGGTAGGCTTAGACACCTTCTTCTTGTGTAACTAATGTATCTTGACTTAATGAACATGAATCGATAGGACAATGGCATTCCTTTCATAAATGACTAATGAAGTATTCTAAGGCTTTGTCTTGAATCGATAGGCCAATGGCATTCCTTTCATAATGAGTCAATGAACTAATGTAATGTTGAATCTTGAATCAATAGGCCAATGGCATTCCTTTCATGTGGATTCAATGAGCTATCCTAATAATGTACCATGAATTGATAGGCCAATGGCATTCCTTTCATGTGTGTAATAATGTACCTTGGGTCGATAGGCCAATGGCATTCCTCTCAAGTATAATAATGTTAATGAAAATGAACTACTCTATGGGAATGGTGGCTTAGTACCGAGTGGATATGGTAAGATGGAAGCTCTCCCCACGTTAGGTCAGGTTTCAATGAACATCTTTCTTATCCCATAACTATGTGCCCACATAGGTTATTAGCTAGTGGATCCACCTAAGCTAAAATGTAACCGGTCCTACCTTAGGCAAGTAGACCAACCCTTTACAGTGTGGGATAGACACCGGCATGTTAAGCTCACATGGTCTATGTCGATTAATGCTTATTCCCATCATGTGAGATACATGTTATGATTACTCAAGAGGTTCTATGAAGTGTGAGTGGTAGTATGGGATGCCATTCATGCATTGCACGAGTAGGCTTTGAGAAGGCCATGGTGTGATTCTCCAATGTCTTAATGTCTAAAGAATGAATGTGCTCTTAATGAAGCTAATGAGAATGTTGACTTAAATGTTTAATGTAATGATACATGCTTTACTTGGATTGTATTATGAGTTACTTTCCTTGTCATGACTTATGAAATGTATGTGTCCCTTATGTATGAGTATTGATTAAAGATAAGTATGAAAAATGGTAAGTTCATCTAAGGTGGCCTCAAAGTGGTACTTAGTAGGAATAGTAGTATGGGATGTTATTCTTACATTGCACAAGTATAGCTTAGGGTTACTTAAGTTGAAGGTTCCAAAGTGTTATAATGGCTTATATGTTGATTATGTTTGTATCTTATGCCTCTTATACTAAAGTTCATGATGTTTCTCAAATTGGCATTTAGCATGGGTTTTTTTTTTACCAAAATGTCCTTTTTAAGCATGGTTTTTGCATGGCTATCATACTTAGTACATTTTTGTGAGCTAACCCATATTTCTACATTTTTCTATAAGTGTAGGTTTCGGCATTTGAGGCAATTTTTTCTAGTTCAAGCTTGGGTTGTCCAATCGTCAAGCTTGTGGTATGTCTTCATGGATCCGAGGACAAGTGCTTTATTGTCATTTCATTTCTTCATTGTACTAGACACTTTTTAGACTTTCTATTGTAAGGGTCGTGACCCTACTTTGACTCAAGATGTTTTTTGATGGCCATGTGTGTAACACCCCGTATCAGAAAATAGAACTTCATGCAGATATCCAAAAGTTGAAGGTGCAACCCACGGTTGCTACCCACGGACCGTAGGGTGACCCACGACCCATACTGGTGGTCCGTGGTTCACATCTGCAACCATCCCCAGAAATTCAGACAAAAACCATTATAAGGCATGACCCACAGACTGACTTGACGGATCATCGATCAGTCTGTAGGTCGAGGCCCTCAGAACCTGGTCTCTAAAGTCGATCGACGGACTGGCATGACGAATCGTGAATCCATCGACGGATCGTCGATCAATCCGTAGGTCGAGGCCCTCAGAACCTGGTCTCTAAAGTCATCAACGGACTGACAGGACGGATTGTGGATCCATCGATGGATCGTCGATCAGTTCGTAGGTCGCTTCAGCAGATTTTAAGTCAGGGTCATTTTGGTCTTTTCCTATTTCGTTGGCCCCTAAGCTACATCGTTTAGACCCCTAAATTATGAGGTTTTAGTCAGTTTAAGCCTAGAAACATAACTAGAACTTACCTAAGTCAAATCATTAATCAAAACTTAGAAAATTAAAAGCGTAAGAAGAGAATGAGGCGACCAACCCTAACTCCAAGAACGTAGCAAGTTTTCTTCAGTGTCAGCCCAGAAATCAAAGGATTTCTCCGTGGAATTCGTCACCGGGTATGTGGAATTTCACTTGTGGGTTCTTTTCGCCCATTAGGTCCCTAGAATTCAGTCAGTTTCTTGATTCCTTTATTATGACTAGACCTAGGGTTTCTTGAATGTTAGAATTATTGGGTTTTTAGCTGTTAGAATGATCCAAATCAGATTAGTATGTTAATATTCAGTTTATTGCATGAATTCCAGAACCCTAGCTATGTATTTCTTTAGTTCTTGAATTACACATGCAAGGTCAGATATTTCAGTTATTCAGTTATACATGCCTCAGTTATTAATGCATCAATATCAGTTTAATTGTTGCATTCTCAGTTTGCATGTTCAGTTCGAGCTATCTAGTAGCTTACAGAAACTCAGTCATAATGTGTTAATTACTTAATCCATTGGGAGTAGCATAATACCGAGTTGGACTAGGGTTCAGCGTACCCAAATAGTCCCAGAACTACTAGCCACGTAGGTTGTAAGTCCCCTCTGTGGGCATCATTTCAGTGATCACGCCAGCATGCCTCTATACCTCTGGCAGGATATATTGGGTCCTCTCGATGAGGCGTATACATCGGACTCCACATTTAGCTCATGTGGTTTTATTATCGATTATTAGTAGCTCCCACAGTTCAGTCAAATCCTATTGCATTGACCATTTATCAGTATATCCAGTATTTAGTTTCAGCATGTTATAAATTGGTCACTGCATTCAATTATCACAGCATTCAGAATCTATATCATGTTCAGATTATGTCATTGCTTATTTGCTTTGTTCAGTTATATGTTATTTCAACTGTATTATATCTTGCATGCTCAGTACCTTTCAAGTACTGACGCAAACTATGCGCTACATCTTCTCGTGATGTATGTTCAGGTTCTCAGCATTCAGATCACGCTTAGATCGGTTCCCGATCTCCAGTTCAGTAGAATCAGTGGTGAGTCCTCATTCTCCGAGGACAATAGTCATGAGTTTCCTTTCAGTATTTTTAGTCCTTTAGTTTCAGTTTTTGCTAGACTTAGCTGGGGATTGTCCCAGCATTTCTAGTCCGTAAGAGGCTATTTTCAGACGTAGTTAGATTCAGCTTAGTATTGAGTTAATATCTTCTTTGTATTAAACTCATCAGTTTTCATTTATCTCAGTTATAGTATATGGGTATTCCCCATCTTTTCATTTTTATTTATGATTTAGCTTCCGCATCAGTTTATTATCTTTAGTATGCTCAGGATTATGCCAGCAGGGTTAGCATGGGATCACTTGTGGTCCTAGGTCCCGTGTCCGCGTCTCGAGGGTAGTCTCGGGGCGTGACAAACTTGGTATCAGAGCACTAGGTTTAAGTGTCCTAGGATGTCTAAAAGCCACACTAAGTAGAGTCTTTTTCATGGGTGTGACGTGCACCACATCTAATGAGGGGGAGGCTACAAAGTGTTTTAGGAAATCTTCATTTTCTTGTTATTCTTATCATGCGTAATGTATGATCTAAATTCCATTCTAACTCGATGTTCTACATTTCAGTGATCATGCCTCCTCGTAGAGCTAATGCTAGGAATGCAAACATAGATCCTCCAGTCCCTGATCAAGAAGTGTCGAATGCAGAATTCAGGAACGCTATTCAGATGTTGGCTCAGAGTGTAGCCAACCAGAACAATCAGCGGGCTCCAGTTCCGGTAAATGCCAATGTTGGGTCAACTGCAGCCAGGGTGCGAGACTTTGTTAGGATCAATCCGCCAGAGTTCTTAGGATCACAAGTTAGAGAAGATCCCCAAAACTTCATTGATGAGGTCAAGAAGATCTTTGAAGTGATGCAGGTAACTGGGAATGATCGGGTTGAGTTAGCATCTTACCAACTTAAGGATGTGGCTCATATTTGGTATACTCAGTGGAAGGAGAGCAGGGGTACAGATGCAGCTCCTATTACTTGGGATTGTTTCAGCAAAACCTTTTTGGACAGGTTTTTCCCACAGAGCTGAGTGAAGCAAGGGCCCAGGAATTTATGAACTTAAGGTAGGGTAACATGACTGTCCAAGAGTATGGGCTCAAGTTTAACCAACTCTCCAGGTATGCTCCTCACATGGTTGCTGACTCCAGGGTTCAGATGAATAAGTTTCTGTATGGAGTGTCAAACTTAGTGAAAACGGAGTGCAGGATTGCTATGTTGTTGGGAGACATGAACATCTCTAGGCTCATGACTCATGCTCAATAGGTTGAGGGTGATAAGCTTAGGGAACATACGAAGGAGACTAAGAAAGCAAGAATAGGTAACTACGAGTATTCCCAACAAAAATCGGGTGGTGGAAATCGCTCGCAGTTTCAGCAGAAGTCTTCGACTCCAGCCCCTTCATCAGCTAGTGTTCCATCCCCCAGGTTCCGTAATGATCAGAAAGGTAGGGCGTCAGGCTCTAAGTCTCAAGGTAGAGTTTCAGGCACCAAAACTTACCCAATTTGCCCGAAATGTAGTAAGACCCATCCTGGCGAGTGCCTTGCAGGTAAGGAAGGATGTTTTGGGTGTGGTCAGTCTGGTCATAGATTGAAGGATTGTCCTTCTAGACAGGGTCAAGGAGGAAATAATGGTAGAGCTCAGTCTACAACTTCAGCAGCACCAACAAGTCGCCCGACTAAGCAGGGTAACTCATCTGGTACAGGTGGCGGACATCGCCAAAACATGCTCTATGCTCTTCAGGCTCATGAAGATCAAGAAGATTCTCTTGATGTAGTCACTGGTACGTTACGAGTCTTTGATATTGATGTTTATTAATTGTTAGATCCAAGGGCTACTTTGCCTTTTGTAACACCTTACATAGCAGTCCAATTCAGTGTTAGCCCAGAAACTCTTTCGGAACCCTTCTCAGACTCTACTCCAGTCGGTGACCCAGTTATACCTAGACGGGTATACAGAAATTGCCCTGTCACAGTCTCTCAGAAAGTCACCTCAGCAGATCTTGTAGAGTTAGAAATGGTAAACTTCGATGTCATTCTAGGCATGGATTGGTTACATACTTATTATGCCTCAGTCGATTGTAGAACTAAGATTGTTCGTTTTCAGTTTCCAGACTAACCAATCCTATAATGGAAGGGTAGTAGCTTAGTGCCTGTGGGTCGATTCATTTCCTACCTTAAGGCTAGAAAGATGATCTCTAAGGAACTCTATCATCTAGTTCGGGTTAAGGATTGTAGTTCCGAATCCCCAACTCTTGAGTCAGTCCCTGTAGTTAATGAGTTTCCAGAAGTGTTTCCAGATGATCTTCCCGGAGTTCCCCCGAAAGGGAAATTGACTTTGGAATTGATCTCCTTCTAGATACCCAGCCTATCTCTATTCCTTTTTACAGAATGGCTCTAGCTGAGCTTAAGGAATTGAAAGAGTAGTTGAAAGACCTTCTAGATAAGGGCTTCATCGGACCTAGTATTTCGCCATGGGGTAGTGTTGTTCATAAAAAAGAAAGATGGTTCTCTCAAAATGTGCATTGACTATAGGCAGTTGAACAAAGTCACAATCAAGAATAAGTATCCCATCCCCAGGATTAATGACTTGTTCGACCAACTTCAGGGTGCTAGTCATTTCTCAAAGATAGACCTCAGATCAGGTTATCATCAGCTTAGAGTCAGAGATAGTGACATTCCGAAGATATCCTTCAGAACTCGGTATGGTCATTACAAATTTGTAGTTATGTCATTTGGACTAACCAATGCTCCTGCAGCTTTCATAGATTTAATGAACAGAGTGTTCAAGCAGTACTTGGACTTGTTCGTTATCGTCTTTATTGATGATATCCTCATTTACTCTAGGAATGAGGAAGAACATGCGAATCACTTGAGAGTTGTTCTGCAAACTCTTAAAGATCGCCAGTTATTTGCAAAATTTAACAAGTGCGAGTTTTGGTTACAATCAGTTGCCTTCCTTGGACATATTGTGTCTAGGGAAGGAATTCGAGTAGATTCCCAGAAGATAGAAGCAGTGAAACAATGGCCCAGACCTACCTTTGCTACAGATATATAGTTTCTTAGGTCTAACGGGCTATTACAGGTGGTTCGTGGAAGGATTTTCATCAATAGCCTCACCATTGACTAGGTTGACTCAGAAAAAGGTTAAGTTCCAGTGGTCAGATGATTGTGAGAAAAGCTTTGCATAACTGAAAACTAGGTTGACTACAGCTCCTGTTTTTTACTCTACTAAAGGGTTCAGATGGTTATGTGATCTATTGTGATGCATTCAGGGTCAGCCTAGGTTGTGTGTTGATACAGCGAGGTAAGGTTATAGCTTATGCTTCCAGACAGATTAAGGTGCATGAGAAGAATTATTCGACTCATGACCTCGAGCTTGCAGCAGTGGTGTTTGCACTTAAGATTTGGAGACACTACTTGTATGGTGTTCATGTGGATGTGTTCACAGTCCATAACGTCTCTAATTATATTCGAGATGCTATAGTAACTTTTAGGAAAAATCTTCACTTCTTGAATCTCTATCGTGCAACCTTTGTTGTTCTGGTCCTTCTCGCTTTATTCCATTCACTCTCAGTTATGTGATGACTCGTGCGTAGTTCCTCATGTGAGTAGTTGTTGTGTTGTATATTGGTTGGATGTTAGATCTGGTATTAAGGTGGAAGTGATATACTTATGAAAAGGATGTGTAATCATATTTGAAAAGGTTGAGTAAGATGATGACTTGGCAATGCATTTTGAGGATATTCGAATGATGAGTTTGAACAATGGTTTGAGAGACTTCATGAATATGTTACCCTTTTTAGGTTAGTTGCCCCAACAGAGAAATATTAATTGTGTGGTATAGGCAATATCTTGAGTGGTTTAACAATTAGAAATGGAATCATTAAAGGTGTGGCTAGGTAATGAACATTGTATCTATGGAAATTACAGTAAGTAAAGTTGTCATAACATGTATGGGTTGCTTGGTGAATGATGAGAAAGATGTTGCACCAATTGAGGTCAGATTCTCTACTACGATTTTATATATTAAGTGTTTATCAAAGGGGGTCATGATACGACTATTACAATGGTACCAATTCTTTCTTGGTTAGAGTTACGGACTGTGTTACTCTTGCTATGGATCTGATATACGAAGGAATGCATATCACTTTGGATGAGAGGCTGAACGAATTCGACAATGTTTTGCAGTTATTCAATGGATAAAAGTGTGTGGGCTATTTGGGTACAATCTTCTCGGTAGGTATGATATGTTCTAGTGGTAGATCTAATAAATTTTTGCAATGTGGTCCTACTGGTACATGGAAATGGATACGTCTATTGTAAAGTGTGAATACTAACTACTTAATGAGTTATCAGTTGTATCACATGCTCGTATAATGAGATTCGATGTTGCATTCACATTTGAGCAACCAACTAGTTGTTACTGCAGACATTAGGGTTAAGCATTGTATATAAGAAAGATTTTAATGGTGGGTCTTTAATACAGTATTAATGTGTTCAGGTTGTGAAGTGCATCTTGAAGATTTTAATGAGTGGTGAATTCATCGTAAGCTCAATGGAAGTTTATCAATATTAGGATGACAAGCTTATGGGTATAGGAATTTCCAACGAGTATACTTTTGTGAAGGTAATTGATAATTTTAGTAAGAAAGGGCGTATAAAATTGAGTTAGTCCTTTGAATTTGATTGATATAGTTGGGTTTGAGATTTCATGTCGATGACAAGGTTCACTTCGAGATGATGTCAATGGCTACTAAGCATAATGGTAACAAGAGTTCATGATGAATTGTAATTTTAGGATGTAAATATATCATCAAAATGGTTGGTTGAACAGACTATGTAAGATAATTGCAACTTGCGGGTATCTAAAGTTATGGTTTGCTACTATTTGGTAAGTAGCATGATCGTATGAAAAATTGTAGGATATTTTGAGACTCCTCTCGAATAGAATTGAAATGAATTAGAGTTATAAATGGAAGGAATTAGTGGGATGTAGTTTAGCCTTCGAAAAGGGGCGAGGACAAGAATATTTACTCTGATTGCAAGGGCAAAAGATGTATCTTCATATAGAGTGGAGAATTGGGTTCAGATACGTGGTTACATCTCTTTTGCTCTGATTTTGGTGATAGTGTTATGTGTCATTCATATGAGATAAAAGTATAACTATTGTATAAGATTTGAGAAAGAAGTCTGCAGGCTCGAGTGTAGTGATAAGTCCTTTTTCTGGTTTCGAGTTTGGTAATTTGTATGGTTGGAATAAGAATTCAATTTTTTTTCATTGTGAGTCAAGTTCATGGCAGTATTTCTATCAAGATATGGATTGGTAAGATAAGAAATGATCGATCGCATCAGGTATTGAGCATTTGGAAGAACATGTGCAGGTTTTGGTCGTAGAGTTTCTTACTTTTGATTGTTCAAGGGCCTAAGAAAGTACTTCTCTTAAAGTTTAGGTTTAAAGTATAAGGTAAAATATCATGGGATGTTGGTCAAAGGATAATATTGGTAAGCAAGTCAGCGCAAAGAAAAAGAGTCTGGTGTATTGAAGAGTTTAAGATATTTAAAATTTGCGTCATGGAAAGAATTTAAGAGATGTGAAGGAATAAGACCTCTCATATAGACTCTTGGTTCGAAGTTGAAGGATGTATGGATTTTAATATATAAGTTCTAATATGACAATGGATGTGAATTTATTCGGTATAAACTTACTAGGGTTTTACCATCAACTTTTATAAGGATAGAGTTTTGGTTTGGGTTACAAGCAATGATGTATGGAAGATTCTATGTGGTTATGTCGAGCTAGATTGTTCAAATTATGATAGGTAACTTATGGATGTTCAATGGTGTAAACCTACAGTTCTACATGATTAATGAGGATTTTGAGGGGATTGAAACTACTTTGTTTATGGGAAGATGCAGGCTTGTTATGATGTGTTACATTGGCATTTGATAGGGTGTAGACTTTAGAGGTTATGAACTTATAGTATACTGAATTATTGGAGTGACCAAGAATTTCTTAAGTATTGGTATGAGGTATACGATGGTTTGAATAATAGTTGAAACTTGGTATGTGAAAGATTGTGTGGAGTTGACATTGGACATGATTTAATAGCTTTATTTCGATGAGAAAGTACTATCAAATTGTAATTAGTGCTATTAGTCTTGGGTATGACCCGTATCATGGAATGATTACATGGAAAGAGAGAGAGTCATAGTTCAAAAAAATTGGAGGCGATAATGTGTTTGCTCAGAAGACTTAGATACTAGTAACGGTTTGAGAGTAAGGTAAATGATCAGTGTGGTTATGATGATTTATTAGTATTAGGAGGGTTGGCTTCAATAGAGTATTGTGAAGAGCATGTGGGGTTCGATAAACCAAGTATGTGTGCAATTATAATAAGGAGTAGATTGGTGATTGTGGGTGGCTAAAAATCGAGAGATGGCGTCAAATGAATGGAATTTTTTTATATGGGTACTATGGAAGGAGTATCTTGTGTTATTCGACCTTGCTTCCGTATATTTTTATGTGACCACCTTTTTCGTACTGGACGTACATTATTTGGAGTATGATTCACTGCTTATGCTACGCGTATTTTCACATCTTTGGGTGGATTCCTTGTGGTGCATCGGGTGTACCGATCCTGTGATGTCCTCTTGGTAGGTAGGATGATTGGATAGACTTGAACATTTCAGATATGGCAGATTGTGTTGCCTTGGGGTAGTTAAAATTTTCTAGTAGCGTTATACGTATTACCTTGCTTATGAGAACTTATAAAAGAGCTATCGTGAATAGTTATAGTTGTACGATTATTCATATAATCGTCGAGGTCACGTTTTGACTAGGTGTGATTGAATGTGAGGACCATTGGTCTAGTTTTACTATTTGTAAGGTTAGTTTATAGTCATAACTATTGATCTAGCATTTTCAATAAGTATTGTTAGAGGTTTTGTATACTTGGGTGTACTGCTTGTTGGGTGATTACTTGATCTTGTTCTTCTTTTTGGGTTAGATAAATTAATCCTCCTTTGATGAGTACCTGATGTCTGAAGTTAAGATTTTTATAACTTAAGCTCGTGAAAAGATTGTGGTGTGCAAAGGAAATCTTGATAAGATCTATGATGGTTTGTGCATTGTGAGTGTGTGGTGGTTGGTTAAAGTTCACTTTTGAATGTAGTCGGTATCAATTCAGAATGTTATCTTTGTTATGTGAGAAAAGATTTGTCATGATGGTTATGTTATGGTCCAGTGGGTTTCAATTTAGTTTAGGTTCATGGATTAGTTGATAATCACTCTTGATTTATAGATCTTCAAAAGTTTGATTCAAAAGTTCAGCCCTTAGTTGTTGATTTTGATGGAAAATGGTCTTAAGGAGGAGTTCACTTAGAGATATGAACATCGACTGGTAAGTCATAACTTAGGCTTTTGATAATGTCAGTTATTCTTTCTTATTTTTGAGGACGAACATGATTTTTTAGTGGTGAATAATGTAACGAACCGTAAGGTCATTTTTAGAAATTTTCATAAATTACCATTTTACACCTCCCATTAGTTGTTTCGAGTCATTTATGATTAGTCGATGAAGTTGTTTTGAGAATTTTAAACTATTCGATAACTACGGTTATTTAATTGATGGGTATATATATTATAATTTATTTATTTAATTGATAGTTAATGGGTGAAGCCCATAACTTATTAATACCCTACACCACTTGGCCGCTATATATGAAAAATTATAATTAAATAATATCAACCCTACCGCAGACGCTCAAAATCTCTATTTTGAAAAGGAATATTAGGTGCTTCAGGTAAGAACTTCTATTTTAAGTTCGTACACTTTAATTCCTTCATGGAATTTTCTTATCATTACTTTGATAGCACTTAGGGTGATTTTTATTGGTTATTAATTTGAGGTTAGCAGTAAGTGTCTCTAATAACGTCTACTTAGAGAGGAAAAATTAAGGGAAAAAAAGATGGAGGGATAATCATGAAACAATGATTGAAGTTGTTGATTGTGTGATAGTATTCATAGTTACGACCTGTGATGTTATAAATTAGGTTCGCATACTATTTTGTAGCTGAAATTTTGTTGTCGGATATGAATCAAATTTTGGTATATTGAAATATGTAATAAAATTTTAGGTGTATTGTACTATATGATACCATTAAATTATGATATTGGAGGAAGTAAGGCTTAACCTTACGCTTGAAGTTTGGAGAAAATTGAAAAAGTTGACATGTTAATTACCATTAAGATATAGGAACTTGATTATAGATTCGATGTGAGTTTTTGGGTCTATGTTAGACGTATAGTGATATGGGTGTTGTTAGTTTCGAAATTTTATTGTGATTATTAATGTAAATAGATATCTTTGAGTTGGAAGTTCAACGAAAGGGGAAGGCTCAAGTTCCGGAGTGAATTCTTGATTGATTGAGGCAAGTGAATTTCTAAACCCTTGTTAAGTGCATAGAGTCGTGTATTTCCTTGTGGTATGTGTTGGGGAGTAATGGGACTTGGTGATAGGTTGACTTGTCCCTGTTGAATAATTCTAACGATAAAAAGGGGTAATAAAATGCAATGTGATTAATTGTTATTGTGTGATGTGTTGAAAATGATTTTGAAAGACTTATTGAATCATTGTTGGTGTTGAATAATATGATTGTGTTGTTGTGAATTGTGCAATGTTATGAAAATGGTCATCTCCTCATTATTTGTGTGAACATGTCATTTGCATTGTTCTGAGACATGGTTGTGACAAGTGTTGTGTGAATTGAGAAAGAATAAGAAATTAAAGAGGATGTACCATTTCGAGGGACGTATCGCACGCCGCGATGGATACTATATTTCGAGGGACGTGTCACATGCCACGATGGATACTATATATCGAGGGACGTATTGCGCGCCCCGATGGATACTATTATCAAGGGACGTGTCGCGCGCCGCGATAGATGCATGGGCAGATATGTCCCCCATGGGTCCCAGACTGAGAGACAATAGGTGTGTATCAATAGGTCAGACATGCATCATTATACTTGACATTGCATTTCATTGCATTGACATCTTTATCATTGGTGAACTTGATCTTGTGTGTTGTTGATCTTGTGAGTGCCTTTCTGTGGAACTTATGATTGATGAATATTGAGCTTGTTGTTGAGAATATGATATTGTTAAGAGTGTTGTTGCTGAGCTGTGTGCTTTGTAAATTGTGAACTGTTAGGTTGAGCTGATTTTATGCAGGTTGTAGTAGTGGAGGTTCGGTTGGGGTGTAAGGAGACCCATATTCTACTCCCTTAGCTTGTGTTTTAGAAGTTTACTTGCTGAGTACAGTGTGGTTTGGCACTCACCCCTTGCTTCTACATTTTTGTAGGTTACTAGCCCGAACCTTCGTGATACTCTCTATTCTCTTATTTTCCGAGGCTTCCTGTGGAGATTTGTGAGGTAGTTATTTGTCATCTAAGAGGACCTTCTTACTCCTATTTATGATCTTGTTCTATTTTAGAGACAACAGACTTATGTTTTCTTTCGATTCAATTGTAATACTTTAGAGGCTTGTGCACGTGACCAGGTTTTGGGGTTATTTTTAAGTTGATTATAAATTTTCGCATTTTATCGTAATTATTGAGTTTTAGGCTGACTTGCCTTGGTGGGATAACACGAGTGCCATCACGTCCAATTTTGGGTCGTGACACTTCAAGATTCATAAAGCGTTTAAGGTATGTAAGATTATTAAAGTGGGGAACTTTGATCTTGCTCACACTCTACTTCTACAATATATATTTTTAAGATCAAATCTATGGATTTTACCCAAGATTCTATGATTTTAAATTCCTTTATCTCCTATCATTGATTCTTGATCATCAAAATGATGGTACTTCATGTCATTAATGATTATTGATTCATGATATATGCTTATTATACCATTTGGACCACTTTCTAATCAAAGTTACTTAAAAACTTTATCGTAGTATTTCATATGTATTAGTTTCACAAATAAAATATGTCCAAGATTTTAAAGGAGTATTTAAAGAAAGTATTATTATCTTTAATTTCAAGTGCACTATTTTAGAAGAGTTTCAAGAAAGTATATTTTACTTCAATTACATTATTTTCAAGAAGTATTTCAAGAAAATATTATTATCTTTAATTTAAAGTGCATTATTTTAGAAGAGTTTCAAGAAGGTATATTTTACTTCAATTGCATTATTTTCAAGAAGTATTTCAAGAGAGTATGAATATCTTTAATTTCAAGTGCATTATTTTAGAAGAGTTTCAAGAAAATATATTTTGCTTCAAGTGCATTATTTTAAATAAGTATTATTTTATGTAATTTCAAGTGCATTACTTTATTGAAGAGTTCAATAAAACTATATTTAGTTTCAAGTTCAATGATTCTATCAAAAAATTCATTCAAGTTTCAGAAGTGGGTTTCCCTTCATCCATTGAGTTCCAAAGAAACCCCAATTTCTTCAAGTTATGATTTCTCTAAAACCAGAGTTTTTATGATCTTCATGGGTTCTATTAAAATTCAATTTCTTCTTCATTATTAATCTTTAATTGCATGATTTTGGTTATAATTCCATTTTCAATTATACTTTCATGAATATATAGCATGCAAGCATTTTATGGCTCAAAATTGTGCTTTTTAGACTGTATTTATCAAATTATCAGATTTTTTTGAAATTATGATGTTTTCAAATAAAGTATCTCTCAGTATATTTTTAGATATAATAATTTAGATGCTTTGAGATAAGTGTCTTTATGAATATGTTATGAAATCGTGATTTTGAAAGGATTTATTCTACGATATGAAGCTATGATTGGGTTGGTAGTACAAGACTCTTACCTTCCCAAATATTATGATATTATTATGCTTATTTCTATTACTTAACACCGAGAGAAATTTGGAATGGAGGCCCTACTGCTAGCTCGTAGAGATTTGGTCTTTAGAAGCAATTCATTTGTCCCTAACTACGTGCCCCGTAGGATTTGTCTTAGAAAAACATAGATAGTGGATTTACCTAAACTAATATGTATGGTCCTTACCTTGGAAAGTAGGAAAATCTCTTTTCGGTGCGGTAAAGACACCGAATTCCATGTTATAGCTCACATGATCTATGTCGATTAATGGTAAATATCCCACGAAAGAACTATGTTTTCTTCAAAGGTTTTTATGAATTCCTCAAAGACTATGATTTAAGCTTATGTTATGATTTTAAAAATAATGCTTTGACTTTACATTCAGTTATTTTAGTTTCAGTATCTATCAGCTAAGAATCGCCAAAGCCACTCGGCGATTCGCCGATTGGCACTTCAGCTCACCTAAAGTTCCAGCCTGCCAGCCTTGGTGAGAAGCCAACTTGGCGATGGACTTGGACATTCGGCGAACCGCCAAACGGATCGGCGACACAAACTTGGATCGCCTAAAGTTACAGGGTCTGAAGGATGAAGAGACAAATAAAATTGGTGATTGAATGGAGCCATTGGTGCATCGCCAACTTGG
The DNA here is from genome assembly GCF_900185275.1 of Solanum verrucosum. Lineage (NCBI taxonomy): Eukaryota > Viridiplantae > Streptophyta > Magnoliopsida > Solanales > Solanaceae > Solanum > Solanum verrucosum. The sequence continues at coordinate 694,108 of NW_026020290.1, read as the reverse complement.
TCGGCGATGCTCGACTAACTCCGTCGAATGACCCTGAATGCCAAAATTGAGATCGTATAAATTAAAATTCAAAATAAGCCCAGTGATATCCTAAGTAATTTTCTCCATTGTTGAACTTGGAACTTTCGTTTTGAACAATACTTTTCTTAGTTTTAGGAGTTTTCTAGTAGATTTTGAGTTGGGTTTTTGATATTGAGCAATTTGGATCATTGTAATGACGTGGATTGCAATACCCAGATTATGGAGAATGTAATTGGTATTGATTTCTTGCTTTTTATGATGTATGGCTAAAACCTCCATTCTTGGGGTATGATTATGTGATCGATTGTCTAATTTAGTTTATGGGTATTAGTAATTACTAATTTAAATGCTATTTTGAAGTGGGTTCAGTTGGTAATTGAGTTTTCACTTATGAATTGTAGTTGCAAATGCAGTTCTGGATTAGCATTCTATGCTTGCTCGAGAGAGAGGTTTTAGAATTAAAATTATCGATTGATGATTGTATTGATTGGGTTGTTGTGGGTTTAGCTCGAGAGAGTGAATCTTAATTCGATCCTACCTATCTAGCTCGAGAGAGTAGATAAATTAAGGTTTTGAGTTGTTTATAGTTGATTCTTGTTGAGGTTTGAGAGAACTCACTTAATTCGTGATAGTTGATCAAGGATGGCTATTACATCTAAAGCTTAGCCTACCTACTAAGATTCAACAAACTTTGGTAATTAATAATCACCCGTATAGCGAAATTGACAATTAATCGATCACATCCCCAAGCATCCCTTATCTACTTGATTACTCCCCTATTTTCTATAGCTGTTAAACAAACCTTAACCCCCCCCCCATTTGACATTTGTTGTTAACCCCTTAGATTTAATTGAATGATCTCGATAATTTCTATTCCTACAATCGATTAGAACATGCTCTTCACTTCGTAACTGAATTCTAACTTGTATCACTCCATGTGGGATCGACCCAACTCTTTCTTGGGTTTATACTAGATTGTGATCGCCTACACCTAGTATTGGATGAGGTGTAGTTGAGTGTTATCACAATAAACGAACAACTATGCTGGTGAATGGTGATGCATATGAATGTATAGTGAGCAACGAGACCATCAGTAACCATCCAACCCTCTAACCAGAGGTAATCGCCTCGAATCGTAAAGCATCAACCTCAAACTGGGAATAATGGCCTCGAACCATCAATATCAGCCTCGGTTTGGAGATAACGGCCTTGAACCATGAGCATCAGCCTCAAACTGGAAGTAACGACCTCGAACCGTGTGCATCAGCCTCAACCAGAAGTAATGGCCTCGAACCGTGAGTAACCAATAATGGGACCTACTACCCAACCAATAAACTCCCAAGGGCGCCAGCAAGACCAAAAGCATGTAAGAAAGAGCGTCGATGCATCGACTAGTCAAGTAAAGAATGAGCACATCACAGATGTCTCTAGTATCTCAAGTAGAAAAAGAAGCACATCCCCAATGCCTCGTAATCTCAAAAATCAGTAAGTTAAGTGATTCAGGTGGTACGACTCTTATTAAAACAAGTTTAGAATAAAAACCGAGTAAAAATATATCTCATCATAAATGATAAATATGTCAATGCATGATCGGGATCGTACCACAAAATCCGTGAGAATCATCAAACAATGCAATGCATGTCATCACATGCATTCAAACAAGGCACTCAAAATCAAATAATTATACCGCCAATGAAATCACGCTACCAAAGCAAACAGTACTAACCTGGGATCCAATATGTCCTCACATAAAGACTAGGGCCCAACAGTACAATCATAAGGTCAATAAGGATACAACATGCTCACCACTAATCAACAAGCAAAGGTATCAAGAAGAGATTTCAAATGAATAGAAGGGGGAGCAAACTCAAGGGACAATGCCCTACCCCAATCACACTGTTCTAGTCCCAGATTTAGCACAACTAGGACCAACTCATGGCTTCGACGAGCCACTAAGGTCACAAGCATCAACGCAAGGAGAACCACCCAAAACAAGCCCTAAAGGGAGCAAATCATAACTACGAGGCGGTAAAACACAACCTAAAACATCTAATGTACAGCCTAGTCTAAGGCCACCACGAATAAATCCTAACAAGGATAAGAAAGATCATCTATACCACAAGTGAAGCCACAACCTAAACTAAGGATCCAAACACCCACAATAATAAGCCCAAGGCTCCTACGGAATCAAGAAAGGATGGAATAACAAGAGGAAAGCTAAATACCCGGCAAATACCATCCAAAATTACAAGAAATCTAATACTAGGTCTTATCTAAGAAGCTCAATCAAGAAAGTAGACTGAAGCCTACCTCAAAGCCAAACATGAGCACTTTGAATCTACCACACATGAGCTATCCGCTTTCGAAATTCCCCCAAACACCATCATGCTATCAAATTATTGATCACAGCGTCAATATAGACGCTTAGGAAACTCACTTTTGGGAAATCATTTTGCACGTAATTGTGTTGAAGTTCCATTAGACACTAGTTTGAAAGTTTATTTATATTGGTCATCACAAGCAGAACATAGTTTATGAAGGATAAAACATTTTTTGCAATAATTGTGGTGTTCTAGATCATAACATCATCAACTACTAGAGTTCAAAAGCCAAAAAATGCAACACGGATTGGATGGATCTGGAAAAAGACACTAATAAACCGCACGAGGAGAGACAGAACACCGAGGTACACTATAATAACATAGAGGAAAACTGGAAAACAATTGACTACTTCAGACGATCCAAACAGAACAAACGACCGAGAAACACGAATGAAATTGGTATTAATGTTAATTTATTTGAAGCATCTACAGGTAAATTCCTTGATTCCCAAGTTTTTAAATATATAAAAAGTTCCAACATAATCGAGTCCATGGATCTTCGTAACCATAATCATAAGGGTCACATAAATGTTATTAATCCAAGTAGTTGTTCCCAGAGCCAAATCCGGGAGATACACCCTCAGTCTCAAAAAACAAATAGATATGCAACCTCCGGTGACTCGATCCCAAGGTCAGGTACATGAAGTGCAAAAGAGTAGACCCTCTTACGTTAGGTCAAATGACAACACTAAGGCTGATATAAGTAAACTAATCAAGGAACTAAATTATTAAAAATACTGATAATAACTCCCAAGTTGAGTGCTCCACAAGAACAGAGATTTTAGCAAAAACCCCATGTACGGTGCCCTACCATACTATAACGCCCCCTAAGTTGGTCCCTAAAATACCTACAATTGCATACTCTACCCACATAGAGGGAATGATAACCGACTCTTCGATCTCAGGAGAAAGTACAAAAGCCATAATGCAGCCAATCTTTAATAAACATATGGACACTACCTACGCCCCTAATACTTATAGTTGACTCACCTACATAACACTTCAAATAGTAACACACCTAATATTAATTTATGTGGTGAGAAGAAAATGTCCCTACATCCTAGTGGCCCCCTAAAGAATCTAGATGACCTTCCAATTATAGAAACCCCTTTTTATTGATAAAATCCTACTAAGCTTGAATATACCTAGTACCACTTTAACCAATAAATCACTCTAAGATAGTCAATATTCCCATAAGTATAATTACTAATGGCCTCCCTCCTTTAAGCCATAATGCCTCATCTTCCAATCTTGTCTCAACAAAGGAGATCCCCTTTGAATAGGAACACTCCCCCCTACACTGCTCGTCCCTCCCACAGTCAGACTCCAGTAAACCAAATGAACTCTCCAGCCCCCTTCCGAGCTCCCTTTCCTCTCCTCCAAACTTTCTCAGTAACTATAGGAGGGAACACCTTTTACGCCACTCAGGCTCCCCCTCAGAATGTGATCCCACATTCTTGGGTGGAAATGGGCTTACAGATCATGCCAAGTCCTTCTCGGCGACTTTGGAGGGTTGAGTTGTCATAGTGGTCCAAAACACGACCTCTATATCTCAGGTAGTCTTGGAGGGAATGAGGCTAGCAATGGAAGCCTACAATACCCATCTTTGGATGACCTCTATTCTTCAATCTCACCTATCTCTATTGTTTCCCATATTCTCTTTTATTATGTCCCTACTTGGGAGATGTCGTTACACAACCCATTGATCTAGGTAACAAACTTAGACCATGTCATATTCCCTCCCTTCTTTTTTCCTCAACAGATCCCAGAAGTAGTGATAACTCCCTGGAACAACCTCATGATAGCTCTCAAGGTACCTCCAGCCAACCCACCTATCATCCATGTCAGTACAATAGAGATGACACCTCTGACAACTCCAAACCATGTGGCTTCATCATTCCAGGTACCATCAAACCCCGTCCTTCCCCTCCCCTGAAGAACTTAGTGCAAATCGTAGAAGTGAATCAAAGCATAGGGGAGTTAGAGGAGGCCCCAGTACTCATGTGAGAAACAAGAACATAATCATGATTCCAAAGGATATTAAAGTAATGTTATTCAAAGCGAGATTTGTAAAAAAAATATACACTCATCTGCCCTCTGAACCTACAAAAAAGTTTGCTAGATATAAGAACTCCATAAAACCCGGAGCTAGGGAGCTTTATAGTAATAATGAACCCAATGATAAGGGCTGGGAACCAACTGAACCCAGTACAAATGTCAGAATTGAACCCCTCCAACCTCAACAACTCAATGAACTTCATAATATAGAATTGTAGAGGAGGAAACGAGCCAGAATTTAGGAGAAACGTTAGGTCTCTTATGGATTGGAACAAACCACCCCGTATTTCTCTAATAGAAACTAAAATGGAAAACCATCAGGAACTAGTAGACGACTTCCCTTTCAATAGGATGATCCAAGTCCTAGCAGTACGCAATTCCGGTGGAATGGTGGTCCTTTGGGATGACACTAGATGACATTGCTACAACTGGACAGGGAATACATGCAATGGTCAAGGTATATTCAACTAACGAGTCATGGCTTCTTAGTTGAATTTATCCTAGTACTTACAGAAACTCATGTAAAATACTATGGGATAACCTTAGGAAAATAAAAGACAACTACGATAATAAATGGATAGCAGGAGAAGATTTGAACAAACTTTTGTCTAGACCTGAAAAAATAGAAGACCTATTAATAAGCCTCGTACAAGCGACTTTTGGGACGTAGTCAATTATTGCAAGCTAATAGACATGGGGTTTAAGGGTGGAAAATATACCTGGCTAAATAAACTTTTTAAGAACAAATCTCATCTAATCCTTGAAAGATTAGATCATATTTTGGCTAACGAAAAATGGATACACTGTTTCCAAACGCCTGAGTCATCGCCTACCCCAAACACACTTTGATCATTGTCCCCTCCTTTTATCCTTAACACAGGCTAGGTCTGCTAAGCGTAATAAGCTATTCCTCTTTGAAACAATGTGAACTTCACACCCAGATCTAAAAGATATTATCATAAAAAGTTGAGACAAAAAAGAAGTTATATCAGGAGCTATCTCCGACTTTGAAAACGATGTTTCAATATAGAATAATACTAAATTTGGAAACATCTTCCTCAAAAAAAAAAACGGTTAAAGGTTAGAAGGAATACAAAGACCCCTAACTATATTACCAGCTCTTTCCTTCATGAATTAGAAGCCACCCTTATACTGGAATATAATCATATCTTAAAACTCGAGGAAGATTTTTGAAAATTAAAATCTAGGTAAAATGGCTTAACGATGGAGACTCTAATATAAGGTTCTTCCATACAACAACCTTAAACAGACAATGCAGAAACCACATAATTCATCTACAAAATGAGAGTGGTCAGTGGTTATACGACTATGATGGCATTAAAAACCAAGTCTATCGTTACTTCTCCAATTTATTCAAAGCATCTCAAGAAGCTAATCCTTTTGCCTCATCCTTAGAACCCCACCAACACTCCCTGGATAGGGAGTGATCTCCTATCAATCCAACCCTTTGTGTTATTGCAGGGCATTAATGCGCAAGCTGGGGAACCCCAGTCCAATAAATGTTCAGAGAAGAGAACCAAGTGGCAGATGCTTTAGCTAAAGGGGGATCTAAGCTAACGGATGCTAACTCTTTTGCTTTTTGGAGAGTTCCGCCATTGTTTGTTTCAACAACGTTAGAGGCAGACAAAGTAAGAACTTCCTTTATTTAGACGTACGTGCAATACTTGCAGATGATTCGTAACTTATATTATGTCGATCCCTCTGGCCCCTCAAACAGTTTTAGCAGAAACAATGCTCTGCCACTTATTTGTATTGATCCATAAGTATCTCCTTTATTACCAAAAAAAAATACAGTACATGAACATGACATTAGCGAATTTGTGAAAGCATGTGTGACCTATTTGGGCATTATCCATTGAATGTGACTTATAAAAAGTAGTTGAACTCAACCAATTACCAGCACAATGGTGCAATCGAGATCAGAGGAAATAATATTGGTTTTGCGGTCAGCACAGTTGAAAAATAAAGTTCCTAGAACAAGCAAAGTGGGAAATATCAAGTCCCTAGAACAAACAAAGTAATACAAGTAGCCTATGACGGCAAGCTGTTGACGGGGAATTGTGTGCTTATTCCCTTTTATTAGATAGTAACTAAACTAAAGTAGTTCGGAGATTTTCAGGCGGTTTGTTACTAAATGTGCTCAACCGTAAACTGATCCTGAAATGCTAAAACCAAACCAGATAACCTAAATTCGACGTTGGACAAACCAAAAAGATAAATCAGTTCAGATTGTGCACAGCCAGCCCCACAGGCAAATGATGCAGAAAACGGAGGATTTCTAACTAGTAAAACTAAATTAATTGCTTATGGACCAAGATATGTGGAACCTCTAATCCCCACTTCGCCCCACCACACCTTAGGTGGAAGGGGCAGACAAATAAGAGGGAAGACATCTCCTTTTCATTTCTTGTGTATCATAGTTTCTGCACAGAGCCAACTCAAAACATATAAAAAAAATCCACAAGCTTACAGTTTATGGTATGTAATCTTACGACAGAGATGCCGTAACAGTTCCTACAAACAAATTGCATTCAAAAGCTTAAACGATGTAGGAGAATGCACAGCTCATTGTTCATCCATATGTCATGGACCTCTTTGATTCTCATCCTAAGTTATTAGGTAACCAAAATCAGTGCAATGGTCTTAAATCATTTCTTCTGAAATTGGCAATTCTCATATAGGAACACCTAATTCAGAAATTTTGACAATCCTTTTGTCAATTGCAGTTCTTTGTTGACGCAGATGTGACGCCATAGAAGCAACCTGAGTGATATACTCAGGTAAGGATGAAAAAATTCAATGCAGATATAAATCAAAAACTAGATAGTAGAAATTGATGAACACGTGCAAATAATATTCATTCACCATACCTCTGCTCTTAGCTTTAATGCCTCTCTACCTGGAATTTCCCGCAGCACATCCATCAAATCTATCAGTTGAGAAACATAAGTTCCATTAAGTTTTTTATTGCACATCAACAAAGCTTTACTTGGGGGGTTTGAAATGAAGTTTCCAGAAAATCCATCCTACTACCTTTAGTAAAGTAGTGTTGTGTTTATTACAAAAAATACAAATGACATAAGGAGTCATTGGTTAAAGGGAAGTTTTCCTTTCATAAAACACAAATGAAACAAGGTATGGCCTGATTTTCCATGTCTGTCAAGTCATTTGATGCAAGGACATGGGTCGAATTAATAAAAGGTAACTTTTCAAAATACAACAATCTAAATCAACATCACTAGGCAGAAAACAAGATACCGAGCAATCAAAAAATCTCCGATTTAAGCAAAACAACAGGTTTATTCACTACTAGCCTGTCCTTACATCTGTTTCCGATAAGGACCTTAATATTTTTTTTCCTTTGTAGTTCTCCAAAACCAGGCACTTCAAGCAATCCGGAAAAAGTGCAAGCTTTATGGAACCAGAATTTGTATAAGCTAAAACTTTCTTCATGTAGCAAAGCAAACCTAGTTTTGTCCAAAAACTCAAGCTTTCTGTTAATTTAGTGGAGATAATTTGGTTGCTAGACCATGGGTCCATTCAAGAGAAAACATAGGTTGCAGACTCGTGTAGCAAACAATGAGAAGCTGTGGGTAATGGAGGATATGAGAAAAAGTACATATTTGTAAAATAATAAGGAAACCAGGGTACACTAACCAGCAGCTTGACCTTCAACCTTGTAGACAGATTTTGCAACACTTTGAATCTGATTCCCAGCAACCCTAAATATCTAAATGATCAAATGCAGAAACTACAGAGATAAGATACAAACAAACATACAGAAACAGCTTACATGAGGTCAGAATGGCCGCGTTTCATATCCTTTTCAGCAAGAGATGCTCTTTCAAGCAACTTTTTACTCTCTTTCTTCATTAAGCCAACAGACAGGCCCAACTCTTTCACATTCTTCTCAGCTTTAATAAACTTGGCCTGAAAAGTTGAAGTATTACCTTAATCAGATTGAAAAAAGATGACATATGCACGAGACTCAATCATGTCAGCTGCTGGGCCAGAACTCCCAATGGAAGTTTAGTACGAGATGCATACAAATTAAGTGAAATTTTAATTTGAATGAACAAGGGAGCAGACTACCTCCTCACTCTGGAGACGGCCCAGTGTTTGACGGTACAGAAATCTTCTCGGCCCTGCACGAAGGGGTCGTTTAGGTTGCACAGAAGAAAGCTTGATATTAGCTACCAAAAAATGTCATTATTTTAGTGAATGCAACTAAGTAATAAGCATCTTTGTAGAAGGAAAAAAACAAAACTTAGCAATACACATGGTTGTCTATGGATCATGAACCTAACACTATTTCAAGGGTAAAGTGCAAACTCATTTAAAGCAACCACGCTTAAATCCTCCAACATTCATCTCCTTAGTGATATGATCCTCAAATGGTTTTAAAAAGAGATAATTTAGTTAAAGAAAATGCGGCTATTGGTTTCTGCAAACATTGCTGTCAGACAAGGCATCAATCTGAAGGAGATCACGTTTGACGTAGTGGGAGATGCTGGAAAATTTTCATGACTTCATCTTTTCTTTGTTTCTGGGAAGGGACCACAATATTATCCCTTTGTACTGTAGTTGCATTACAGAACAATTTGTAATCAATGGGAGTGGCTATAAGAGGTTGTGTCTGGAAACAAGCATAAAAAGGGACATGGCAAACAGCAAAAGATGGACCCCACTAATTGAATTCTCTTTTTAGTGAAGATAACCCAATCCCAAAAACTAACTCATTAAGGGAGAATTGCCCGAGTCCATATTAGAAAACCACCCCTCCATTCCAAACCAATGTGGGTCTCTAACAATCTCCCTCGCCTAGACTGCCAACTAGAGAATGGGCAACATAACATGGGAGTTCAAACAGGAATGGACTTGGCTCTAATACTATGTGAGATATGGTCTTTGGGCCTAATTCAACCCCAAAACCTAGCTCGTGAAGGAAGAATTGCCCAAGTATGAATAAGGAGACTACTTGTCCCAGTTAGTGGTACAAATTGATTGGAGAGACTTCAAAGATATTTTCCTTGAGCCACAAAGGAGGACAATAAACAAGTTTCCTCCAATAAATTAGACGTGATATTTGGTTCTTTAACAAAATCTTACTGCAGAAGTGGCTAGAGTAAAAGTTACGAACTTATAAGAAGATGGAGGAGCAACCCTATTTCCTTACCTTACAAGTGCAGAGTATAGACAAACTTCACAGAGGTGTGGGTCTGCCGGATGAATTCAGCGGAAACATCACTTTAGTAGTTGGGGGTAGGGGCACAATAAGTATCTAGAGACATAGGTGGCTACATGTATTAGTCGGTACACTATGAACAGTGCTTTCTCAACAATCTATTATATCTCGAGCCAAAGTGAATATCAACAGCTCAAGTACACGGTGATCAAGAAAGCCGGCTCTTTGGAGTATGAAGTTCAGAAGAAACTAAAAGAACTGAACGATGGAGGTTCAAAACATGGAATCACTTTACAAGTAATGTAGTGGGGTTTTTTTGCCAGTATATTCCTACAAAGGCCAGTAAGGATTAGGGGGCTAAATATTGGCAGTAACAGGAGAGAGGTGGTAATGTTATCACATAATTTTTATGTGGACGACACCCATATAAAACTATTAAAATAGGAATAAGAACAAGAATAGTTTATACAGTCCTACATTCAATAGGAAATAGGAATAGGTTAGAAAATGATTATAATGTAGTGTCCTAGTTGGAAAATAAGTCTAATGTAGTGTTCGAAAATAGGGTCTCAATGTAATAATGTAGATACACAATACAATAATATTCTTCTTCAATATTTCTCACATAATATAAGAGCTTACACGATCCTAGTAGAGAATCAAAGAGCTTCCACTGTCCGCGGGTGGCTATAACCCATATATGTCGCCATCTGATCAATGATTATGTTAGCGAAATTTCGGGCAATACTATATGCATGAAAAATATTCATGCTAAGGACTTAATTGAGAAGCATTCGGGACACAGAGAGTAGCACCGTGCATCTTTCCGGTGACTACTTTCTCATATCTGATCTGTGCATCACCGTGTCATCTTCCTGGTGACTACTTTCTCATATCCAATTTGCGTAGCACCATGCATCTTTCCGGTGACTGCTTTATCATAACTGATTTGTCTAGCACCTTGCATCTTTTCGGTGACTACTTTTTCATATCTAATTTGTGTAGCAGCATGCATCTCTTCGGTGACTACTTTCTCATATCTGATTTGTGTAGCACCTTGCATCTTTCCAAACAACTTTCTTATATTTGAGTTGTGACGCGTCGTGCGTCTTTCTGATGACTCCTCAGATTTGATTTGCGTAGTTCTGTGCGTTGACTAGCTCCTATGTGACATATGAAGTTTCAATCTTTGTCAATGTTGTGCAAAATCCAACACCACCTCAAGGTCCAACCTCTGGCGACCAAAGCCAAACAAACGTCATTGATCGCAATTCCCTCACATACGGCAAAATCTAGGCTTCCAGCGACTATGTCGATGCATGAGCCTGCCATCCAATTTATCAGGGACTTTCTTGTTCAATATCGACTAGTCTCTTGATTTTGAGCACTTCCCAGCGACCCTTACATTGTTTCTGGTAGATCTGAGCTTTCCCTGTTTCATATTCACTTTTGCCAAAATAGGGTATACCCAAATATTTCTGGCTAGATTATGGTGATACTGTCACTCCCGTGGCTAAAATAGCATATGTCCGCCTTTCTATCTATGGTTGTCATTCGCCATTGGCCTTTTAATCCGTTGGACATTCAGAATGGTTTTCTCCATGATGATCTCAAGGAAGAAGTATATATGGAGCAACCATATGGTTTTGTTGATCAGGGTGAGCCTAGTAGCCTTGAATGTCGATTACGAGGGTCACTCTATGGTCTGAAATAGTCTTCTCTAGCTTGGTTTGGAAAGTTCAACACAGTTTTTCATGACTCATATTGGAGTTGATCACTCCGCGTTTCATCAACATTTTGAATCAAATTCAGTATTTTATGAGAAGACAAAGCACATTGAGTCAATTTTGTGAAGTCAAGTGATCAACTTGCAAATATCTTCGCCAAGCCCCTCATCGGTCCTCGTATTTAATTACGTTTGTGACAAGCTAGGTACATATGGCTTGTATGCACTAGAGGTCTACCTTCTTATGCCTGATAGAGTGGGTTCCTCTAAAATCTCCTTCCCGAAATACTAAACTACACATCTATTCAACAAACCATCATTCTCCGTTCCGAATGAGTCAGAGATAGAGTGTAACCCTTTTTGGAACTAACAGAGGCTTCGCCAGGGTTTTTGGATTGCCATTTACTATCTTTAACAGCTTTAGCATATAGGTAGTTTGGCTTCAGTGATTCTCAGAGGCTCAACGATCTCCAATTGTGGAGAACATTTAATGAAGTTTCCTATCTTAAATGCTATGTCTTTCTAGCCGGCATTCAAAGTTGCTTCAGAAATAATTAACACGAATCTCCCTTCTCCTTAAAGACAAAATACTCATATACCTGCCATGAGCATTATACTTTTAGTACATGAATATTATGTCGTATTGTCCTTAGTTTTTCATCTCCTGACCACATTCTGTTCAGAACTTATGTGGATGTTGTGGAGAGAGAAAAAGGGAGAGCTATACTCTTTCCATTTGTTGAGGACTATACTCTATTATTTTGTATGTCACTAGTACATTGGGTGTTTGCCCACACCATCAATATAATTATTGCTTTTACAAATATCAAAGAATTACTAATCCCAATTCAAAAGTTTTGGTGCTATCATATAGTTTTGAAAGGCATAGGTAATGCAATAAAGCAATAATAACAAGTTAAGAACTAAAATTCAGGAGAAGAAAGCAGAATGGACCAAATCCTGAAAGCAAAAAAAAAACTGAGGGAATGCAAATTAGATCTTTTAAATCGATCTACAGAAAAAAGGAAAGTTCACTAAATCTCAACATCAAAAATAACAAAAAGAAAGTGAAAACAAGATGCAAATGCTAGCTATTTCATACACAGTTGTCTAAAAGCTTAGAAAATCACTAGAAGTTTGTCACTGCATATTGGAGATGGGATCTTAACCGGTCACAGGCTTATATATTCTTTATCTCCTGCTATAATAACTTAATTCAATGTCTGTTGATTTGAGAGCACTTTTTAAGCCTTGTTAATCCTCATTTAACTGAATAGATTAATTTTTTCACATTGAATAACTTAAAACAATACGCATAAGATCACTTCACAGTAATCTCAACATTTTGAATTAATCAATGAGGAAGCCTCAGAAAAACAACGAGGAATAGGAGTCGGTATACAAACGAAATGCCAACTTCTTCTTAGCAATCTAAGACTAATAGAATGTTTGGCCAGCCTATTTTTTCCCAAGAGTGCTTATTTTTTTCTAAAAAGTGCTTATTTTTAAAAGTGAAGTGTTTGGACAAGCTTTTGGGAGAAAATAAGTGCTTATGGGGAATAGCAAAAGCTGTTTTTCAGAAGCTAAAAAAAATTTTTTTTTTTCTCGAAGAGCACTGTTGAGAAAAATACACTTAAAAACACTTCAAAAACATCTTGTTCAAACACTAATTGTTGTTCAAAAGTGTTTTCAAATTTATTGGGCAAACACAAACTAATTCCCACCAAAAGTGCTTTTCAAAGCATATTTCGGAAGTGCTTTTGAAATGAACATTTTTCAAAATAAGCTAATTTTAGAAACTAGGCCAACGTCCAAACAGGCTATAAGTGATACCGAATCAATTGCCAGCACATTATGCATGAAAAAATAAAAATAAGTACATGTAATACCTCGCATGAGGAGGAGGCCAGCAGCAATACCAATTCCCCCAGCAATAGCAGGGTGCTCTCTTGCAGATACCAACTCATCTGAAAGGATAGATTGAAGAGCATTTATAGGAGAAAAATATATCTACCAAGTTAATCTCAAATCAGATTCCTACTGTCAGATTAATTAATAGTCACAATAGTCTCTGTCAAATTCCAAAAGGTAACAATAAAAGGTTAAGAAAGGTAACAATAAAAAGTTAAGGATATCGATGTAGAACTAAAGGAGATGAACATTCACGCATTCATTTTTATTCCCTCAGATAACTGAAGAGTAAATTGAAGTGATAAACGAATGCACCAAGACAGTGCATAAAGTACCGTAGCACAAGTAGAAAAATAGGAACTAGTCAAATTTAAAGTCTAATTAGGCTTACCAAAAGAACAAAGAAAAGTGAAAAGCTCATCATCTCCTTGAACAGCTTTCTCCTGCCCAAGGAAGCATGCAGAACACCTTTATCATGTTCATTGGTAAGGATTCTCCACAAAACATAGACTACAGTTTTTTCCCATTGGACTGACCCCCAATCAGGCAAAGCAGACTTCATCCCAAATTTTTCCTTATAGTTTTATCAATGTTGACTCTCTGACAAGTCAATAAAAATTCCTCAATGAATGATGCATCGTTCACTTGATTTTGAAGAAAGCAGCGCGTGATGAAAGGTCATACACGATCTCAAAGTGGGGGAAAAGGTGATTGACAGACTTCTCTTTGTACATATAGAGCAGGAATTCTCTTATAGTACATGTATAAGAAGTGTGCAAGACTCACAGCATCTATAAACCAACGAGGTTCACTTGTTTTTGAAAATGTGCAACAAAAGCTTGCTGACCAACAAATGATGAGAAGCATTGCAATTATAATGCATAGAAGGCAGACAGCATTCAGTAATCAATTTTAAATCTATCCATTCAGGAAGATATAAGCACAATTGTCCATACTAAACTATAAGAAGGCATGTCCAAGTTACCTTTAATTTTCCTAAAGAAAACCTCTTCATAAGTTCTACACTGGCCTTTAATCTTCGGAATAAAATCCTGCAAAACATTACTTATAGATCAGAATTGGCAATAAAGATAAGATAATATGAAAAGATTTTGATGGAACCCCGAAGAAAACGGACCTTTGATGTTATTCAAACTCAAAAGATAGCTCACAGGGTGAAGGATACCTAACACCATACAAGAAGACAACAACCCATTCCCTCAACAAATGTGGGATCAATGTTGTCTAAGGCTAGCTTAAGGTGCATTTAACCTCTGAAACTAGATAAAAAATTAGGTTATTTTTTCCCCTCGCTTAGGTGGTGCATTGCTTTAGTGCTTGTACCAAGGTAATAAAGACCCATTTAGACATGCACATTATTTCAAATATTCAAAAATTATTTCCAAATTAAGTCTAGTTCACGATTTGGTCAATCATTTCAACTTCAACTTGCAATAGGGTATTTAAAGTTTGAAAATTTGGTTTGGGGAGTATTTCAACTGAAATAATTCCTCGTACTCAGGTGTGGGTGTCCAAATCGGTGCGGATCTAGAGATCGGATCCTTCACGGTCTAAATTTTAAGATTCAGGATACGGATCCAGGTATGGATAGGGGTGCAGAATTAGGCTAAAAATAATTCAAATATCTAAAATAGGGTGATAAAACGTAAAATTTGAGACATGATGTGAAAAACTTGAGTAGAAAATATTGATCAAGAATGTTACCTTTCTCAAAAAAAATATTGATCATGGGAGATAAAAGGAAAAGGAGTGACAGAAATTTTTATTTCATTTTCTTCAAAGTACCCAAAACGGGTCACTCCTTTCCATTGAATATGTCCAGAGTTTCTCCATTGATTTTGGTCGAAGTACCCAAAATTGATTGACCAACAAAAGTACTAAAGGAATGAAAAGAACAAAAAAAGTGTGAAGTTGTTCACAGCGAAGTTGCGCAATTGTGTAGCCTGAAGCTATCGACGCACAATAGAGAAGAAAAGATCAAACCCAGCTACACGACCACACAGTGTGGGGTGCGCCATCAAAACAAGGTGTAATTTTAGAATTTCGCAAGAGACTCAACGCTATAGGAGTTTGGAACTTGTCCCAGAATTAGTTTATCGAGAAAAAGAGCGAGATAAAGGTGAGGATATGAATGAGTAGTTTCTTAGAGGGTATTTGACAAACATGGTATATTGATGAATATGTTAAGATTATAATTTTCGTTTTGATGCTTGAATTAGTTATGGGAGTTGAACTTAATTGCAAGCTTGTTCATTATTTCATTTATATGAAAGAGGAATATTAGTGAATATTGTTAGCATAGTCTTGTGTTGTTTGAATCAATATATCTCTTCTAAGTAAAACAAAAAGCGCTTGTTGAAAATTATTGATTGAATCATCAGGAAAATGGTTTCTTCCTTAAAAATAATCCATAACTATATTCTTGCATATTTGTGTTCATTGGGGTATAATTAGTTTATTCTTAAACTTGAGATTTACTCGAAAGAGAAATTTGAATCTTATGAGTTACCCTAATCAAATATTGAATTCGAGAGAATCGATAGGACGTTAGATATGACACATGAACATGATCAGATCTCGGCTAGCATTATGCACCGGTTTTGCGGTTTTGCCTTATACCCTATATTCTTATATATATTGATATTAAACTTTCTACTTACCAATTATATGTCATTTGCAATTTAGTCGATAATCATGGTTCATAACCACAGTCAGCTCTTATTTTTTAATCACCTGAATAATAGTTAGCAACATTTGACTGAATTACAATTTATACCAATCCCTATGGAGACTATCTTTATACTATACTATATTTGACTAGCAAAGCACTAATTTATAGTGTGTTTGCGCTCGTCAATTATAGACCCAAGACGCTTGAAGCTTCCTCTCCTAGAGATGACTTGTGTATCAATCCTCACTTCCCCATCCGCCTCATGAGATGGAGATAGTCACCTTGCACTCCATGTACTCTATTTTAGTCTTGCTCAGCCCAAAGCCTTTAGACATTAGGGTTTGTCTCCATATCTCCCGTCTATCATTAACTCCACCACATGTCTCTATCGATCAATATTTAATACTATATTGTCTGCAAATAACATACAACATCGTACGTCCTCTTGAATATGTTAGTGTCAATTAATCCATTACCAAGGGTAACAAAACGAGTTGAGTCATTGAGAGTTGATCCCTGGTACAGCCTTATCTCAGGGAAGTGTTTTGAGTCTCCTCCCACTGTCCTACTTGGTCTTGGCCCCATCTTGCATGTCATTACTCACTTTAACATATGCCACATGTACACCTCTAGACTCAAAAAAATCTCCATAAAATCTCTATCAAGACTTTGTCCTATGTCTTTCTAGGTCGATGACCACCATAAGTCTCTTTATGTAACACTATGGTTATATTATGAGTGGCTCAACTGAGATCACTAATTATTTCCAATAAATTTATCTTGCTAGTCAAGTCATTCTTCTTGGCAAGTTAAGAGTATTGGAAGCAAGTTGTTCACGATTGAGTAATAGAATTGCTTTGGCCAGACTCAAGATTGCTTCCCGGAGCCTAAATTATAAGGAGGTGATCTTCACAGAAAGGATAATCTATTTCTTGTTAGCCTAATTGCCTCTCTTTTTTACTTCCCAACTTTAAAGATTTTAGGGTCATTTATGTCATGGGTTGTGGAAAGATGTAGTCACAGCTGAACATGGTTTGTATAATCATTGGTAACTACGCTGACAAGATGCCCTCATGGAACTGGGTCTTGGAAATACAATTAACCTATGGGTGAGTTTGTCCCCAATATTTACTTCAAAGTAGGGAATGAATCTAGCATAAAGTTCTAGAAGGACAAGTAGCTGGTCAGCATCCTGAAAAATGAGTTTCCCCACCTCTTTTTGCTAGCAAGAAATCATGATTCATCAAGTGCTCAAACAGAGATGGGAATGCATGGAATCTACAACTGAGAAGGAACATGCATGATTGAGAGATGGGAAGTTTGATTGAGCTACTTATAAGACTAAAAAGTTTGAACCCCCAGGAGAGGGACACTATAGCTTGGAACAATTCGGATGGCATGGTAAACATAATTAAGGCAGGATATGCTCACCACATTTCAAAAAATTTGACTCTTGGCAATGGAAGTTAATTGGAGAACCAAGTTACCCACTAAAGTCATCGGCTTTTACTGGACAGCTTTGCATGTAGCATGCTTGACCCTGGAAATCTCAAAAAAAGAAGCATACAATTCGCAATAGGATGCTACATGTGCAAGCCTAATGCCGGAAGTGTCAACCACCTGCTCCTCCACTTTGTAGTAGCTTCAGGGTTATGGAATATGTTCTTCTCAATTTTTGGTATGTGTTAGATCATGACATCCAACATTAAAGAGGCCTGTAGGAGCTGGAGATACAAAGTTGATAAGGCCATCAAGAACATTTGGCTGATGGTCCCTTGATGTGGATGCGAGGAAGTCAATTAATTTAAGTATTTAATTATATTCTTAAGTAGATTTATTTATTATTTATTTATAATTTAAGTAACTTTATTTATTATTCTAGAATGGGGTTTATGTTTCATAGTTTTATAAGGATTAGGTTAAGCTATAGTTATTAGTTTGAAATAGGATTTAGGTCTCCTACTTTCATAAGAAGTAGACTTCCTACTGATGTAATAAAGCTCCTATTTAAAGGGGATTTAAATGAATAAATCAGTAAATCATATTTCAGCTAAAAGCAAGAGATCAGAGTTCTCTCTTCCATTGAACTCTAAGGTTTCAGTCTCCCTTTGAAGAGCTGAAGAGATAGGAGTTGTCTCTGTGAATGAACTCTAAGATTTCAGCCTCCCTTTATATATCTCCGTGTGAATTGATCCTTCCCTAAAGATTCATAACATCCCTAGAGCTATTTTTTGTTGCATTTAGTCAGAGATAGGAATAGAAGATGTTTTGATGGAATCCCAACTTCATGTCACTCTCTGAAAGAAAAATGTTTAACCCAACACTTTTAACCATTTTTGGATTTTGTCAGTTCACTAGTCATAGCGTAGTTTTAGTTTCCAAAACTGACAATATCGTTCTATTTGTTTAGTTCATCTGTGTAAATATTTGCACCCGCTTGATGTCATTAATGAAATTATTACTTCATCAAAAACAAAAACAAAAAGATTTGGGGGTCATAATGGCTTTGGGTATCAGCTCATTGTCACATGTTGTTGGTTGAAGAAGTTAAACCGACTTTAAGATAAAGAAAGAGGAGATAAACTTAGCTGGCAACTCGATGTTGAAAAGCTCAAGAGATAACATCATGTTCTTCTCCACTCAGGTAATAAGGAGTTTTTGGCTTTTCTACAAAAGCTGTCAAAACTTGTCTCTTTTAATCATCAATATTACATTTTTTCATCGTTATCATCAACATTATATTTTTTCTTATGGTAAATTGCACATGTTTTCTAATTTGAGAAGTGCAAGTGTCAAATATCTAATCAGCCTCTCATGAATTATTTGTTCCCTTTTATATTTAGCCAACTTAATGCTGGTGGTTCAACAGAGTGCCCAAAGGATTATTTGTTCCATTTCTACTGCATATCTCCAGTGGAACTTTTTCATAGCAATTCAGCCCGCCCGACAAATGGTCTCACAAGAAGATGGTAACCCTTTGAACTTCTTTGAGGAAAGGCCGTGGCACGAGGGTAGAACTGCTCTTTGGTGACCTATAGGTCATGTGTTCAAGATGCAAAACCGCCTCTTTGCATAAATGCAAAGAGAAGGATATGTATTATAAACCCCCACTCCCCCATACCACCATATTAGCACTTCAGGCATGAGGAAAGTTAGTTTTATTCCTTCAAACTACAGTAACAGAACTGTAATTAAGTTAAGGTCCTTGCGAAGCCTTCAAATTAAACTATTAATCTTCTACCTGATCAGTTTTCTACATTTAGTTTCTTTTTAGAGCAACAACTACGAGAGGAAACTAGAAATTTGAGGTGCAGATTGCATACCTAACAAGTGCTCTCACCAAAAAAAAAAAAAAATGCAAATAATTATTTATCGACAATTTAGCAATCATCATACATACCTGTAAGGCTTCAAAATCTAATTACTAACTTTCACAACCTTGAAGACACATACACTGAAATCATGGTTCTACCCTAGTAAATCCTTTTTCTCTGATACTTACAGGACAAAACAGAGAAAAACAAATAGATGGGGTTTCAATAATAATCATATAGTAGAATGAGTGCTACAAATGGGAGGGTAATACAAATTAAAAGAACCTGAAGAGTGCGAAGGTGAGTGGAGGATGTATTTTGTATGGAACGGGCAGAGCGAATGGCGGAGTCGGTAGACGCTTGGACAGTGCGAGGCAGATCCTCTGAGATGTAAGAGTGCCATGCTTTGTTTTTGGATGAATCCCTTTCTTCTTCCATCTTCTCCACCTCTTGTGTCAACAAAAACAAAATTATGAATTACTGGAGCTTTTCCCCAAAATACAAAGCCCTTTTTGGTCAAACTTAAAACATGCTTGGGAGCTCCATTTTCTTTTTCAATTTTCTTTATAGGAAAATTAAACTCATATTTATTTACACAAAAAAAAAAACTAGTTTCACTTGCACGTGTGTGTAGTATCATCTCGTATATAATATTACTAAATTAAAATATTTAGTAAATATTTACAATTGAAAGAACATAGGATTATACATAATTCTATTTCATCCAGAAAAAAAGAACAGAGAAAGCGGGAGTATATTAGTGTAAGAAGAAATGTCATGCAATAAGCGTACCTCCTCAAAATAAAAGACTTTTTTGAAAGGATGTTGCACTATAATTATCCTACAAAGAGATATTTGTTGGGAAAACAAATTCATTTGGTTGAGAAATTTATAAGAGTGGAGAATGTTCAAAGGGCAAGAAGAATATTTGGAGAAAGAATCAATCTATTTATGAAATTTATATCAAATGAAGAGAAGAATAAGAAATAATTATTTGAAGAAAAAATTAATATATTTATGGAATTCATATCAAATTAGGAGTAGAATAAGAGAAAATGTAATTTCTGATTTGAAAAGAGCCAAAATTAATGCTGACATTATTTCTTTCAACTTAATTGTTCTATTAATTTCTTTCTTTTTTTATTTTTTTCTTAAAAGTATTTTCTATTTTATTTTTTCTTTTATGCATCTTTATTTAAAATATATATATTAATTCATGAACATTGATGTGAAGCCAAAATATATAATTTTTAATTATTATTTGCCTCACATTTATTATTTATATTTGTCCTTTTTGAGCTTGAATTTTATGGATTGTGCTAAATAGTATATTTTATATATAGGATTAAATTGATGGAAAAATGAAAAAGTTTAAAAATAAAACGAATTAAAAATAAAAGATTGAAAAAGCCAAACAGATAGCTTAATGGATTAAATTAACTATAATAATATATATTATACAACTTACCGAAGATTGCAAATTGCAAACGCAAAGAGAAGAACTGCCACGTGGCAGCAAAGAAAGACAAGAGTGAAATGAAGGAATCTTTCTGCCACGTGTCACAATTGAAGGCTACAACAGTAGAAGAAAATTGAGGCGACACAATTCACGCGTACAATTAGGAATTCAATTTCGTCTGGGGTTGATTATCTAATTTAATTTGGACTTAATTATTTTAGGGTTTTCTTTATCTATAAAAATTTATAAAAATAATTATTTAAGAGAAAAAAAAAGACCCTTTTGAGAGAAAAGAAAAAATCATTTTGAGTGGTGTGATACTTGCTATTTAGACCTAATTTTTGAATAGTACTTTCTTGTGAATGTTTGATTAATAGTGAAATTGCAAACTCTTTGACATCTAGGTTCATGGTTGTGACTTTGTATATAGCTTATTTTATTTTGTAGATTGTTATGATCTTGTTTCTCTTAGAAGTGGAATTGATGCTTCTTGATTGATACTTGTGCCATGTGTGGTGAGAATTTGTTTATTCCATGTTTTGCATCTTAGTCTAGAACTTGCCCTGCATGTTATTAAAGCGAAATAAAAAGTGTTGTTTTGTTTAGGAGATGACAATAGGCTTTCTTTGATTTGTCTTGTAAATTTTAGTCTTTTCAGATATTATATCACCCTTTTGAGCCTTTTTGCCTATATTTTTCTTGTAAACCACATTATCAAGCCGAATTTCTTTTTATTGTTACCATAATTCTATTCGAGCCAAAAAGAAATCCTTAATGCACTATGTAAGAAGAAAAATGAGAACAATGGTAGAAGTAAAGGGTGGAAATACTTGATTTGTAGCTAATGGAGCGTGAAGAGGTAAAAGATAAGATGACCTATGATTGAGATCCACACATCTCACGTTTTCCTAAGAAAAGTTGTAAAACTCTGTGTCGGCCCTGGTCCTTCCTTGGACATTGTGCACTTTAACTCGGGCTGAAAGCCTAAATTGAGGGTGGTTACTTCAGAAGTTACCTTGATGATGGCCCTGGTCCTTCCAAGGACATCGTACACCTTAACGCGTGTAAAATACGTAAGTTGAGGGTGACTATTATCAAGGAAAACTAAAAAAAATTGAATCATTCTTGAGATTATGAGAATTACTTGTGAAATAATTGTTGAAGAGAGGGTTGAAAATAAAGAGAAGAAAACAATGGGTGATGAAGTCTAAAATTGCAAAGTGCTTAAGGAAGTGTAAGTCACTATTATATAGTTTTCCTACCCGTCCCCTAGCCTACATTACAACCCGTTAAAGTGCTATTTGATTCTATTCAAACATGCTTAATTAGTGAAGGTGTACATAATGGGCAAGCCTATGGTTCTTTGTGCATACATGTGAATTTTGTTTGCGAGTGTGAGAGTTGTTCTTGATATGAAGTCCTTAATTTATATTTAATCGTTTGAATTGAGTGTATGGACTATTTCTTCTTGTGAGGGCACTTGTTTCATGATAGATATGTGATTTTATTAGCTTTCTTTGATGAGAGTAGGTGAGCAAGCTTAAATTTGATGAGTTCAAAGTCCTTCCTTGAGGTTAGGAGATTAGAGGTGTGCTGTTTATTTGGATGTCTTGCATAATGATTGAGAAATCTACTTGATGTTTTGAAATTGGTATATGGCCTAGTTGTTTGTATTAGCCAAAGTGATGACATTCCTATTTTGATTTTTTGAGATGAGCTTTAATGTTTGCTTGAGGACGAACAAAAGTTTAAGTGTGGGGTGTTGATGTGAAACTAAAATACATATTTTTAATCATTATTTGTCTCACATTTATTATTTATATTTGTCTTTTTGAGCCTGAATTTTATGAATGTGCTAATAATATATTTTATTTGTAGAATTAAATTTGTGGAAAAATAAAAAAATTTAGAACTAAAACGAATTAAAGATAGAAGATTGGAGAAGGAAATTAAGCAGACAGTTTAATAGATTAAATTGAATATAATAATAAATAATATATAACTTACAGCAAATTGAAAATTTGCAAATCGCAAATTGCGAACTGCAAAGTGAAGAACTGCCACGTGGCAACAAAGAAGACAAGAGAGAAATTGAAGGAATCTTTCTGGCACGTGTCACAATGGAAGGCTGTACAGTAAAAGAAAATTGAGGCGGCACAATTCACGCGTACAATTAGGAATTCAATTATTTTATTTGATTTGGACTCAATTAGGTTTTGATTTTCTAATTTGATTTGGACTTAATTATTTTATTTAGAGTTTTTATATCTATAAATAATCCATAAAAATAATTATTTGAGAAGGAGGAGAGATCATTGATAAGAGATACTTTTGAGGGTTCTTTTCTTCTTCTTCTTTTGGGTTAGACAACATTTTATATTTTTAGTTCTTGGCGTTTTGTGGAATTAACTTGCAAACTTTAGCAATTTGATTTTCGGTTTTCGTTTTATAAGATTTTCACTTTAAAATTCAATTGAAAATTCCGAGTTTTATCTACTCTAATCGTAAGTTCATGAATTCTTTTTATCAAAATATGAATTGTGTCCTTTCAAGCATAAGTAGATAAATCCACAACTAAGATTGTGGGAACCATGAGAAATTAACAACGTATGAATAATAATTAAGTAATTCTTGAATAGTGTTTATGCATGTATTGGTAATTCTTTCGCTTAGAAGTCTTTTTAACGGTTGCAAACGTTAGAACCCACCTCGCTCCTACTTGCCGGACCAAGGAGGTAATGAATGAGAAAAGAATTAACAACAGAGATTTAGTAGATGTTATCTAACAGTCTAATGTCAATTGGTGCGAGGGTGAAAACTAAGTCATATATTGATATGATGTCTAATCTGGGGTAAAGGTAAGGGTTAGTAAAACATACATTCATAGCCGAACCAAGGTGCGTAGTGAAATTCCTTATTTGGAGGACTAATCACTTAGGGATACCTAACTTACCAACTTTGCATGTAAAACACTAGGAAATGATTACTATTATTAGGATTACTACGTTAAAAGCTCGAGGGGAATACACATGCCCTAGTTTCTCTCTCATATTGATATCTCAAAGTTTGAATCCTGCTTACTTGTTACTTGATCAACAATTTGTTACTTGCTTACAACCCCCCCCCCCCCCTCCCCCTTTATTTACTTGTCTCAAAAATAGTTTGACTAAACGAATATAATAGTAAGTTAAGTTTAAGTCTGAACCATATTTCTCGTGGAATTGATCCCAACCTACAAGTTGAGTTCTTTTTTTGACACGATCGTGTATACTTCTTTAGGGATGTGTAATTTGAGAGTATCAAACACACACACACACACACACACATATATATATATATATATATATATATATATACTAGATTAAATATGGCCCGTGCTAAGCACAAGCCCAACATGGTTGATTATATATATATATATATATATATATATATATAAAATTTGTTACTTGCTTACAACCCCCCCCCCCCCCCCTTTATTTACTTGTCTCGAAAATAGTTTGACTAAACGAATATAATAGTAAGTTAAGTTTAAGTCTGAACCATATTCCTCGTGGAATCGACCCCAACCTACAAGTTGAGTTCTTTTTTTTACAACGATCGTGTATACTTCTTTAGGGATGTGTAATTTGAGCGTATCAAACACACACACACACACACACACATATATATATATATATATATATATACTAATACTAGATTAAATATGGCCCGTGCTAAGCACGAGCCCAACATGGTTGATTTTGTTGTTTGCTTTTTTTTTATTATTATTGTAATAACAGTATAAATTATACAGTTCAACTACATATAGTCAAATGTCTTTCTACTAACATGGATAGAACATGATATTTTTCATGTACATATGCAAAAAGGATAAGCTCATATAGTACCTTTAAATAATATTGACTTATCCTTACATCAAGACAGATAAAATCAATACTAATACATACTAAAGTTTAAACAAACAATATCCAATAGTTTATGTACAATATATGCATAATTAGTTACTTCTATTATACTAAGACAATTTCATAATCAAACATTTTAGACATAGATCAATAGTCTATGCCTGATTTCAAGAATTTTCCACACTTCATGACAAATATTATACTTAGCCTTATCCATTTTGAAATTGTATCCTTTGTTGTCCCTATAGGACCATGAACATAGAGGTGTCACAATTTGCTTGTAAAAGAGACATAAAATTTAGTGCATCGGCAATTGTATCTTGGTAAAGACCCGAGCTGAAAATAAAGGAACCAAAGTCCTTACCAGACTATCTCTTCCAAAGAAGCAGACTCAAGATAATACTTATTATTCACCTTGTCAGAATTGGATGTAAACCTAAAATGAAAAATCAACACAATCAATCCAGTATGTTTTTTGTCCAAATGTTACCAACTTTTATACCTTTTCATTAATTTTCTGAAGCATCGAGCTCTAAGTGAATAAAATATCTAAAAATGACAATATAGTCAGAATATTAGCTTCATCCTACTATTGCTAACAACATTAACAACTACGACACTTTCAGATTGTCATCATCATTGCCATCTTTCAATGCCTTTCAAGAAAGTCAAGAATCAGAACAGTATCAAGAAATGGTCCAAATAGTGGTTGGAATATGGTATTATTCAAAGCAACTCCACAAACAAAAGCATCGCGTATCACCTCTAACAACGTTAGCAAACCCAGTTCTTCCTACTTGGGATTGTATAATCAGAAGTTATTGACATTGTTTTCAAATAGTAGCCTAACACCAATTTCTAATATGAATAACTATAATCAAATTCCAGTTATAGAACCAACTAACCACTTTAAACATTTTTTTACAAAACACATCGACAGAACAACCTTCAACGCTACACATGGATACTAGCATTGCCGCAAACATGTTTTCATTAACACCTTTGCCTACATTTCAAGCAACAACAACATTTAGTTGTCAGAATTTTACCTCAGCAGTGCAGAGTGATTTGAATTCAGATCCATTTGGGACATTTCTGAGTAGCGATCAGACGTTAAATGAGAGTATGCATCATAAGGATTTTTCGGATGAACAAAATTATGGTTACAAAATCAAACAAGATCATAGCTAAACATGTCTTAAATTTTCTCATGTCAGCTTAGATGCCAATTTTGATCTTTAAGTTTCCCTTTTTGCTTTTATTCTTAGTTTTGATCTTGCACTTTTCACTATGACGGTGAAAAATAGCAAGGAAAATCGTATCAAATCAAAGTTCTATTCAACCCAAAATTTCAGTCTTTTTCCTTCCATTTATAGACGGAGAAATGTCACCATAGAATGACCAACAACAAATAAGAAAATATAAGAAGAAAATAGTGGGAAAAGAAGAAAGATTTGAGCAAAAGTTGAGAGGAAATCATACCTCAAAATAGTAAGATATTCTTGAAAGTATGAAGGAGAACTGCAATAGCAATAACACTCCTCTGTTCCCTTGGAAAACAAATCTAATTTAACTCTATTTGTGTAATCTCGACAACATCCATCTAATCTGATGAGCATCCATATAATCTCAAATCATAACCAAGAAAAAAAAGAGACTAAAAAAAGTAGGCATCAGAAAATTTCGTACATTCTAGAGCTATGTGAAGCATGAAATATGGTCTATGAAATTCAAGGAGGAAGGAGTACACCCAAAGCCATAAATACTTACAAGTTACATGTTATTCATAAAAAACAATAAAGATAAGATAGCCAGAGAGAGTTGTGGAGGAAGGGACAACATCTTGCAGGACAAACTCAAGAGAAGATAAGGAATAAAATACAGAGAAAGCAGTTGGTTTATTCAAGGACAAATGAAGAAAAAGAAAAACAAAGGGCTAATAAATGGAAGGATGTTGTAGAGAAGAGAAAAGAGATATAACTCAAAAATACAAAAAATGCCCATAAAAGTTAGCAATACATAAATGTTTCGTCATCAGAACCATTGAACTCCATGATCTCTCTTATAAGATGCATCTCAACTTTACATGAGGATCATAGTTGAATATTGAGTTATCAATAGATATTACTTTGAGCTCTTTTCTATCACAAAGATCACAACATGTATGTGTTTTGTTCAATGACTATTTGATGGATACCCTCATTCTCTCGTTTAAGCATATACTTGAATGAATTCAGAAATGTAGAAGATTACTTAAAGGAACAACACTTATATGTACAACTTTACTGAAATATAATTCTTTCAAGCAGTTTTTTCTTAAGTAGTATTGTAGAACATAATAGTAATTATATTAGTGATTTTGTTCAATAAGTATTTGATAATATATCATCACTTACATTTTTAGTCAGTTTTAAAACAAAAGTATCTTTTTCCTAATTTATAACTCTTTAATTTCAATATCCCACATGACATGTTTAAAAATAAAAGATTAAATGACATTTGGGTACATTATTTATCTCCTTAGTTTAAGACCACACATTTTTATTTTCTAAAAATTTGTACCAAATTAAACTACGACAAAACGTAGCGAGTAGTAAGTAAATCTCCAATACAATTTAAGGAACAAATGTGGAAAGTACATGTACCAAACAGTTGCATTTGTCAAGAGTAATTTAACATCCATTGTCAGTATTGGAGTTGAAGCCTAGATTGGGAAGATTAAAGGATTGAGAGAAAAAATCTTAGAGGAACGAATAGAGCTAGAGAATAGAGGATGTGCATACGGAGGAGAGCATTTTCGCAGAATTCGAAGAAGGGGGAATAGAGCCCTGGTGATGAGATAATTGATTTTCAAATTTAATATTTTCCTATATATATATATATATATATATATATATTAGATTGAGCTGTTAATTATAAGTCAGTCAATTATAAGTCATATGAAATTCATAAATATATTTTCGACTTTTTTGATTTTTAACTTTTTTCTTTTTATTCAGTGTCGAGTATCAACATAATTGCCAACTTATTCAGATTCAAGCTCTCATGCTTGAACTCGAAACTGGTTACTTATCCAACTACAACCCCTTTGCAAGTATATATTGACCCATGACAAACATCAATACATACAAGAAAAGAAATCACCGTAGCACCCGATGTTTATTTAGAAAAATTCACCAAAGAAAAATGGAAGAAACTTACCCCAAGTTTACCAGTGACAGTACAATGCAAGACAATCAAATTGCTCATCGGGACCAATATCTCATGTTTCCACAAAATCCTAATTTAGAAATGCTCTAAAGAACAATACACATATGTCTAACAATACAAAATCATATTTTTAAAAAATCTATAAATACAGTGAACCACCATCAATTATTAAGATAAAGACAATATCATGAGCCTTAATATAAATACTGATTTTTAAAACACTACTGACCTTAGTACCAAATAAACTTTGATATCACTTCCTTCCACAGTCCTCTTCCGTCGAATAGAAATTGATCATTTTGTTGTTAGAAATATAAAAGGTAAAGAATGAAAACAAACTTGCACCTTTTCAAGAAAGCATAAGTCTTCATGTAGTATGTTGAAAGTCTTATTTTTCCATCAATATAGTGCAATAACACTTACAACAATTATGAAGCATCACGATAATTTGCCACAAAATAAGATAGACAATATTAAACACAAGAAAACTAACATTCTAAGTTTTAGCAATAAAAAACAAAATACATGCAAGCACAAATATAACATTTGGTTTGAGATTTCAAAAATATTAAAACATCGACAAATGTCTTACAAAATAAGACTTGGACACATGATTAATCAATAAGGATTGTATTACACCAAGTAGTTCACAATTTTAATTTTAGAAGGGGAGCCTTGGAGTTACTGGTAAACTTGTTGCCATGTGACCAGAGGTCACGGGTTCAAGTCTTTGAAACAGCCACTGGCAGAAATCAAAGGTAAGGCTACCTATAATAGACCTCGCCCTTCCTCGGACCCTTATAGCGGGATCTTTAGTACACCGAATTGTCTTTTTTTTTTCTCTTAGTTCATAACTTTATTTTAGATTGCTACATGTACAGAAAGCATCAGGGCTCCAACCACCAAACAACATCTGATACAAACATGGGCAATGCCAAAGTTGTTTTGCAATTTTGTATAAAGCAATGTAGTTCATGATCTTATTATTTTATATTTTTTTATTGCAAGTTTAAGCATAATCACAGTATCACCCACGTGCTAGGTGTAATAGCAATGACACTATTATTATTTTTGATTCAATGCCCAATTCCTTGGTCAAATTTCTATTGAAGCCATTATCTCGTTAATTGATAGAAGCACGATTTATACAGAGACATGAAAGGCAACTAAATGTATGATATTTTATCTTTAATGAAAATATATGCAAGGTATTAATTTGAACAATCATGCTTAAAATTATGAATTTGAAAAACATACAAAATATTGAAGTCGAATTAGCTTTATAGTATACCTTAGGTGATAGAAATGGATTAAAATATCTCATTGTCTTTGGCTTTTACATTGCACTTAAGATAACTTTTTATTTGTTCGGCATTCTCAAGATAAATTTAAGGTTTTATTTCACAAATGGAGTAATCTTAATAGTATCAAGAACACCGAAGAGATTGTGATTTTATGTAAGTATGAACAACATTGAACGTAAATAGACTCTTTTCTCTTATCAGCCAAAGGTGTATTTTATTTTTTTCACTCAAACACAAGATGTAATGAAGGGTTGGAGATGTTACAAATGTAAAATAAATGTATAAATTAGGAGGTCTAGAACTTTGGGACAGAAATGCAGGAACAGTATTACTAATTACATGCAGGGCTACATTATGAAAAGCAATTCACAGAGATTCTCTTTACATGAACTGATGGTGAGAAAATCAAATAGACAATGGTCCACAGTCATGTCCTTAAACACATGTTTGAACTTAAGGACTACAATATTTTTTACTTGTTATCAACGAAAAAGAAGGAAGAAAATCAGGGCAATAATTGAGAAAAAAAACTTACCAATTACTACAAAATCCGAATGAGAAGACGAAGATCTTATTAGTGACCAATCCTGTTCTAAAGATATGAATGAGTCGATGTCTCTCTACTTTCTCATGTCGAATCAAATGAATTTCTCATAAATCCAAAAACATTTCTTGATTTTGATAAATACTGCAACTCGGTTCGCTCCAAGTTAGCACAAGATCCGTCATTGGAAAATAAATTACTTCAACTCAATTGGTACGAACTTCAAGTGTTTCAATTGTCTGGTCAATTTTATCTTTGAAATAAGAGTTCAATTAAAATTTTGAAATACCAATTTCAATTTTTTTTTATAGAATCATACAAAGCATCTAAAAAATTCCGGGGAGGGCTGTAAATCCATGATTTTAGCTCGAAGTCAATAGAAAAAAAGTGTGAACAAAATTTTTAACCAAAACTGAAAGACTGAAGAATGAAGATGATTTGGGGAACTTTATCTGCTTGTATTCATTAATGATTACATAGCTTTATACAAGTAAATAGGACTATCCTGCAAATGTAAAAGACTACCAAAATAAATACCTAAACTATGTAACAAATTGTAACTAATTTCTGTACAGATCATCTATTCTAGAAGATATTTATTCCTCTATTCGTTGTGTCACTACTGGGCTGAATGCTATTTGAGAGGCCCAATTGCATTAAGCCCCAAGTATCTTTCTGCTGCCCACTTCAGCCCATGTCAAACTTCAGTCTTTCTCCGACAAGATCTAGAAGCATCAAGTCTTGTCCCAATCATTTTACCTCCCTTCTTCTGTGTGTCAATGGTGGAAGAAAAAAAATCTTCTTCTCTCCAACATCCCCCCTCAAGTTGGAGGAGATGGAAATCACACCCAACTTGTCCAAGATGCGTTGATGAGAACCCCCATTGAGAGGCTTGGTGAACAGATCTGCGAGCTGACCGTCTGATGGAACAAATGAAAGGGAAATAAGACCAGAGAGAAATTATTGACGAACAAAATGGCAATCCAAATCCACGTGTTTCATACGCTCATGAAACACTAGATTACGAGCAATGTGAATGGTAGCCTTGCTATCAGATTGAATAGGAACAAGGAGGTCTGGTGGAACAGAGAGATCCTCAAGTAGACGTACCAACCAGGTGAGTTCAATTGTTACACGATGCATTGAGCGATACTCTGCTTCAGCAGAGGAGAGTGAAATAGAAGCTTGTTTCTTGGATTTCCAAGAAATAGGAGCACCTCCCAATGTGATGAAGAAACCATTAACAGATCTCCATGTGTCTTTGCAGGAAGCCCAATCGGCGTCACAAAAGGCAAGCAAGTCGAAAGAAGGATTAGAAGACAAGAGAATACCTTGACCAAGATCAGACTTGAGATAACGCAACACACGTAGGGCAGCGGAAAAATGAGACACAGTAGGTCGCTACATATATTGGCTGAGACAAAGAACCGCAAAGGAGAGATCAGGGCGAGTATGAGTAACATAATTCAACTTCCCTACCAATGTTCTGTAAATAGTAGGATTATCCAACAATGGCCCATCATCATGCTGTAGTTTAGAATAAGGGTCTAGGGGAGAAGACACCACAGATCCTGAAGAATCAAACTCCCCTAAAAGGTCCTGAGTGAATTTACGCTAACATAAAATGAATCCCTGCTTCTCTCTAATGACTTCGATGCCCAAGAAATAGTGAATGTCTCCCAAGTTCTTAACACGGAACTTAGAGTTCAGAAAATAAGTGATAGAAGCAATCTCAGATGTGTCACTCCAGTTAGCAGTATGTCATCCACATACACAACTAAGATTGATATAAGGTCACTAGTAGTCTTAAAAAATAAAGAATAGTCATTGAGGGAACTAGAATAGCCTTTATATGCCAAAACACCAGCAAGTCGTACATACCACTACCCTGAAGCTTGTTTTAAGCCATAAAGGGACTTCTTCAAGAGGCAAACATGATTAGGAGAAGGTGGAGAAAAACCAGTAGGAAATTGCATGTACACTTCCTCTTGTAGTTCTCCATGCAAAAAGGCATTATTTACATCAAGTTGAGACACTCTCCAACCCTTCTTTATGGCAATAGTGAGCAAATATCTGATTGTTGTGATCTTCACCACAGGTGTAAAAGTTTCACTAAAATCAACACCTTCGTTTTGAATGTCCCCCCTGACCACCAATCTAGCTTTTAGCCTTCATCTGAGTTATGCTTGACCTTGTAAACCCATTTACATGGCGAAGGTCTTTTCCCTGGTGGAAATTGCACCACCTCTCAAGTGTCATTTAAGTGAAGAGTTGCAAACTCTGTTTCCATTGCCTCTTGCCAGCCTGAATGTAGGCAGGCTTCAACAAAACTCTTAGGCTCTGTGATCTGCATGATGTTTTGATTTGGCACAGACAAAGCACTAAATATAAACTCATTAGGACTATGAGAATGAACAAAACAAGAGTTAGTGACATCAGTGAGTAAAATTGAGTTGCAAACAAAATCTTTTAGGTAAGAAGGTTGGTGACTCAATCTGATGGTTCTCATAGGAGGTGTAGAATCTGTGGGAGAAGCAGTTGATATAGGAGTGGTGGACACTGTGACCAGAGGATCTAAAGAGGATGTAGGTGACTCAGGTGAAGAAGGTAAAGGATTTAGATGTGAAATCCTAGTGGGAGAAGAGGGCTCTGAATCTGAGACAGGAGTAGTGGAGGAAAAGAAAGGATTATTGGTAGAAAGATCAAGATGGACAGAAAAAGGAAAATGATCCTCATGGAATCTGACATCCCTTGAGACAAAAATTTTCCTATTGGCTAGCTCCATCACCTTGTAACCCCTTTGGCTGGAAGGATATCCTAGAAAAATGCATTCCCTTGCTCTAGATTGAAATTTATCCCTACCATGAGACAAAGTAGAGAAAAAGCAAAGACAACCAAAAACTTTAAGATGTGAATAAAGAGGTGAAATACCAAAGAGAATCTCATAAGGTGTCTTTCCAAGAATAGCTTTAGAGGGTAACCTGTTAATCAAATGAGTAGCATTTAAAATGCATTCACCCCAATACTGAATAGGAAGATTAGCTTGAAAAAAAATTCTCTGGCTACTTCTAAAAGATGTTTGGGTTTCCTTTCCACAACCCCATTTTGTTGAGGTGTGGCAACACAAGATCTCTCATGAAGAATTCCTTGAGAATGTAAAAATTGTGTCTCTTGACTTCCCCTTCCTAATTCTAAGGCATTGTCAAATCTTATTCTTTGCACCTTTAATTCAAATTGTCTTTCTACCATGACTAGAAAATCCTTAGGAACTGGAAAGGCATTACTCTTAGTCTTTAAGAGAAAAGGCCATGTACCCCTGCTAAAATCATCTACAATGGTCAAAAAGTAGTTGTAACCATCATGAGTGGAAGTCTTGAAAGGCCCCCATGTGTCAATATACATCAACTCAAAGATCCTTTTAGATTTAATGCTACTGACAGGAAAAGGTAATCTGTTTTGTCTAGCTTTAGGACAGATATGACAAATGTAAGGAGAAGCAGAAGGAAAGGAAATGAAATCAAGATTTTTCATTGCTGAAAAAGGCAAATGCCCCAGTATTACATGCCATAAAGCTACATCAGGAATAACATTGGCATAAACAGGACCAGAAACAGACCTAAGATTAGAGCTAGAAACAGAAATAGTTACATTACTGGAAATATTTCCTTTTGTAATTGAAACTAAATCACTAGAGACATATTTGGAATTTCTTCCTTTTTGAAAAGAAACAACTTCTTTAAGAGAATCTTATTGCATCCTAGGAGCTTTGAGAAGATAAAGACCATCACCTACTTCACCAAAAACTTGCTCCTTCCTCATTAAATGGTCCTTAAGACACAAGCACTAGGAGTAAATAAAACAGTGCAATTGAGATGATTGCTAACTTATGAACTGATAATAAGTTATATTTGAAATCTGGAACATATAGGACATTGTGAAGAGTGAGATTAGGCAATATTTTTACACTACCTATGTGTGTTACAATGACCTTAAAAGAGTTAGGTAAAGTGAGATGTAAAGGCAGAGATAAAGAAATAAGAGATATAAAGAATTTAGAGTCAAAACACATGTGCTCAGAGGCTCCTGAGTCAATAATCCAAGTCCTGGAATTATAGACTATAAAACATGACCCTGAGTATTTTAGAATTGTACCGGCAACTGCATTTGCATTGATTGTTGTCCCTGAGTAGGTTCCCTGATTGTTTCTCACATCGATCCTTACTTGATTGACTAGATTTGAATATTGTTCTTTGCTCAAAAACTGGTTACAATTTTCTTTGTTAGGGAACTGAGGGTTCCACATGTTCCTTGAATCCTCATGATTCCCACTGAAAGCTTCAGCCTCTTCCCTTGTAACCACTGCATTTCCTTTGACCAAGTTCTGAAAATTCTGTCTTAGTGAACTCAAAATCATCTGGGAACCCAATCAACCTAAAACAGTCATCATACACATGCCCTGTTTTTCCACAGTAGGTACAACTCACATTTGGATTATATTTCACTCTCCTTGGTTTGTTTTTGGGAAATGCTTACCTAAACTTCTGATTTCCAGTATTCCCAACCTTTTGTGTTGCTTGAGTTCCTTTAAATGGTGGGTTTCCAGATCTGTAACTGCCTCTTCCTTGACCAACCAACATGAAAGAAGAAGCATCGATTGTGTTAGCAACATTAACATATGCTTCCTTTTGGTTTTCATCCTGCAAAACAAAGGCATAAGCACTGTTAATAGAAGGCAATGGATTGATCATTAAGATAGTTCCTCTGGCTTGAGTATATGTGTCATTCAATCCCATCAAAAATTGAACAAGTGGTTGATCCTCTAAAGACTTAATGAGTTTTCCTTTTCCTTCACATGTGCACACACAACTACAACAAGACGATAGATCTAGAGAATCCAACTCATCCCACAAACGTTTGAGCTTGGTGAAATATCCTGCAACATCATTGTTTTCTTGTACTAAACTTGATATTTCTTTTTACAGGTGATAGAGCTTAGCGCCATTGGATCTCCCAAACCTTTGCTCTAGGCTATCCAACAACTCCTTTGCTGTTTTGGAGTAGATGACACTGCCTCCAATGTCCTTAGATAGTTCATTCAACAGCCAAGACATCACCATGTCATTACAACAACTCCATTGCTCATAATTTAGAGCAAGTAGATCTGAAGCTTTGCATACCCATTGATAAACCCCAATTTGTTTTTGGCTGAAAGAGAAATCAGAATAGACCGTCTCCATCCTGCGAAATCTTTACCATCGAAAATCGAATTGATCAAATTCATCCCAGGCGAATCTGTGTTATTCAAATGATAAGGATGGGTATTGTCAATGGTTCCACTGTTTCCATCCTCTTTGGATTGTGTTGGGGGAAGATTATCTCCCATGATTGATCAAGAATCTAGAAGATTGAAGATGATTAGATCGAATTACCGCTCTGATACCATGAAAGATTGAAGAATGAAAATGATTTGGGGAATTTTATCTGCCTGTATTAATTAATGATTATATAGCTTTATACAAGTAAATAAGGACTATCATACAAAAATGTAAATACCTAAACTATGTAACAAATTGTAACTAATTTCTGTACAGATCATCTATTCTAGAAGATATTTTATTCCTCTATTCATTGTGTCACTACTGGGCTGAATGCTATTTGAGAGGCCCAATTGCATTAAGCCCCAAGTATCTTTCTGCAGCCCACTTCAGCCCATGCCAAACTTCAATCTTTCTCCAACAAGATCTAGAAGCATCAAGTCTTGTCCCAATCATTTCATCTCCTTTCTTCTGTGTGTCAATGGTGGAAGAAATAGAAATCTTCTTCTCTCCAACAAAAACACACCTACAGACACTCGGATGAGAAGATGAGATAAGAGTTGTTGTGGTTGCTGCGTCTGTGTTTTCATTTCTTAAAAGATGAGAAAGACAGAGCATTCTAGAGTCTTCGAGCCCGTTTGGATTGACTTAAAAAAAGTAGCTTTTAAGTCAAAATAAAAAAGTCAAACTGAAATGACTTTTAAGTCAAAAAATAAAAGTAGGGGGAGAACTACTTTTAGTTTTTGACTTATTTTAAGTTATTTTAAACTTATTTTAAGTCATCTTTTACCTTGCCAAACACTTTCCAACTTATTTAAAGTCATTTTTGACTTATTTTAAATTATTTTTCATATTTGCCAAACACTTCCAGAAGTAAAAAACTGACTTAAAAGTAGGTTAGACCAACTTTTAAGCCAAACCAAACACCCTCTTCATCTCAACTAATGACATAATTACCGGTTTACCCTAAAATGAATCAGAATATCAAAAATGCCATTGGTAGTTCTCTCTTTACCTTTCTATATAATAGAAAAATATAAAAAGTAGGCATTTTTGATAAGCATAATGAATAGAAAAAATATTAAAAATTAAATTAAAGTAATAGTAAAATTGAGTAATGAATAGATATCATAATAACTCACAAAAGAAAAGAATGTGAAGTAACAACAAAATAAGTTAATGATAATAACAATAACTTAAGTGTTGTAAAACAAGAGGAAAATATAAGAATACTAAACAATATAGGAAGATAAGTGGTGATGGAAAATATAAATCTCTTCAAGTGTCAATTTTCTAAGGGTGAAGACTACCTTTTATAGGATGTTTAAACCATCCTTTTACAACATTTGACAATACGTTACTATAATAATAAATGGATACATTACGTTAGGATAGATTAGGAGAAACATCCACACAATTAAGTGGATTTGTAACACTCCTCTTTGGATGTTTATAGATAATGTGCCTCATTAAAACCTTACTAGGAAAAATCCAATGGGAAAAAGCCTAGTGAAGGAAAAAGAGTACACACATCTTGTAATACGCCTTGAGTGTTGCCTCATTAAAAACCTTACCAGGAAAACCCAATGGGACAAAACCTTGGCTAAGGGAAAAAGAGTGCAACGCGTATTTTACTCCCCCTGATGAAAAAATTATTTGATATCTTGGAGACGACGCATTCCAATCTTATATCTTAGCTTCTCAAATGTTGACGTTGGCAATGCCTTAGTGAATAAATCTGCAATATTATCACTCGAACGAATCTGTTGAACATTTATCTCACCATTTTGTTGAAGATCATGTGTGAAAAAGAACTTAGGTGAAATATTCTTTGTTCGGTCTCCTTTGATATATCCTCCCTTTAATTGAGCTATGCAAGCAGCATTATCTCTATACAATATTGTTGGAGTCTTTGTTTGTACAGAAAGACCGCATAATTGCAAAATGTGTTGAGTCATTGATCTCAACCATACACACTCTCGACTGGCTTCATGAATGGCTATTATCTCTGCATGATTTGAAGAAGTAGCAACTATTGTTTTCTTCATCGAACGCCATGATATAGCTGTACCTCCATATGTGAATAAATAGCCTGTCTGAGATCGAGCTTTATGTGGATCAGACAAATAGCCAGCATCTGCATAACCGATCAATTCTGACTTGGATGCATTAGAATACAACAATCCCATATCAATTGTTCCTTGAAGATATCTGAATATATGCTTAACACCTTTCCAATGTCTTCTTGTTGGACATGAGCTAAATCTCGCCAATAAACTTACTGCGAAACAAATATCTGGTCGGGTATTGTTGGCTAGGTACATTAGTGCCCCAATAGCACTAAGATATGGTGTTTCATCACCAAGAATCTCTTCATCCTTTTCTTGAGGTCGGAATGGATCTTTATTTATATCGAGAGATCTCACAACCATCGGGGTACTCAATGGGTGTGATTTATCCATGTAAAATCGCTTCAAAACCTTTTCAGTATATGTTGATTGATGGATAAATATTTCACTTTTCAAATGTTCAATCTGAAGGCCAAGACAAAATTTTGTCTTTCCAAGATCTTTCATTTCAAATTCTTTCTTCAAACACTCAACGGCTTTTGAAAGCTCTGTAGGAGTTCCAATGATGTTCAAGTCATCAACATAAACAGATATTATTACAAATTCAGATTTTGACCTTCGTATAAAAATACAAGGACAAATAGGGTCATTCTTATACCCTTCTTTTAGCAAATATTCGCTAAGACGATTATACCACATTCGCCCTGATTGTTTCAATCCATATAAGGATTTCTGAAGCTTTATTGAACAACTTTCTTTTGAATTTTCATATGCTTCAGGCACTTTGAGTGCTTCAGGGATTTTCATAAAAATATTGTGGTCTAGTGAGCCATATAAATAGGCTGTGACAACGTCCATTAGATGCATTTCAAGCTTTTCATGAACTGTCATATTTATTAGATACCTGAAGGTAATTGCGTCTACCACAGGAGAATATGTCTCCTCATAATCAATGCCAGGTCTTTGCGAAAATCCTTGTGCCACAAGTCGTGCTTTATATCTTACGACTTTACCATTTTCATTGCATTTTCGGACAAAAACCCATTTGTACCCACTGGCTTGACACCTTCAGGTGTTCGGACTATTGGTCCAAAAACTTCACGTTTTTCAAGTGAAGCCAATTCTGTTTGAATTGCTTCCTTCCATTTTGGCCAATCATTTCTCTGTCTACATTCATTGACAGATCTTGGCTCCAAATCCTCATCTTGTTGCATTATTTCAACTGCAACATTATAGGCAAAAATATTATCCACCACAATATTATTTCGATTCCACATTTTTCTCGTCGAGACATAATTGATAGAGATTTCCTCATTCTCATTATTTTCTGGTACATGGACCTCTTCTTTGGTGTCATAATTTATTATGTCTCGGAGCTCTTCATGCGCAATTGCCTCCATATTATGATCATCTTGATCATTTATTCCTTTCCTTTTTCGAGGATTTTTATCCTTGGAACCAACTGGTCTACCACGTTTTAAGCATGGTCCAGACTTATTTGCCTTAACATTTTGTCCTATCGGGACATCAACTCGAACTTGAGCATTAGCAGCTGGGATATATGATTTAGTAACCCGTGGAAGGTTAGTAAATGCATCCGGTAGTTGATTTGCAATATTCTGCAAATAAATTATCTTTTGAACTTCCAGCTCACATTGATTTGTTCGAGGGTCTAAATTAGACAGTGAAAGTGAATTCCAATCTATCTCATTTCCCAACTGCTTTTGTTCTCCCCCTAATGTTGGGTATACTGATTCATCAAAATGACAATCAGCAAACCTTGCCGTAAATAAATCTCTAGTTCTAGGTTCCAAATATTTTATAATAGAACGAGATTCATACCCA
Organism: Solanum verrucosum; assembly: GCF_900185275.1. Taxonomy (NCBI): domain Eukaryota; kingdom Viridiplantae; phylum Streptophyta; class Magnoliopsida; order Solanales; family Solanaceae; genus Solanum; species Solanum verrucosum. The sequence goes on along the minus strand of NW_026020290.1, from coordinate 655,148 downwards.
ACATATATCCCCGACCTTCTTTGGGGACCCATCTTTGTGCGTTGTGGTGGAGCAATTGGAACATATACCGCACAACCAAATATTCTAAGATGGGAAATGTTTGGCTCCTGACCAAAAACCAATTGTAATGGGGAGATATCATGATAACTGGTTGGCCTTATGCGCACAAGTGCCGCTGTATGCAAAATAGCATGCCCCCAAACAGAAACGGGCAACTTTATTCTCATCAACAATGGTCTAGCTATTAATTGAAGACGTTAAATCAATGACTCTGCTAAACCATTTTGAGTATGAACATGTGCAACAGGATGTTCAATTGTTATTCCCGTGGACAAACAATAATCATTAAATGCCTGAGATGTAAATTCACCAGCATTATCAAAACGAATTGTTTTTATTGCATAATCTGGAAATTGTGCTTTTAACCTTATTATTTGAGCCAACAACCTCGCAAAAGCCATATTGCGAGTTGATAATAAGCACACATGAGACCATCTTGTAGATGCATCTATCAAGACCATAAAATATTTAAATGGTCCACATGCAGGATGAATAGGTCCACATATATCACCCTGTATCCGTTCCAGAAATGCAGGGGATTCCATCCCAACCTTAGTCACTGATGGTTTGATAACCAACTTTCCTTGTGAACAAGCAGCACAAGAGAATTCCTTTGATTGAAGAACATTTTGGTTCTTCAAAGTATGCCCATGTGAATTTTCAATTATTTTGCGCATCATATTATAACCGGGATGGCCTAACCGGTCATGCCAAATGATAAAATTATTAGAACCAGTAAACCTTTTGTTTACCACGGCATGTGATTCAATTGTACCAATATTTGTATGGTACAACCCAGAAGAAAGTGCAGACAATTTTTCATGCACAGTTTTCTTCTCTGCATTTATTGTAGTAATATAAAGGTATTCAACCTTTCCTTCATTCGCAGTTTCAACATGATAGCCATTTTGGCGAATAACCTTGAAACTTAACAAGTTTCTTTGAGACTTACTACAATACAATGCATTATCAATTATCAATAATGTTCCTCTAGGTAGTAATAAGGCCGCTCTTCCAGAACCCTCAATCAATTTTGTACTACCGGATATTGTATTAATATATGCCTTTTTCATTACCAAATGAGAGAAATATTTCTTTTCTCTTAGTATCGTATGAGTTGTGGCACTGTCCAAAAGGCACATATCTCCATTACTCATATTGGATCCAACTGAAGACTGGAAAAATTTATTTATCTTCATAAAAATAAAAATACTTAATAAGAAGTACGAAATTTAACAAAACAAATCTTAAGTACATAAACTTTAATGAAGACATTAAAAATACATTAAAAAAAACACTATTCATTTTCCAGTTCAATTATCAATCTTCAGTTGTGATCCCCAAAGAAGTCCTCAGCTTCTAGATGAGTAATATCATCGAACCCATCAAAAGCATCATCTTTCAATGCTAAATTCGCCTCAACATTCTCATCATATTTTTGAGAAGACCCTGCCTGAGCATCATCTGTGAGAGTCAAATGTGACTCTACTCGGGCATTATAAGAGGAGGCACCACCTTTATTCCCTTTCCTTTTAAAGGAATTTTGATACAGCCTGCCAAAATGCTCAGGTGCCCGACATTCATTTTTCCAGTGACCTTTAAGGCCACAACGATAACAGTGATCGCCCTTGCCTTTTGAAGGATTATTTTGAGAACCCATATTGTTCTCCCTTTTGTTATGACCACCACCTCGATGATTATTATATCGTCTTTTGCCTTTGCCACGTCCACGCACATTATCATGGCCCCGATTATTTTGTCTTATTTCAGACTGGTCGTGTGCTTCTACCCTGTGGGCCTCCGGTAATGGAGCACTTCCAGTGGGACGGACTTCATGATTTTTTATTAAAAGGTCATTATGCTGCTCAGCCACCAGAAGGCATGAGATTAATTCAGAGTATTTTTTAAAACCCATTTCACGGTATTGCTGCCGAATATCATATTGGAGGCATGGAAAGTAGTTAGTGTCTTTTCCAACATGTCCTCATCTTTTATAACTTCCCCACATAATTTTAATTGGGAAGTGATTCTGAATACAACAGAGTTATACTCAATTACGGTTTTATAATCTTGAAACCGTAAGTGCATCCACTCATAACGAGCCCTTGGCAATACCGTTGCCTTGAGGTGGTCATACCTCCCTTTCAAACCTATCCACAATTCAAGTGGATCTTTCACTGTTAAGTATTCAACCTTCAGGCTTTCATCAAGATGATGACGAAGGAAAATCATAGCTTTCGCTTTATCCTGACTTGATGCCTTATTTCCTTCGATTATACAATCACCAAGACCCTTAGCGGTAAGGTGAATTTCAGCATCAAGTACCCATGACAAATAGTTCTTTCCAGAAATGTCAAGTGCCACAAATTCAAGCTTTGACAAATTCGACATGATGAAAACTATCATAAAATAATTGAGTTAATATTATGATGTTGGTTTGTTTATTATAAATGACAAATTAATACTTTAAATAATAAAGTATAAGATGAGTATAAAATATATTATATACATGAACATTAATGTTAGAAAAAAAAATGTAAACTCATGAAGCATTGAAACGGTAAGAGTTAAATATATTTTCTACTTGTTTTAAGTATTTATTACTAGTTTCAATTAACGTCAAAGTTTGATAATAATTTCAAGCTGTATTTAATACAACACTATATTCTTTATGACACACAAAATGTATGACAAGAAAATACTTACGAGTATTCTAATTATCATGCTATCATATTGCTTAATATTAAATTTAGAGTTATAAGTTAGTAGCATAAATAACATAACAATATAAACTTGAAACGTATTGATTATTATGCCTAGTAAAGTATCATAATAATATCTAAAGCAAGTTTTGAATGCAGTAATTAAATCGCTAATCAAAGACTTATGTAAGTCCTATTAGATATGTTATAAACATATAAATTAATGTATACCTGACTCGAAAAGAAAATTGATCAACTTTTAGGAAAAAAGATAACTCTGAATTAAGTAGGTCTTAATTTGGTTAGAGACTCGTGCTGATAACGTGTTGTAAAACAAGAGGAAAATATAAGAATACTAAACAATATAGGAAGATAAGTGGTGATGGAAAATATAAATCTCTTCAAGTGTCAATTTTCTAAGGGTGAAGACTACCTTTTATAGGATGTTTAAACCATCCTTTTACAACATTTGACAATACGTTACTATAATAATAAATGGATACATTACGTTAGGATAGATTAGGAGAAACATCCACACAATTAAGTGGATTTGTAACATTAAGATGTTTCTAGAACTATTTAATTTTCGTGTTTTCATTCTTGGTAGATTTTTGTTAGCGTGAAATTACATTTTTACCCTTGATCATTATTCATTTCATATATAGAAAGATGTTTCTAGAATTATTTACTATCTTTCTTAATAGATTTAATCGTTATTTGACAAATATTAAAAGGTAGTTCTATAGCATTCTAATCAACATTAATTAATATTGATCCTGGTAAAAAATTTAGTATAAAAAAAATTAAAAAATAGCCATCAAAGAATATAGCACATCACTGCATTGAATGGTGTTTCTCCTTTCCTAATTAAATACCTTAATTTTGAGTTTTTGATATGAAAAAAATTCTTAATAGGGAGCACTATATCCAAATGGGCCCTATTTCAGAGCACATTAGAATTAATCGAACTCCAATATGAATATCGAATATTAAATAAAAAATATTAAATTAAATTAACCCAAAAATATTTTAAAGTATAATTGATATTAACGATGGGTAGATTCATTTTTTAGTTGTAAAACTCTCAAGTCTAATATTTAATTAATTTATTTATTACTATAAGACACAAATTTATTAGGATTCAGAGTTAATTTGTCTATTAGATTGAATTATATCTTATATAAAAATCATGAATCATTATGTAATATCATCTTGAAATCTATCCTATTCATTTCAATTAATCTGTCATATTTTTTTATAATTTGTTAAAAAATAATGTCCCTTTTCTTTTCTTAGTTTCAACTCCACATAACATATTTAAGATCAGAAGATCAAAAGGCATTTACTATATTTCATATAATTTAAATTTAAAATCACAAGACTCAAAAATCTTCCTTAATTTCTTAAATTTCATGCCAAGTCAATATAGAACAAATACATTGAAACAGAGAGATTAAGATTTTTATTTATCACTCATACATAAAAATTAGAACTAAGAAGCATGTTTCACTATCACATGAAGTTATATATATGCATAATTTATCTTAATGAACATAATTTTTTTAGCATGATACAAATGTGTTTACGGTTCTCTTTTTTCATGCACAATAACTTATAGGAATATGTATTTTTGTTATTTTTATTAGTTTAGTGAAAAAATTTCAAACAATCTCAAAACATAAATGCATTTTCTCTGTTTAAAAAATAATATTTAGAATCAAATGTTAAATTAACATGATATTTTGATACATATTTCATTACATATCATATTGATTTCCTTGTCTAGATATTTTATCTTATTTCAAAATTTATTCGTAATTTTTAAAATTACTATTACGCATTTGCTATTTTTGTCATCTCTTTTTAAATATTAATCTACTTAAATTTAATTTACTTCTCTAATTAATGTATTGATTTTTCATGTGTTTCGATTCTTAACTTCTTATTTCAAACAAAAGAATAGCAATATTAAGTAAATAAAGTAAACAATCTATTATAATTAATTAAATATTATTCTGATTAATCTTAAAATTTAAAATATTCTATTATCAAAATATTCTTATCATTAATGTACGTAAATTGAACACGAAGAATACTTATTATTTCTCTTCAATATTTATTTCACAAAATTTTAAAACTATTTATTTAAAAATTTAGTGAGACTCTTAGTTTACTTTAATTTCATTTAATTTATCTATCCATTTTTTTATTTTTTTATTTTTATGCTCCCTAATTAAAATATTTTTATTTTTTCATACATTTTAAATCATGTTTGTTTCTTTTTATATTTATTTTAGTGCAATAGGTAAAAGTGTTAATGTAATATAAATTGATTTTAAAAATGGGTTCCACCATTTTTAGCTAGTATGGCTACTTTTGATATTTTTTACGCTTTTCATGATAGGAAGTACACGTGGCCATCATAATAATAGCAACTTGGTTGGGTATTTGGGAAATTCAATAATTTTGCAGCACAAAGTACAACTGTTCTAAGCTGATAATTTTGATAAAATGAAAAAAGTGCCCTTGATCGTCCTCCTCATCACTTTTCTATATTTTACTAGATAAGTATTGCCCGTGCTAACACGGGCCCAACATGTTGAATTTTAAGACGTCTTTTCTATTTGGCACAAGTATTTTAAGGTGTATATCTACAACCAAGTTGAAAATATTAACTTGATAATTCTTTGAACAAACTGATGGATTATATGAGGTTGATTGGTACCTTAGCACATGAAAACAATATTTATAGGTTAACTATTCACTCCAATCATGTTTCACTAATTTTGAGTAATATACGCAACATCAATAACATATCTAAATATATATATATATATATAATTTCATAAATGTGATTTGAAGAGGATAGAGTGTAAGCACTACCTCACCTCAAGGACTATAACACAGTGCTAATGAGATCTAAGTGAATTCACTCCGAACTTGGGTGCAATGATGATTTTAGCTGGTCTATTGGAAGTGGATGTAGTGAAGGCGCTTCATCTGGGGATTTGAGGAAAGACGACTAACCTTTTTGGGACTAAATACTTTGCTAGAACACAAAATAATACAGATTCTATCGTAATTAAATACTACAAGACACTTATAGAGTATTTGTTACCATTAGGCCTTTGACTTGAAAGTAAGATTAAGTTATTCATCAAAACTGACCATATTTTGGATTCTAAAGTTGAACTGCGCGCAGTGTGATTGAAAGGCAGTACACCTTAGATTGATCTTGTTTGCTTAGCACGGACCCAACAACTTGGAATGCAGTACACTTTAGATTGATCTTGTTTGCAACCTCACAATTTTTTAAAATCATTTGTGTTCTCTTGATTAAATTAGAGACAACATACATGCATGCAAGATGACATAGCACATCAATGTACGCTGAAGCAAGAGATAGAGACATTTTTTTAAATCAGCATGAACTTAAATCATAATAACAAAATAGCAAAACGAAGTTTCATGTATATTTTAATAAAACATCCAAGTTACAACAAAGCAGTATAAATATCATTCTCGATTTCTTTCATTGTCAAATTCCCTCCCAAGCTTGGTATTTGAGAAAAACACGGCATCATTTGGGTCTGCAAACCAGTAAAACATTCACTCATGAAAATGTAAAATCAACGCAAAAGAAATGTGTATATAATACACTCTACACATAGCCGCTGCTAAAAAATTTAGGATGTCAATGTCATCACATAAATTTACCCGGTCAACTATATGCATTTAACTTTCAGAAAGCTCCTTTACATGTTACCATAAATACGATACTTTGATAAGTAAATTACAATAAGTTCAATATGTGGTCAATACATATTGCAACAATCGCTAAACAAAACGGAACCAACAATATCGTCTAGTAACAACTTAGTTCTAAGAATTTAGAAAGTATGCAACATCTGTAATGCACCATATTCTACTGAACAATTCTCTTTCCACTTTCAAATACAAAGGGGTCGTTTGATTCATGAAATAAGGTCGGATATCCTAGGATTAAGTTTAGACTTAAATTTATACTTTGTTTGGTTGAGGGTGCAACTCATTTCAGGATAAATTTATACTAAAACTTATAAGTGTTATTTTATCTCACCTGGGAGCAGGCATAAATTAGTCCTAGAATTATAACCCCAAGATAATTTTGTCCGCGAAGAACGACACTCCAAGAGAAGAACAATACATAGAACTTCAAAGAGGGTTCCTTCCTCTCTTCGCTCTCCATGTTTTGATCCAATCTACAGAGCTGTAATCATAAAATGTTAAAGACACTATTTATTAATTACTGAGTGTCCTATGAACATCAAAATTTTGATGATATTTTTAGAAAAAGGTTGAGCAGAAAATATATTAATAACCTTCAGCTCTATGGGATTATTCATGGCCACAAACCATGTAGAGATATCCAACAGAAACTATGAAGACTTCTTCTCAAGCTAGGTGAAGCCATGAACATAAAAAATGTAGTGGTAATTGAATTGAAAACACAAATACAAAGATGAGAATCTTTAGAATTCAAACGATACAACTATATAAACTAAATAGATCTATTCAAGAAGAAATACCAGCTGATCACGAAGCTATCGACAGTAACAAATACCTTATTCTAGATTTATAATGCTAATTGGTACAATTAAACCACTGAGACAGAGGGTTTTGTAGCACTTCTTTTCAATACCATTGAATTGGTTTCCAGAGTTAACTAATAAACGGACAGAGTATAGAATAAAGTCCCTCCTTGTTTCTCTTTTACCTCTAAAATTGACCACAACTACAATGAAAAGAAGGCATATTAGCCAAAAGCATCCATAATAGTAATCCATTCAATAGTCAATCAAGCAACATATATAAAAAAAAAACAAATGCAAGAGAAAATATAAATCATAATTTTAATCATCTCAAAACTACATAAGACTATGCAGAAGTAAGAAGCAACAAAAAATTAAAAAACAAAACACTAATGAAAAAAATATCACACATGGGGATTTATGATCACTTACCTAGCTCAATCTTAATTGCTAGAATCCAATCTCAACTGCTAGAAATGCTACAGAACTGCGAAAAAGAAAGATCAAATTAAAGCATGAATATTAGGTGGTATAGGATAGCCATTCTTCTTAAGAAAATTACTTAAAAGAAAATCACACTTCAACTCTTAAATGACAACCTAATTCAAATTGAGCTTCATTGCGGCAACTTCCACCAATAAAGCAGCCCCTCTGTCACTAAAAAAAGGAAGGAATAGTATATGTATAAGTTTTAACAATGTAATTCATGAAGAAGTGCTGAAAATATTGCTTAATTTCAGTTTAGTTACTCCATGAAAAAGTGTGGAGATAATTAACTCCCTCATCAGGAATCAAGAAGTAATTAGATACACACATATCATGTAAGTAGTGATCAAACAAACTGAAAATCAATTTCTTTTAATAGCTAGAAAATGGTTTATTCAGTTATGAAACTTTTAAAAACCTCAACCATACACATGATAATTTCAACAATATAAAAAGGGAAAGCTTGAAACTTATTATAATAGCATATGAATGATGATAAGTGTCCGCATTTTCAGATGCCAAATCTTCATAAAATAGACTAAAACTTACCTAGCTTTGTATGCCCCCGGGACATAGTACTTGAGATGAAGTTTGAAAGCCAATATCTTGCATGCATATTTGAGTTGTCTGATCCCAAGGCCAACACAAGATTCTCCTTTGTTTTCTAACACATAAGAATCAAAGAAAAATATATTTGAGAAGTCAATATCAACATGAAAAATATATTTGATAAGTCAATATCAATATAAAAGAATTATTTCATAAGTCAATATCAATAAAAAAAAATTATGGATAAACTCTATGAAAAATACATGAATAAAGTATTATTAATAAAAGAGCTATTAAAAAAATTCCCTGGCATCACCAATGCTCCTGATTCTTTGAGATGGAAACATAGTAAAGATGGGGCTTTCACGGTTAGCAGAGCATACAAAATGGAAAGTCCACAGCAACGCAACTCTAAGCAGAGTTTGTGGAGAAAGGTATGGAGAACCTTAGCACCAACTAAGATAAAATGCTTTCATGGTTGGTTGCTAGAAGGGCTTGCCTTACACATGAAGTGCTGAGGAGAAAAGGAAAGATTATAGTATCTTGGTGTTCATTATGCGGGAACGCAGCAGAGACCAACCAACATCTATTCTTGCATTGCAACTTTACAACACAAATTTGGGCCATCTTCCTTAGTATCACAAAAACAAACTGGACCATGCCCGAGCATACCGCAGATTTGTTGAGTTATTCGATAAGAAGAGGGGGGAGCAAGAGTCAAAAGGCATGGTGGAGGATAATTCCACATTGCATTTGGTGGACAGTATGGAAAGAAAGAAATAGTAGAAATTTTGAAGATAGGTCCAATTCCATTCAGAAGGTTAAATGGGATTGTATTGCATCCTTTTATTTTGGTGTAAAGAGAAAGGTTTAGAGGATACAAAATAGTTTGTAGAATTATTAGGACCCTTGTAAGTATTTTTTTTCCTCTTCTTTTGTTCCCCTCTCCTTAATGCTGAAGAATACACCATTACCATTTTCAAAAAAGTAAAAAATAAAAGAACCTACCATACATACATTCAACAACAACAACAACAACAACAACATACCCAGTGAAATCCCACTAGGTGGGGTCTGGGGAGGGTAGAGTGTACGCAGACCTTGCCACTACCTCGTGGAGGTAGAGAGGCTGTTTCCGAAAGACCCTCAGCTCAAGTACATCAAATCCAAGTAAAAGGCGAGGAAAACAGTGTATAAAACATACCATCCAATAAGAAAGATAGTATATAATCAACAAAGGAGACAGTAACATCAATAAAACAATGAGAGAATTGAAACGCAGTAAACAACATAAGGCTATAGGTATCACAGACAAGAATTGCAAGTGCAAGGCTACGACTACTACACACACATACATTCAAAAGAATTTATTTATTTTTTTACAAAAGAAGGTACTTCTTAGTAAATATTGATTGATAAATGAGAGAGGTAACCATGTGAGATGGATTAGAAGCCAAAAAAAATATACAACGATGATAGTTTCATAAAGAAAGTCAAGTGTAAATAGAAATACTATTGTAGTTTAGCTATCTGGACAATAGTGGCTTCTTCAATTTCTGTGGAATTCTTACAGAAAAATTAATTGACATTCTACACATTTAAATTCAAAAGACAGCAAAAAGTATAAGTTGGGTGATGAGAAAAGTAATACGAATTTAAGCTATGAAATTAGAAAATATGAAGAGAACCCAAAGGCGATTAGGACAAAATTGAGATAAAAGATGACCATGGGCCCAACACTTGTGATAGCTCCTTCCAAATTGTTGCACTATAAACTGTAATCAGTAATATGAAAATGATTTTGAAAATCATGGAGCTTGAGACAAACAACTCGGAAGTTGTTGGGACCATGGTTGTAAGTTACACTCTCATCTAAATTCATCTCGCACAACAATCTTCACATTGATGTATGAACAACATTAGGAAGGCTTGATTTGTGACGTGACAAATAAAAACCTAACAAAAAGTCTTCTATATAAATATAATACCTGAAAAAAATATAGATTATTTGAATCTTCAAATACATCTTGATTGATCAATACAAATGAGCTTAAGATATACCTTTTATCGCAGTAGCCAATGTTTGCTATTCCACAAACCAAATCTTTTGAAGAGGAGTTTTGAAGTACCTTCAAAGATTCAAATGAGCAGACTGCGAACATGGATATTAGAGAGTTATGAAGTAAAAAGATACATTTGTTTCCTCTATTGCACATACATTTTGCAAGAGAAAATTTAATGGATAGGCCCTTGTACTATAGTTGATGATAAATTGGCAGCCTTTTTTATTAAAAAAACAAGTAGTAAAAGAATTTGATATAATTAAGAAACATATTTGTAAATGGCTATTATTACAAAAACTTTTTCAAAGCAAACAATCCTACAGGTGTGGGACATAGGAAAAGTTGAAAAATAGGATGTCTATTTTTTTAACCTGGATGTAGCTTACAGAAACACTCCTCTTCACATGGAGCATCTTGCGAAAGATATCTTTGTTAGCATGTTTCACCTTAAACTCATGCCACTTGTTCCAGAAATCAGGGTTAGATCTAGGGTCTGCGAATTGAGACGAGTGCTTGTATAGTGCACATGCATGATCAATTTCTCCTAGGTTCTTCTCAAGTTATTGGAACACCAAATATCTCAGCTGCACAAGCTATTTAGATCTCATACATACTCAATTTCTTACTCGCTGGAACAACTTTTGTAACTTGATCATAAACCCTCATAGTCCTCTTCAAAAGACATAGTCTTCCTATAAATTAGCATATTGAAGATACAATGGCTTCACAACGGGGCCTAGTGGGAATGGAGACAGTACAAGGTGAGTATCCAAACATACTTTGACAAACAAAATTTATGAAACAAGCTTTAAGATGCAACTATGCAGACAAGAGGTAGTTAGACATTAAATAAGAGCATCTGCTAACAACATTCAACAAAAAAATTCTCATAATTTGGAAGTGCGACTATCACCCAAGAGATGGCCAATATAGAATTCTAGACTAAACAAAATGTTTATGTAATATCGACAACTTACAGGTAATATAGGTGAAGCTATGTGTTTATTTATTGTGCACCCAAAATAAATATAAGATGCACACAGGTAGACATGAAAAGACCTCAAACTAAACTTAAGGATAGCCTTACTGAAAGAGTCGACATTTATCCGTTTTTGGGTGTGTGTTAGATACAGTGGATAAGTCCATTATTATTAAATTTATCAATGTTCTAATTTATTCATATAAATTTTTTAAAAAGCAAGCAAAAAAACTATTAGAGATATTTCTAATTAGCTATTTAAAAAATATAGATACTACTTGCTGGTGCAATATTTTAAACTATAAATAAAAAAAATTATTATTTTTCTTTTCTATAGTTTTGTTTTTACCTCTTTCTTAATTTTAAAAACTGAAAATTGTATCTCACTATTTTTTTTACCTTACTATTTATATTTAAGATAGTCATTTTTTAATTCTTTTCATCATCAATGCTATCAAATCTCTTTTCCTAACATTTCTCAATCTCACCATTAATGCTTAAATCACTCATCTTTCTTTCTTCGTGTTTTTTTTTTTAATTATTTAAATAAAGGAATTAGCTATTATAACTTTATAGTCATTGTATTTTACTTTCTTTCTTTTTTAACAGAATTTAATTTATCATTTTAATTTTTTAAGATTATTTCTTGTGCTAAAAATCTATATCTTTCATCATCAATGCTATTAAATCTCTTTTCCTAACATTTCTCAATCTCACCATTAATGCTTAAATCACTCATCTTTCTTTCTTCGTGTTTTTTTTAAAAATTATTTAAATAAAGGAATTAGCTATTATAACTTTATATTCATTGTATTTTACTTTCTTTCTTTTTTAACAGAATTTAATTTATCATTTTAATTTTTTAAGATTATTTCTTGTGCTAAAAATCTATATCTATAAATAATACTAAAGTTAAATGCTAAAAAAAGTAAGGTGAGATGTCCCATTGGATAGTATTATTATTTATCCCCTTTTCTCAGAATTTTAATTTTTTTTTTAAAAAATTTTAATTAAAAAAACTTGTAATTTTTTTTATATCTTTCCTCATTAATTATTGACATTTATTACATTTCTTCAAATCTATCCCCTTCTTCTCTTTCTTTTATCTTCCTTAATTAAAAAATGAATGTAATTTCCTCATTATTGTCATTTATCTTGTTTCCTTAAAGCCTCTCTTGCCATTTTTTCTGTAAATAAAATTATCCTAATATATACACTATTAAAATTCCTTGCATAATTATAAGTCTTAAATAAGGAAGAAAATCACGATATAGAGTGTTAATATCGATCGAATAATAATTTAACCATTTTCTCAAATTTTTATTTAGAATTCCTATAAAATTTCTTCACTTCATTTCTCCAATCATTAAAATAATTACTCTCTCTGTCCAATAATAGTTGTCCACTATTGACTTGGCACACCCCTTAAAAAATTATAAATAGAAGAGTAATTTTACTATATCATCCTTTGAATATAATAAATACAATGTCTTGAAAAATGTAATAGAGAAATAACTATAATTAGTGATAAGGATAAATTAGAAACTAAGTGTAAAATTATCCATGGATTTCATAAATTGGACAAGTATTATTGGACATCTATTTTTAGTATAGTGGACAAATATTGTTGGACAGAGGAAGTATTATAAAATTACTTATATTATTATTTTATATTCTTTCTTTTTAAATTCAGCATTTGATGATCAACTTCATCAAATATCTCTCTCTTTCTTGCATCTTCTTCCAAGTAAAAAAAATGTAAGTTTCCTCATTTATTTTATTTCCTTAAATACCTCACTTGAATTTATTACTATTATTTTCTCCTCTCTTTTTTTCTCTCTAAATATATTTGTCTAACATACTCAAATATCAAAAAGTTTTCTTCTATAATTATGAGTCTTAAATAAGGGGGGAAATCACGTAAAATATTCTCATATTTTTAATTAGAAATCAAATAAAATCTCTTCACTTCATTTTCAACCATTAAAAGTTATTATACAATTATGACTGTTTTTTTTTTTAACATTATGACTGTTAAGTGCATTCAAATTATTATTTTATATTTTATCCTTTCAAATTCATTATTCGTCGCTCAATTTACAATTATATATATTATTTATAGTTTGTCGTTATCTAACAATAAAGTTAAACAATACTATACAATAAAATTTATAGAACAATTAAAACAAATATATATTAAAATTAACAATATAATATAACAGATAATAACCATCCACATAAGGTGTAATATTTTAGAAAATACAACCAATCAACACATAAGTTCCAACAATAATTATTTATCAATTGTATATATATATTATAAAATCATATTCATTTATTCACTAATAAATTTATAACCGTGCGAAGTGCGGCTATATACACTAGTTTAACCAATAAAATAAAAACAAATATCAATATAAAAAAGGTCACCAATAGTCTTTCCTCTTGAGGTTATGACCATAAATGATGGACACCATTTAAGTACAATTTTCTCTTAAATATTCATACTTGAAATTTAATATGTGCATGATACTAATACCGATTACCATAAATATTTCAATATTTTATATGTAATATATCTTTTAAAAATTATTACTCAATTAATATTTGATTAAGGCTATCATAGAGAGGTAGTTTACAAAAAAAATGTACTTCTATAGTGAATGTCAACACTGTTATAAGAAGAATGTTATATAGATATATGTAATATATCTTTTATTTCTTTCTTTTTTCTGTAGCATAATTTTATTTTAATATATGAGCAACATCACCTATTTTGAAAAATATTTAATTTCTTTAAGTTTCTACCTTATCTTTGCAAAATTGTAGTCTTCTCCTTTTTTTTTTTTTCTGTCGCATGCATATCATATAGTTGTTGTCTAATGAAATTATCAAGTATCATATAGAAGTTGTATCATGATATAAAACATCAAACTTTTTCAATAAAAATAAATAATAGATGAATAAAATTTAAAGTATAATAGAATCTTTAATTTGATTTAAGATCATTTTATGATGAATCACCATTTTCTTATCTATTTTTATATAGCTGGCAAGGAGTGTATCTCGTGACATAACATTTTCTCATATTAAAATGAACACAAAATATAACAGGAAATTCATACTTAAAAAAATATCATACTCAATATAAATATAAAAAATAACAAAATATATGGAACATTCATAGTCAATGAAGAACGAAGACGAAAATATATGTTCATACTATATTCACTCTAGTGTTCCATTTGTTGAAATCTCTTGTCACCAACACTTTACTTTCTCCGTTCATTTTTACTTACATTTATATTAAAAAATAATTATTATCATGGATATATTATCATATTATAAGTAAAAGTGAAAATCTATTTTTGAAATAGTGGACTAAACATCAAAACTAATAATTCAATGGACCATGTTGATGCCCCATGTTTTAGCAAAACTAGGAAGAAACTCCTTCATTTGAGGGTAAAAGAATATAAAAATAAAAAAATAAAGAAGAAATATCTTACCTCAATCATGTGCCTTTTTCATATTTTTTTTAGTACTATTGTCTCTCGCACAACATGATTTATTAATTTTATTTGAAAAAAATAATTCTTAATATGTGTATTTGTCACTTTTCACTCGTTGTGTGAACACAAATTATTAAATTCTCTCTCGAATGAAAACACAAAAGAAATTAAATAACGAATAAAAACAAGAAAGTAAAATGAAAACCTCCTTGCACTATGCATAGAAGTTTTCTATGTGAAGCAAAGTTCACAGTTAATTACACATTTCTCTGTTCTCTTCTTTTCTTCTTTAATAGAAAGTCAATACCTATATCCCATAAGAGCATCGGAAAAACATATCAATGGATTAGAGATGAATGATTTATGAAACTTTTAAATGATCTCAAATTGTCATAGAAAAGAAACGCCCAAGAATTTATAAGGAGTGAATGGTTGTGGTTTATGACCGAAGAAAGATGAATGTTGAAAATGTTGTGACTATTCGAAGAAAATAAGTCTTTTTTTAATAAATAAAATATGTAGGCTAATTAAAAGTGTATTAGTGTTCTAAAATGATACAAATATTATTGAAGTATGTATGTGATGAAAATCGTAAGAGGAAAATAGGAGTATGAATTGACGAATAATTTGCTACAATTTGTTCACCATCTCTTTCTTATGTAGTACCTCAAATTTTGTTGAATTTAGAACTTAATCAACTATTGAAAATAACACTTGAGATTTTTTAAGAAGATGAAGAGTAGAAAACTTAAAAAAACTATAGTTTAAAAGAGGGAGGAGACCTCTCTATAGATAGCTTATCAATAGGTGCTACTTGTGCCTTATCTGAAAAGTTACAACCCTTCAAAAAAGGCATTGCTCATCGGAAAAGTCACAACCATTTGAAAATGTTACAACTTATCAGAAAAGACAACCCTTTGTAAAAGTCACAACCCTTTGAAAAAATTACAACCCTTCTGAAAAGTCACAACTCATCGGAAATGTCACAATCCGTCAAAAAAGTCTCAACCCTTCGGAAAAGTCACAACTCATCGAAAAAGTCAAAAAACCCTTTAATGTGAAAATGTATCTACTTTTAATATAATACAAGTAATTAATTAAATAAAAATAAATAAATTGAGTATTTGTAACTGGGGGTATTATAGTAATTCAACATTCATGTTTGGGAGTTCATGCTTTTAAGATAGTATAGATAGATAGATAGATAGATAGATAAACAGACAGACTGACAAATAGATAGATAGATAGACAGACAAATAGATATAATTAATAATACAAAGTAGCCAGAGACTTCCATTTACCAAAAGGAGTTTTTTTCAAAACATACAAAAAATAAACTGTAATATATATATATAAATTTTATGTTCGGAAAACGCTATGCATCGAATCTCGCTCACAATTTGTGTGTAACATCTATATCTATATCTATATTATATATATAATAATAAAGCAAAATATAGAGAAGGTGACCCCTCTATGGCCTAAATTTATTTATTTTTTCTCATTTCTTTGGACATTTTAATTCATTTTTATGCAAATAATAATAATAATAACTTATGAAATTATAGTAAGATTTAATGCATACAATAATTTCATTTCAAGAATACTTACTATTACTATCCCACCTTTTCATATGAAATTATGTCATTTCAAGAATGGCTATTAATGTACCACCTTTAATCTATTATGATATTAAATCCGGGAAAAAAACTGTGAGGCTGGTCTGCCAAAAATATATATTTGTTGTAAATATGAATCATATAATACAAGAAATATAGACAAGAGATATGCATAGCAGAATGTAGATATCATCATATTCAAATGTCTTCCAATGTCATACAATGATTAAGTAACAACCTTATATATAGGCTGAGAAACCACTCCAAAAGTCACAATGTTAAATGTCTAAATTAATGGATACATTCTTATCCAAAATGGTTCACAGAACCTAGGAATATACATACATGAATGTAAATAAGTCATTTATGGAGTAAATAGACAATACACTAATTCAATGGATTTATAGCACTCCCCCTTTAGCTTGTACGTCCAAAGATAAATGTGCTTCATTGAAATCTTACTAGGAAAAAAACCGATGAGAAAAAACCTAGGGAAGAAAAAAGAGTTCACACATCTCATAATATGCCTTGAATGTTACCTCATTAAAAACCTTATCAAGAAAACCCAATTGGAACAAAACCATGACTAAGGAAAATAATACAATACGTATTTCACTCCCCCGATGAAAGGTTTACTTGATATTTCAGCAATGATGCATCCCAATCTTATATCTCAACTTCTCAAATGTTGATGTTGGCGATATCCATTAGTGAATAAGTCTGCAAGATTATCACTTGAACATATTTTTTGAACTATTCTATATCACCATTTTGTTGAATATCATGTGTGAAGAAGAAATATTTAAAAAATAATACTTAATTTGTCCATAGTCCTTTGATGTATCCTCCCTTTAATTGAGTTATACATACAACATTATCTTCGTACATGGTAGCTGGTATATCCCTTTTCAAAAAAAATAAAATCACACAATTCCTGAAATCTTCATAATCAAAAATCTGTATGTGCACTAATTGCACTAATACATGATATTTTTCAATCATTTTCATGATATGGGAATTGATCTATTTTTATGTTAAACAATCTCACAATTATTGGGATAGTCAATGGAATTGCTTTAAGACCTCTAAAATTCTTCGAGGATTTTTATATAACCTTCATCGTCTAGCTAGACATGACAATCATTTATGATCCATATTCAAGTATTTCATCTATTGTCAGACTGAAACAAGTCTCATTGCATCCATCACTAGAGAATATATCTCCATTTAATAATATCAGGACTTCTACGGAAACCCTTTATGCCCCAAGGCACAAACCATACTTTATATTTTACAGTTATAATTTCGCCCAATGATTCATTTGTACCCCACTAATATTATATCTTGATCTATATACTATAAGTTCAAAACATTACTTTTCTAAGTGAAACATAATATACTTGAATTGTGCATTTCATCTAGCCAATCATTTATTTATCCACACTATATGACAAATTTAAATTCAAGGTCCTCATCATTATCTATAGTATTGAGCACTACTTCATATAAAAAATATCGCCAATGGTCATTTGACTTTATTTCAATATGACATAACTTATCAAGATCTCTTCATTTTTCACATTTCAATTGTCTGAATATTTGCCAAGGTTTTATGAAGTGTTATGTCTCCATGCTCCTTTAAAGAACTTGCCTAATTATCATGACCATCTTGATAATTTGCTACTCTCCTTCCTCAATGGGTTTTACATTTTGAATCGATTGGTCTATTACACTTCGATAATATCATAGACTCTGTCCTTCAAGGAATTCTCATTAGAGCATTTGTAGTTGAATTATAACATAGGGTCGTTAAAATTATCTAGCCATTAATTTGCGACATTATGAAAATCAATTATCTCTTGAACTTCAAGTTCACATTTTTAACGAGGTTCAAGATAATTCATTTCACTCATAATTTTAGCTACCAGTCATCTCTCCTCCTAATGTTAGAAAATCTAACATTCACCCCAACCTCATTTAGGTATCCATCTTTGTACGTGGTGGAGCAATTAAATCAGATAACACACATTCAAAATTTAGATGAAAATTATATGGTTCCTGATCTTGAACCAATTATGATGGAAAAACCTTATTGGCTTGATGTGTACATGTGTTGCTATACGTTAAATAAATCCACCTCATACAAAATCTTATTTGGGAGTCTTGTTCTCATACCAATGATTTAGCTATAATTGGAGAGATACAATTTCTGCTAAACCAACTAGCATTATCATCATAATTTCCTAATTTGGAACTGTGCTCATAAATTAACAATTCAAACAACATTCTTACAAAAAAACAATTTGTAAGTTGGCAACAAAACACATGTGATCATATCATAGATGCAAATATTAAAATTATATAGTTACAAATGGTGCACATGGCGTGAACGAACCCATATTCATTTTTTATATGTTTCAAAACCTTAGGGGTACAATCTGAACCTTAGCTGGTACAATGATACGATGATCATTTCATCATGAGAACAAACAACACAAGAAAGTTCTTGAAAAATATTTTATTTATTAATCATATATCCATGTGAATTCTCAATTACTATTGCATCACATTTGAACTGGAATGATCAATCAGTCATGCCAACTAATCTTTATTTTTCTCAAACCCCTCGTACAGATTAGTTGTGACATATATCCTACCTATAATAATTTTAACACATCTTGATCCATTGACTTTCAGAATAATCAAGCATTCATAATGCTTATCACAAGACACATTCGGAATGAATTAATCATTTGTATGTGCTTCATAAATTTGCATTAAAAGCTCATAGTTATGCCTTTGAAATTTGTCATTTTTGCATGACACATCTCAACATCACTTTGAAAGGTCAAGTGTACCACTACTCTATCTTCCTTTCTTTTAATGGAGGGTTTATAGAATTATTAGGTCACACAGCAATCACGGATCCAATGACTTTTCATACCATTTTGATGATAAAAATTACCTTCACATTTTGAAGGATTATTTGAAGAACTCATAGTGTTCTTCCTATTATACTTACCACAATGATGATTATTATAATTTTATACGTTCACACCTTAATTCATACATTTGATCACTTGTCTACTTTCAGACTTATTATTCACTACTACCACATTCATACGATAAAATGAAGCAAATCAATTAGATAGATTTCAAACTTATCAAGTACTGCTACCATATTCTCTTCAAGGAACAGAGCAAATTCAATGGGATGAATTTCATGACTTTTCATCAAAGTCTTAGTCACCATTATATCATCACTATGGTACATTGAGACTCAAATTGAATGTCTTACCCATATAAGGTGTGTTAGGTCATAATTCTATGGGACTTGAACCCACTACCTTATCATCATGGTGCATCAAACTCAAATTGACGTCTTACCCTCTTTGTGCGATAGAACTTGAATCTACCGTCTTACCCTCAATTTTTTTTCTCATTTTGGTGCATCCAAAATTTAACCTGATGTTTGTAACATCTTGGAACTTGTTAAGTTGAGTTGTAAAAAAATATAGAAAAATGTCTGCTAGTACAGTTCATACGAGCCCACTTATGGATCATAGAAACGAAATCGGAGAAGTGAATGAGAAATTTTGGAAAATGAAAACTCCCAAAAGAACTCCTGCAGACCACTAGGAAAGTATGTAGAAGGTTGTACAACCCATAGAAAGTAGTCGTAGGAACGGTTCCAAACTTGTTGAAATTTTGATTTGAACTTGGGTGCTCATGGTTTTTGACTCAATTTTTTTCTCAAGTATCTTGTCCTATGGATGGTCAGGATGGTTCGTAGAAGCTTGTACGGACCGTAGGTCAGTTTATAGAGTCCCTCCGGCAGTTTTTAAGTCAGAGTTGTTTGGGTCTTTTCCTACAATTTCTACACCTAAACTATGTCCTTTTGATATTATAAATAAGTCCTACAATTGAATTTACTCTTCAAATCTACCTATTTCCTTCTCATTCAATCAAACTCCCAAAATACCTTAAGGTTTTCTCTCCAAATTCTCCCCAAGGATTCTGTCTAGTGGATTAGGATTCTTCAAGCATTCAAGTCTCTTTCTTCAATAGAGGCTTAGATTACTCAAGGTATGTGAAAGTTTCATCAATGGATCCTCTTTCATCCATTAAGTCTCAAAGTTTTCCTTATTTTTCTTCTATGATTTCAACCCAAATTCTAGGGTTTTTATATGATTATTCATGGGTTCAATTGTTTATAATTCAATTGACTATATTCGATTTTACTATACATGATTTGATTCAAATTACATGTTTTCAAAGTATTTCATATGAACTTATGTTATATGTCTATTTTATGATCATGAATTGGCTTTGAAATTATGCATGCATGAGGAATTGTAGTGACTATGATTTTGATAAAGTATCCCATGTTTAATGAAATTAGGTTTCAGATTTAAGTATTCCTACTATGAAAGATTCAATGTTTAGGCCCTTCCTATTGAAGTGCGATTTCACTATGAAAAGATTATAATGATTTAGATTCTTTCAATTAAGTGTCTTTTAAGCATCAAATATGTTATGAAATCATGATATTTTAAAGAAGCTATTATGATTGAATTGGTATTACTAGATTCATACCTTTCTAAGTATTATGATTATTCCTTATGATTTTCATTGGGAGTTTACTTAGTATTGAGTGGATTTGGGTGAATCCGAAAGTCCTTGCACTATGTTACCTCGTCGGATGTTTCTAATAGACGAATTAGATCGTGGATCTACCTAAGTATAAGTATAATGTCTTTACCTTGTCAAGTAGGACAATATCTTTTCGGTGTGGGAAAGACACCATAGTCCATTTTATAGCTCACATGGTCTATGTAGGTTAATGGTAAACATCCCACAAAAGATATGATATTCTCACTTAGCTTATGTTTTATACATATGTCATGATTCTTATATTGCATGGACCTTCTTACGACTTATGAACTAAAATCGATTAGTATGATTTCACTTGGTCATGCATTATCATGTTTCGAACTTATCATGTTTATGTTTGTGCATGTTTCTCTTATTCAGTAAATTCAAAGTATTGAAGCATATATTTCTTGTGCCTATATTATTTTATAATATAGGGTCCGACATTCCTCCATCCAGCCGTGGCTAGTGGATTGATTCAGCTTTGCTTAGCTTGTGGTGAGTCCTCATGGTTTGAGAACATGATCACATGTTATGAGTTTTTTTTTTCTATTTCAGTCATTTCAGTTTTCAGACTTGTTTCATGAGCTAGGGATTTGTCCTAGTAACATCTATGATATAGAGGCTTGTTGTCAGACTTAGTATATTTCCTTTAATGAGTTCATTGTACTCTAATTTTTTGTATCATATGTCACTGCAGTATTGAGACTGATATTTCTCTTTATCTTTATATCTCTTTATGTTGTCCATCCTAGTGTCATGTTTATGTTAAGTGGCTTGTTTAGGTTCTATTGGGATCCTATTTGTCATATCATGTCAAGAAGGTACTTTGAGTCATGACAAACTTGGTATCAGAGCCGAGTTTTAAAGGTTCTAGGAGTAGAGTTTTGTTCATCAGTATGAAGCACACTGCATTTATCAATAGGATGCTACAAGATGTTTTAGGAAACTTCACATCTTTGATTACTCTAAAATCGCGATAGAGTTGAACTCTATAAGGATCTTCCTTCTAACTCTTGTTCTATGTATTTTCAGAATATACCCCCATGAAGAGTTTCATAGAGAAAAAATGCTAATGACAATGTGAAACCCAAGGTTCATCAAGCTCAGGTTGATCCTTTGGCCGAGCAAGTCTCACATGTTAGGTTTAGTGCTGCTTTTCAAGTGTTGGCCCAAGCCTCAACCATACAAGCTAATAGGGAGGTGGAAACTTCTAGAAACCCAATTGTGGGTACGACGACACCAAGGGTTAGAGACTTCACGAGAATGGATCCTCCAGATTTTATGGTTTGAAAGTGGATGAGGATCCACAAGAGTTCATTGATGAAATCCATAAGATTGTGGACATTATGGGTGAGACTCTGGTGGTAAAGGTGGATTTGGTTGCTTACCAATTGAAATGGGTTGCTCAAGTTTGGTATGATCAATGGAAGGAGGAAAGGGCTTTGGATGTGGATCCCTTGGATTGGTATAAGTTCAAAGGGGCATTTCTTGATCGATTCTTTCCCCTTGAGTTCATAAATCCAAGACAAGGGAATATGAGTGTGAATGAGTACTCATTGAAGTTCACTTAATTGTCCAAGTATGCTTCGACAAGCGTTGGCGGCTCTAGGGAACGAATGAGTAAGTTTGTTTTGTATGTGTCTGAATTAGTGGTCAAAGAATGTAGAACCGCCATGTTGATCAAAGAAATGTATATATCAAGGTTGATGAATCATGCTCAACAAATAGAGAAGAAAAATTATTAAGGAGAAGGATATGGTGTCTAACAGGGAAACAATGAATGATGGTGATTTCTCTCACTCTAGGTTCGATGGAAATGGACGTTCTTAGTTTCGACAAATGTTCTCCAGCCTGAAGTCATCTAGTGCTCTAGTTCAAAAGTTCAACAAGGATAGAGTGCCTACCTCAAGGCCTTAAGGTGTTACTCCTAGTGGTAAAAATGTCCCTGTGTGTAAGAGGTGTGGGAAGAACCATCTGTTGCTTCTTTGGTTCATTAATTCTTGAAGACAGACATACAAACAGTGACACAAATCCATTTCTACTTTCATTTCCTGCTAGTTTAGTTGCTCTTGGGCTTAAAAGCGACTTTTGATGAGTCCACAATTTGGACTCATTTAGGGCTTTATTTTAATAGATTTAGTGTCTGTGAATGCATATTTTGTCTCAATAACTGATGTAAATCCTTGAATTTTAGGTATTTGGACTTAGGGACAAAGCATGGACACTATTGATCAAAAAGGAACAAGGTAGCTGAAAGAACGAAGAAAATAAGGCCTGAGGATCGCCTAAACCATTGGGAGAGTCGCCGAATGGACTTGGTCTCACCTAATGTTCCAGTGTGCCAAGCCCTGAAGGAGAAAATCAAGTCGGTGATAGAAAGGAGCAGTCGACGAGTCACTGAACAGTTCCGCGATGGGTTGAAAGTAGGCACGTTGGATCGTTTGGCGAGCTGGGTTGAGCTCGCCGAACCACTTGGCGGTTCGCCAAAGGTGGGGACTATCCTTTAATTTCATGCTTTGTTTGATGTTGGGTTCTGTAACTTTCGGCGAGAAGCCTGAGGTCGCCGAAGGCACTCGGCGACACGCCAAAAGTCTTCTTTGAGCCCTTTTTGCACTATAACTTTCAGCGGGCTAGCACTTGCTCGCCGAAAGTTGTTGATGATTTGCTAAAAGGTCCTTCCCATCGCCGACTTGCTAAAACTTTAGAGCCAATCCTTTTGGAAAGCCCAATCTAGCTCGCCAAAGAGATTCGGCGACTCGCCGACCGATTCGGTGAGTTTTTCTGCAACTGATTTTCTGTGCTTTTGTTTGAATATTTTTTTACTTTTTCTCAATGCTTTGTAGACATGGCTAGACCGAAAGTTGTTGGAAGAAACATGCCACCCCAGAAAAGAGCACGGGATATCACAATAAATTAAGGGGGGGATCAAATCTCCCCAAGAAGGGAAGACAAGAACCTCCACCTGGAGATAAAGGCAAGGACAAGAGGCCCATTTCTAACAGGAGACTACTCCCCAAGGCCCCTATATTCCTTCATGGGCTCGGGGATTCTATGCAGCTGTGCAAACACTTTTGGCGGATACAGCTCTTAGTGCGTCTGGTATTGTTGTTTCTTCTGAGGTGACTCTGGGCACTGAGACCCAGGACCAAAGTGATGCACCGGGCACTGATGCCCAAACAGATGGAGCGACTGTGTTGACAAGACCCCTTCTTTACCTCCCTCTCTGTCTTATTTTCTCACTTTTGGATATTTTTATTTGCATTTGAGGTAAAATGTTTTATTTGTGGTGGGGTGAGGCCCACCTTTTGTGACCTGATTGGTTTTGTTTATATAATTGGGTTTTGAGCTTAATTTGTGTTTTACACTGCTTTTTGTGGAAGGTTTGAGCTTGTAGTTCCGTGTTTATAATTATAAATGATTTTTGACCCTTCCAAATTTTTTTTGCCACCTTTTGTTTGTATTGAATGTGGATGTTCTTGTGCAAATTTGAGTATCAGTTTTGATCAATACTGATGACTTGAATAGTGCTCATAATAAAACAAACATGAATGTGTGGCTACGATGAGGCCAAATGAAATTGCATAATCAATATGTGAACTATTTGCATCTCGTTGTGACTAGCCAAGTACCGGATTGAGTCTCTTGTGATGATCATTGCACATTAACGAAACTGTGGAGTCTTGTTTTGACATTGGTGTCGATACCTTGTGTGATGAGCTTTCCGTGAACCATGTATGATGACACCTAGAAGTTTCCCCGTTAGTCCGGTTAACTAAGTAAAGGCAATTTCTTGAGATGATCTTAGGCAACTTTAAAGAGTGTGAACCAATTTGACATTATACCTCTTTTTGTGGCCTACCTTGTGAGTGTGTGAACCTCTTTTGAACACCCCTTGAGCTTTAACCTTTTCTTGGAAGAAACCTTATGAAAACATAACCTTTCTTGATCCATTACCCATAATCCTCATGATTTGTGGCCTGTTTGAATAGCCAACTTAGGCCAAAAGCCTAAGTTGGGGGTTTGGTGAAAAGAAAAGGCAAACCAAGAAAATGCAAAGAAGTCCCTTTTGCCCATGTTTTGAGAAAAATGGAATCCCTCCATATATAAAAAAAGAGAGAAAAAGAAGAAAATAATGAAAAAGAAAAAGAAAAAAAAGTTGTGGAATAAAGTTGTGAAAATACAAAGAAAATGGGGTTTCCAACCGTCCATGGAAGATGAATAAAAGGTGACTTTTGAGCTTGAATGAAAATGATGAAGAAAATGAAAGAAGGAGTTGTTCACATCATACTTCATGAGGATTACAACCTATGAGCCTAAATGGCCATACCTTTGCACTCAACCCCATTTCAAGCCTTGAAAAGACATTTTTGATTTTGAATGAGCTGAAACAAAAGTCGATGGAAAATAAGGGTAAACCTATGGGTGAAAATCATACATTGTGTTCATCTTTGTGAGTGTGAGCGTTGCATTTGATTCTGGAACTTTTAAATTGTTGAATCATTATGTGTGAATGTGTGAGGGAATTTGATCACCTTTGTTGAGCTTGAACTTGAATTTGAAACAAGTAATGTGAGATTGAGATTCTTTGGTAATGGTGAGTCACAACTTGAATCTTTGAGTGCACAATTGATCCTTGCATGAGTAAGTTGAGTCTTCTTGTGTGCATTCATGATTGAGTCTTGTGAAGCACTGTTTGAGACATCCTTTTTGAACTGCTGAACTTGAGTTTTACTTGAGGACAAGAAAACGTTTAAGTTAGGGGTGTTGATGAGTCCACGATTTGGACTCATATAGGGCTTTATTTTAATAGATTTAGTGTCCTCGAATGCATATTTTATCTCAATAACTGATGTAAATCCTTAAATTTCAGGTATTTGGACTTAGGGACAAAGCATGGACACTATTGAGCAAAAAGGAACAAGGCAGCTGAAAGAACGAAGAAAAGGAGGCCTGAGGATCGCCTAAACCATTGGGCGAGTCGCCGAATGGCCTTGGTCTCACCTAATGTTCCAGTGTGCCAAGCCCTGAAGGAGAAAATCAAGTCAGTGATAAAAAGGAGCAGTTGGTGAGTTGCCGAACAGTTCGGCGATGCAGTGCCTTATCGCTCAAAGTTAGAGGACCTCAACGATGCTGAAGGAAAAAGCAAAATGGCGATACAAATGACCAAAGGGCAGATCGCCGAGTGGATCGGCGATCCCGACTTATTGCGCCGATTGGTCCTTCACAACACACTTTTTGACAACTATAAATACTTGTTTGAATTTTTAGTTTAATAGGCAATTTTTAGAATATCAAGATTATTATTTAGTTTTAGAGCTTAGAACATAGTTTGGAGACATTTTTCCTTAGCTTTGAAGATTTCCATTTTTGAGAAATTTGAAGTGGGTATTGAAGATTCTTCATCTTAGACGTTTGTAAAGACAATATTAATCGTACGCAGTTGATGGAAACACATTTCGGTATCGATTTCTATGATTTTACTATGTCTAGCTAAAACCCCAATTCTTGGGGTGTGATTATGGGTTGAATTAACTGCTGTGTATTGCTAATTGATAGTTTTTTTGCTGTTTGAAAGTGATTTCGTTCAGTAGTTGTGGTTGAATTTAATGGGTTGTAGTTGCAAATACAATCTTAACTTTGTGTTTTTGGCTTGCTCGAGAGAGAGGTTTTAAAACCAAAATTTCTGAATCAATGGTCTGTGGGTATTGGGTTGTCATGGGTTCAGCTCGAGAGAGTGAACCCTAAACCCTTTTCCACACATTCAGCTCGAGAGAGTGAATGGACTAAAGCGAAGGCTGTGCTTCTCTGCGGCTTATTGGTGTTCGAGAGAAACCAATTTGATTCAGGGTAAATTACTCGAGAGAAAGTTTATGCCTACTAAAGTCTAGCTTATTCACTAATTTGCAGCGGTTTACTATTAATTGTAAATACCCGGTTGTTTACCTTGGCCCATAATCCTATCACATCCCAAGAATCCCGTCTCCATATTCGTATTCTCATGTTATTTGTTGTCTTAGTTGATAATTGATTACAAAACCCCCTTTGATATTTGATACTTGTGTCACCCCAAACTTGAATTATGTTTTTCTTCGTAAATGTTGTTAGCTACGATTGAATTGAGAATGTTTGTGCTTTTCTATTGATTCTTGAGTACGGACCGCTCCCTTGGGACTCAATCCCAACTCACTAGTTGGGTTATATTACTATTGAACGATCACTGATGCTTAGTATTGGATGAATCATCTTTGGTAGCATTTTTCTTATCAACTTTCCAATCTTAATCTTAAGGTTATTGGTTTTGCTTCAACCCACTTGGTGAAGTAGTCTGTGGCAGTGATAACGAAATGGTGACCATGACTAGGGAAATGATGAGGTACGAAAGAAGGTTCGCTAATTGGATTTCCAATGCTTAGTCGATTCAAGTGTATATTTTGGTTTTCGAAAAGACAGGTTACAGATCGTGACATTTCCCTTCACAGTCTAGCAAGGGTAAGGATGGTCGTCGGGCATAGCCTTGTGCTTTTCTGTCTCTAGAGGTGCTCCTCTTCAGAACAAATTCTATGCTCTTTAGACTCGACATGATCTTAAGGGTTCTTCGAATGTGGTGGCTGGTATGTTGCGAGTCTTTCAGTTTGATGTTTATGCATTGCTTGATCCAGGTGATACATTATTTTTTGTGACTCCTTATGTACCTATGAGGTTTGATGTCAGTCCCAAAATTCTTTTAGAACCTTTTTCAGTCTCTACTCATGTTTGTGACTTATTATGAATAGACAAGTCTATAAAAATTTCTCATTCTCAATTTCAGTTTCTAATAGAGTCATTCCAGTTGATCTTGTAGAGTTAGACATGATAGATTTTGATGTCATTCTTTGGATGGATTGACTTCTTTATTGTTATGCCTCTATTGATTGTGGAACCCGAGTGGTTACATTTTCAGATTCCGAATGAACCTATGTTAGAATGGATGGGTGGAAATTTAATGCCTCTAGGTCGGTTTATCTCTTGTCTAATGACTAGGAAAATGATTTCTACAGGTTGTAGCTATCATCTTGTTTCGGTTAGGGATATGCATTACGAAACTCCTATTCTTGAGTTAGTTCCAATTATTAATGAGTTTCCGAAAGTGTTTCTCGATGATCTTGTTGGTGTTCCTCTCGAAAGGGAAATAGACTTTGATATCGACCTTCTTCTCGATACGTAACCTATCTTTATTCCTCTTTACTGTATGGCTTCAATAGAACTTAAGGAGTTAAATGATCAGTTCATAGATTTTTTGGATAACAGTTTTATTAGATTGAGTACTCACCATGGGGTGCTCTGGTGTTGTTCGCCAAAAGAAGGATGGTTCACTTCGTGTGTATGAACTACCGATAATTGAATAAGGTCACGATAAAAATAAGTATCCTATTCCAAGGATAGATGACTTGTTTGATCAACTCTAAGGTGCAAGTTTCTTCTCAAAGATTGCTCTTCGATTGGGGTTATCATCAATTGAAGGTAAGGGAAAGTCACATTCCAAAGACAAATTTTTGAACTCAATATGGTCACTATGAGTTCTTGGTGACATCATTTTTTGACTAATGCGCCGACATCTTTCATGGATCTTATGAATAGAGTGCTCAAGAAATATCTTGATATGTTCATTATTGTGTTCATAAATGATATTTTGATTTACTCTCGAAGTGAGTATGAACATGTTGATCACCTAAGGATAGTTTTGCAAATCCTAAAGCATCGTCAATAGTTTTCTAAGTTTATCAAATGTGTGTTTTGGTTGAGGACTGCTGCTTTTATTGGCCATATTGTTTCTGGTGAAGGTATTAAGGTTGATTTCATGAAGACTGAGGTAGTTAGAAACTGGCCTAGACATCATTCCCCTTCAGATATTCAGAGTTTCTTGGATTTTTTTGGTTATAATATAAGGTTTGTGGAAGGATTAGTAACACCCCAAAAACTGGAAAGTTAGTTGGGAAGGGAAAATGCAGTTTTTGCACTAAGGTAATGATTTACCAGACTGACCTATAGACTGTAGAGATTACGGGCCATAGGAAGGGAATCGTAGAATCCAGAGTTGAGTTTTGGAAAGTTGAAGTTTCTGAAGTTTGACCTACGAGTGAACATGACGGGTCATAGAAAATTTGACGGGATATTGGAATTATTTGTAGATTGATTTAGAGATGTTGAATTGATACCTCAGCCTACGGGAAGGGTTTGACGGGTTGTTGACTCTTCTATGGGTTGTAGAAAGGGTCTCATAGAAAGGATTTAGACTTGGTGAAATTTTGTACTTAAACTTGGGTTCTACGGAAGGGGTCTATGTACCATAGATTGAATGACGTGTCATAGAGTGGTCTCGTGGGAAATGATTGAATTCTTAGATTACTAAAGTTGGTTTTACGGTTGACCAGTATGGGCCGTAGAAAGTTCTACAAACCAAAGGTCCAACCCATAGATCACTCTAACAATTATTTCTTAAGGGTATTTGAGTCTTTTCTTATGCATTTAATGCCTATGCTATGTCATTTTGACTCTAATTCTAAATTCTATAACTACCTTTCAAGCCCTAATTCTACCCAAACCCTCTCATTCTCTTTAAGTCTCAAATCCCATCCAAGTTCATCCTCTCTAATTCTCTCTCAAGCTTAAGGAAGAAATCTAGGGTTCAAGCTTCAAGCCTCCTTTTTCCTCCATTGATTTTTGGGCTTTGATCAAGACGGTATGTGGGAATTCACCATTGGATTCCATTCTTCCATTGGGTCCCAAAAGATTTCAAATTCTCCAATTCAATTTCATCAAAATTTATTAGAGTTTTATCCAATTCTCCATGGGTCCTAATTGTTGTGATTCATTTTTTATTTATTTTAATCTTATTATAAATGATTTGATTCAATTACATTTTTTCCAATTGATTTCGTATGGACCCATGCATTATTCATGATTTTGACTATGAATTTATGAAGACATGAGTTTATGAAGAAAGCTATTAACTTATGAATGATGATTTATGAAAGCTATGCATAATTTATGAAAAGAATGTTTTATGAACTAAGGTTGCTTTTAAGATAGGCATCAATGAAATTGTGAAAGGTTTTCTCACATATGCATGAATTGTAAAAGGTTTTCTCACACATGTATGAATCATGATTTAAGGAGCTACTCTATGATGACTTAAGCTTTGACAAGTGACTTAATTGTTTCTTTTCATGTATGATGATATGTTTATGAATATGACTATTCTGTTTGAATTTTTACCCATCACTAAGAGGACATTGAGATGGAGGCTCACCCGTTAGTAGAGGTTAGGTCTCTAGTAGCAATCTCCCTGTCCCTAACAACGTGCCCCCATAGGATTCATCTTAGAAAAAGATAGCTAGTGGATCCACCTATGCTAAAAGTTTATGGTCCGTACCTTGGCAAGTACGACATCTCTTTTTGGTGTGGGAGTAAGACATTAGATTCCATGTTATGATGAATCCCCCGGAGTTTCATGGGTCAAAAATGGATGAGGATCCTCACGAGTTCATATTTGAGGTGTATAAGATAGAGTGAATTATGGGAGTATCAACAGTAGAGAAGGCAGAATTGTCCGCTTATCGACTCAAGGGTGTTGCTCAAGTTTGGTTTGAACAATAGAAAAGTCAGAGGGTTTTTGATGTGGGTCCTCTTGATTGGGAGAAATTCAAAAGAGCATTTCTTGATTGTTTCTTTCCTTATGAGATTAGAGAGGAAAAAGTTCTTGAGTTCATGAACCTCTGACAAGGGAATATGATTATGATGGAGTATGCTTTGAAGTTTGCTCAATTGGCTATGTATGCTCCGACTATGGTTGCCGAATCTAGGGCAATAATGAGTAAGTTTGTGTCGGCTATATCCAAAATGGTGGTGAAAGAATGCGGAACCACCATGTTGATAAGGATATGTATATGTATTCCCAACAAATTGAAAAGAAATATCTCAAGGAAAGGGTAAGAGAGTCCAAGAAGGCAAGGACCAACGATGGTGACTTTTCTCATTCTAGGTCCAGTGGATAAGGTTGTTCTAAATTTTGGCAAAGGTTTTACATCAAGGATTTTCTAATGCTCTGACTCCTAAGTTCAATAATATGATAGGGTGTCTAACCTTTAACCTCAAGGAGGAAAGAGTGGTGGATCTTCGATGCCAAATTGCATAAGGTGCGGCAGGAAACATGATGGCAAATGTTTAGCTGGTACTGATGGTTGCTTTAATTGTGGAAAGAGTGGTCATAATATGAGTGCTTTTCTGTTTCTTGCTACTAAGGGAAGGGATGGTAGGCAAGCTCAGCTTAGTGGTTCCGGTTCGGGTGCTCCAAAGCAAAACTAATTTTATGCCTTTCAGACTTGATAAGATCATTAGGGTTCCCTGGATATTATGACAAGTATGTTGAAAGTCTTTCATTTTGATGTGTATGCTTTGGTTTATCTAGGTAGGGATTGTGTTTGCAACTTTGAAAGGAGCTCACTATCAGGACGGACGGGGTATAAGCGATTCGCGATAAGCTATAGTAAAAAAAAACTAGAACCATACCGCTTTGAACAGAGTCTCCCTCTTTGACTAGTGCTACCTCCGGTAAAGGAATGAAGATCTTGCATATAGGCAACCGACTGACGTATACAAACTGAAAAAATAAGCAACTAAAAAAGCTAGTGGGTTGACGAATCGTTGCTTTACACAAACATCTAATATTACTGGAGTTGTAAGTAAAAAAAAGCTAACCAGCTTTTGTCTAGGAAGCACAACAAAAGAATAGTAATAGGCAGAAGTAGTGGTAAGAAGGCCTATCTCAAGTGAAATAAATAACAATAGCATTCAGTTGTCTTCACAACGGGGCAACAACCTTGATTTTGCCAACTAAGGCCGCGAGCTCTAATGTATTTTTTTGTTGGGACTACCAGATTGAAGGAAACCTCATGCATGCTTTGTCACCTCTGCACTATCTCGATTAATCGCCTTTTGCGCATGCATAAAGATGTCTCCTTGTTTTATATGTCACTCGATGACTTGAGTAGGAGCTTTCCCTTTCTTTCCCGTCTGTGCTTTCCTCTCCTTCTTTGCCTTCTTTGAATAAAAAAGGCCAGGAAGTCAGCCAGTCTGTTCTTAATAAGGGTAAGCCAGTACGGTACTCAAGACGATAATCCTTCTTTCTAAGAGTCCTCAGTCCTAGGGTCCTCGTAGCCCATTAGGACGAAGGGGAACCGAAGCTCTATGTCCTTGAAGAGATGATAAAAGAGAGAAATACCGCTTTACGAGATGAAAAAGACCGCTAGGCGAGTCTGAGAAGGAATGAATATGTCCAGGGTTCTTCCTACATCAATTGGATCACTCCAGTCCTATTACAAAGGTAGAATGCCTGGTCGAAGGTCCAGTATAGTAGGTAGCAGGCGTGTTCATTTTGGCTCCCGAGCGAGAACGATAAATAGGCGATGCACCATCCTTGCTGCTACATATGTTTTCCTTGACTTGACAGATTCATTCAATTGAACCCACACTCAAAGGAGGACCACAAGCTCGGGGCTCGACGAAACAAAAAGTTTTAGCATGTTGAAAATGGGGTTAGCAGTGAAAGAAAGAGCCCGACATTCATTTCTGAATGAATATTCATAGCTGAGTCTACTAAAAGAGGGACTCGCCTCGTCGTGGTGATTAGAGGACACCTCTGATCGTTCACCTCTAATGTGACACGTTCCCTCCCAGTTATAGGGTCAATATGATCAGTCGGCTAGAGAGCGGGGCTATTCTTCTTCCGGGGAGACAAAGTCGTCCCTTCTACTGACCGAACCCTCAGTTCGAGGGCCTTCGTCAACATGTTATGAAGCTCCAGTCTTTGGTAGGCCACCATTACTTGACTTAGAAAGGCGAACATCTGTGCAAGGGAAAGCGCAGTGCGCCAGGTGCAAATCGCTTTATTTTTGCATGATATACCAATCAGAATGGAGGGTCCTACCTACGTACATGATTGATAGAATCACTACGTGGGAGGGGGGGGCGGTCAACTTGATGCGGGAGAGGCATGAGTGCAGTTCAATCTTGTGGTGTATTCGTTTGTAGTGAGTAGGGCCTCTTTCTCGTTGATCAGTTCGCCTCCGCTCTATTGAAAAGTAGGAATTCCTACGGCGGTTTTGTCAATGAACGCGTCTCGGGCCGGATTGACTAACCTAACCCACCCTTAAGGAGGCTTTTCCATAGTTGGGTGTCCGCTTTAGTGTGATTTACGAAGTCTAGGCTAGGTTTGGTAATATCCAAAACAAAGAAAAGAGATCGGGGTCGATAGGTGGCAGTTGGCAAGGAACTTGATCCCTCCCAAAAAAAGGGGGAAGCCGCGGTCGAACTCAAATACTGGAAATAAGTCGGGGCCCTTTTACCAAGTCTACCAGATAGAAGATGATAGAGGACCAACTATTGTTGCCTTGCACAAAACGGTGACCTTTCACTTCGAGTTCCTTCGTTCGTAATCAAATCTGATGATACGCTTTGGCGATGTTACCTACCAAATAAAAGGCCTCCTAGGTAATCGAAATCTCTCAGGTCAGTGAGGACTCACTCACTCATCTACTCCTTATCTATTTAATACTTTCTTCTATCTACTTAATTAATTTAAAAGGCGATCCGCAGCACCGGGCTATAAGATAAGATACAGTTCTTGTACTACTTGATTGACTGGTAAGAAAGAGCTTCCGTAAGAACTGGAAGACTCTTATATGTACGGTAACCCTCTCTTCCTCTACTGGTGGACTGTTGCATAGAAAGGGCGACATAATCAACCTTTCTTAGCGCGCTTTTCAAGCGCTTAGCTTCTGCTAGTGGCGGGGCGGCAATACCATGTTGTTCAGTTGGAAGCCTAAGCCAAGAAGGTACGAATGAAGTGACGGGCCCCTTTAGAAGATAGGGGCGGCTTTCTTGTGGTAGTAATTGCGAACATATCTCCTCTTCTCTTAGCGTGCACAGTTTGCTTACATGCCGCCTTAGGCACATCTCTCTTTCTTAGTTTCACGCTGGACTAATGATAATGAATGAAAGTCAGTCTTTTAGTAAACGTATATAAGCTGCTTGCTGGTGGAGGTTGGGAGTATCTCAACTATGAATAAGAAGTCGAAGAAGCCCTTGATCCGCCTCTTACTTACCTACCTTCCCAGACTAGCTAGTCAGGGCAAAGCATTCTTAGCATTAGTAGTTTTGGCACGATAGACTCATGAGATGTGACCTCATGATGGGTCGGTGGGAATGGCTCGTGATCATGCATTCAATCAATTTCCCTTGGAAACGATGGTCAAGGTTTGACGTAAATAAACAGATGAGTTCGATTCAAGCATCCGAACAAGAATACGGTTCAGATACCCCAGACAAGAAGCCACTTAGGATTTTTTTCTTTTTCTATCCCGGAGGGCGGGTCTCGTGACAACACCTTCCTCTGCGGTCTCTATTCGTAGGAAATATAATCGTCCAAGTAATTGCGTCTATCACTGAAGGCAGCCAAGAGTCACTCAGGGCTATTGTACTTGTACTACTCAGCTGTTATAGTCCATTAGAGTGTTTGAAATCCTTGAATCCTGAATCTGTACGGAGCAGTAGGCTTGAGTTATAGTCCGTATCCCGTACTACTTGTCTGGAGTAGGAAAGAGTGTGATCTCAGTTTCCTAGCAAGTCAAAGGGAGACCACGAGGGTCTTCCTTATGGTTCGCTATAGTCCATTAATAATTAATAGGTCTAATAATCCTTCTTGTTCGGTAAGCAAAAGCAAGCAAAGGAGCCTCTGGCTTCGTCCGTTCGTCTCGCCACAATACAAGCTGTGGTATAATCTGTCTATACCTCACTCGGTTCAGTAAGATAAAGATATGGTTTGATGTGTCAGGCCTCGCTTCACTAACAAAAGTCGCTTCCTCGGAACTCCGTTAACTAGGCACCTCTGTCCAAGTAGTCAGTCTGTTCTCTCGTGGAGAAAGCCTTACTCTCGTTTCGTTCGAACGTAGCCCGCATGAGTCAAGGCTTATTGGGGCGACTTCCAGAGATAATTACGGTGAGGGGAGATGAAGAGCATTCTTCCTTCGCGAATACCTGACTTCACCAACCCCCAACCCGACTAAATGGTTTGACGCCTGCATTTAAACTAACTCACCATATGCTAGTATGCTAGTGTGCGGCTGAGAAAGTATATAAAGTATATAGAGGGCAAAGGTTTTCAAAAAGCCATTCTCGGTGACGACATTGTTATCGCCGATGAAAAGGTTGCAAACGTGTATACGGCCCCCTGATAGGACTGCGACCTAACTATGACCTAACTATAACGGTTGAAAAGTAGCTAGTCTCTGACAAAGGTGCTCTTGAGTTCGCTAAGCCATTTATATGCGATGAAGGTGGAACAAATTTCTCTCCAATCTCCTTTCGCCCGTTCACTCAGTACTCAGTAGCAGCCCCCGTATTTGCGATTCGCGAGGGTTGAAAATGGATTTCAGACAATATGAACAACAATAACTCGACATTCTCAAGTTCACCAATTGAGCAAGTTCGGCATATCTTTGCAAAGTAGTACACTCAAGTGCATTTAAACTAACTCACCATATGCTAGTATGCTAGTGTGCGGCTGAGAAAGTATATAAAGTATATAAAGGGCAAAGGTTTTCAAAAAGCCATTCTCGGTGATGACATTGTTATCGCCAATGAAAAGGTTGCAAACGTGTATACGACCCCCTGATAGGACTGCGACCTAACTATGACCTAACTATAACGGTTGAAAAGTAGCTAGTCTCTGACAAAGGTGCTCTTGAGTTCGCTAAGCCATTTATATGCGATGAAGGTGGAACAAATTTCTCTCCAATCTCCTTTCGCCCGTTCACTCAGTACTCAGTAGCAGCCCCCGTATTTGCGATTCGCGAGGGTTGAAAATGGATTTCAGACAATATGAACAACAATAACTCGACATTCTCAAGTTCACCAATTGAGCAAGTTCGGCATATCTTTGCAAAGTAGTACACTCAAGTGGACTCCACCTAATGAGGGGCGGTCCATTTTTGGTTATCATGGAGTGATCCATGTATAGGTCCAGGGTTCTTCCTACATCAATTGAATCACTCCAGTGCTACACTGTCATTTTTTACTCTTTGTGTTTCCATGAAATTTGATGTAGATCCCAAAATCCTTTGTAATCCCTTTCATGTCTTTACTCCCATTAGTGATTCTATTATGACTAGAAGAGTTCATAGAAATTGTCCTATTTCCTTTTCTCATAAAGTCACTTATGTTGATGTTGTGGAGCTTGATATGTTAGATTTTGATATTATTCTTGGGATGGATTGACTTCAAACATGTTATTCTTCCATAGATTGTAGGACCTGATTGGTCACCTTCAATGTTCCAAATGAACCTATCATGTCATTGGAAGGGAGAAATTATGCTCTTAAGGGTCAGTTCATATCTTGACTAAAGTCTAAGAAAATGATTTCTAAGGGTTGCATTTATCATCTAGTTCAGGTTAATGATACAAACTCCAAAACCTTTACTATTGAGTCACTTCCGATTGTGAATACGTTTCTAGAATTGTTTCCTGATGATCTTTCCTAGTATTCTTCCAAAGAAAGCTGACTTCGGTAGTGACCTTCTCCCAGATATGCATCCTATTTCTATTACTCCTTATCGTATTTGGTAGAACTAAGGATTTAAGGGATAAGTTGAAGGATTTGTTTGATAAGGGTTTTATTACACCACGTATCTCTCTACAGGGTGCTCCGGTGTTGTTTGTTCAAAAGAAGGATGGTTCCCTCCGAATGTGCAGTGCCTATCAACAATTGAATAAGGTCACAACATATAATAAATATCATATCCAAGGATAGTGTCACGCCCCAAACTCAAGGGGCGCAACTGGCACCTAATGCCAAAACTTAGGCCTGAGCTGACCCTGGTGAACCACTTGCTTACGGCGCATGGCAGTGATGAGTCTGAGATTTCAACTCATTTAGGGCTTTGATTTGATAGTATTAGTGTCCTCAAATGCTATTTTATGCTCTAAGCTGATGTTAAAGTGTTGATTTGTAGCTATGGAGGCTAAGGAGCAAGGCAAGGACATTACCAGACAAAAAGGAACTAAAGAGCTGAAGAAGTGAAGAAAAGCGATCCTGGTGATCGCCAAGACCACTCGATGCACCATCGAGTGGCTCTTTAGCTCGCCCAAAGTTCCAGCGTGCCTACCCTAGGAAAAATCAAGTGGCGACAGAAATGGGCAGTCGGCGAATCACTAATCCACTCCGCGACAACAAGTTGGATCGCCCAAAGTTACAGGACCTCGAAGGCTGATGACCAATTCAGAATGGCGATGGTAGGGAGAAATGGGCAGATCGCCGAACCACTCGGTGAGGCGTGACTTATTCCACGACTTGACTATCAGGCAAAAAAGTGGGAAACTATAAATTGAAATTTAAAAGGAATTTTGAGTGTGGAATCACTGAGTTCTAAATTCCAAGTTTTATAGTTAGAGTTTTCCCTTAGTTTTTAAGTTCTTATTGTAGACTTTGAGGATTTCTAAGCTTAATTTTGAGGATTTGGAATTGGGTTTTTGAATTTAACCGTTTTGGAGCATTGTAAGGGCTTGGAGACTCTTACCCAGCTGATGGCCAATCAAGTTGGTAATTGTTTTTACCTTTTTATGATGTTTAGCTAAAACCCCAATTCTTTGGGTGTGATCATGTGATTATGGGCTGAATTAGCTTATGGGTATTGTTAATTACTGATTTAAATACTTAATTGAAGTGGGTTTAATTGATAGTTGTGTTTTAATCTAATAATTGTAGTTGCAAATGCAATTTGAACTTAGAATTCTGGGCTTGCTTGAAGAAGAGGTTTTAGAATCAAAGCTTTCAATTGATGATTGTTGTTATTGGGTTGATATGAGTTTAGCTCGAAAGAGTAAATCCTAATCTCGATTCTACTTGTCTAGATCAAGAGAGTAGATGAATTAAGGTGTGAGTTGTTCTTATTTGCTAAGCTTGTTGATGTTCGAAAGAAATCACTTGAATCGTGATAGTTGTTCGAGAGAAATCTATCTCACTTATAGTCTAGCCTACCCACTCATATTTAGCTATTTGTTAGTGATTTCAATTACCCGTAATGTGAAATTTGCCTATAATCGATCACATCCTGAGAATTCTTCTCTATATTGTTATCTCCTCTATTTTGCCTGTGTCATAACTAATAGTTAACAATCCAAACCCCCATCTGACATTCGTTGTCATACCCTTAGATTTATTTGCATATTTTCGATAAATTCTATTCCTATAACCGAATAGATCACTTTATAACTTCATAATTGAATTTAGACACGTACCACTCCCTGTGGGTTTGACCCCAACTCTTTGTTGAGTTTTATACTATTTAACGATCGTTTATATCTAGAATCGGATGAGGTGTACTTGAAACGTTAATCAGGTAGCCACATACAACTAAGAAAACAAACAAGTATATCTCGGCTTAAAAATAAGCCATCGGCCAGCAAGGTCCCTATCAACAGTTCTACAAAGAAAACTGCTACTCCCAACAATCTATCTAAAGCCATACCCAGCTAGCATAAAAGCCTGTTTGGGCAGTCAAGGCCACCAAGGTATCTAGGAAAGCATAAACGCTATGTCGGTCATTAAAGCCACCATAATCTTGATATAGGAACTGAAAACATGAACACATAAAAACAATATGCCAAGAAACTATTAAACATTTGCCGACTAGAAATCAAGGCCATCATCACCAATAACGTGACTAACAACCCAACACACTAGTTTGCAAGCCTCTATGAATATAACATGTGGACGGGATAGGGCCCCCACCTACCCAAAAACTATAAACCACAAAATAAGAAAATCTCTAGGACTCTGGCAACCCCTTGAAAAAAAGGAGTCAACTACTCAACTAGATAGGTGGCTGTGCTACTCAGGAGGTCTGTCTGACGTTGCTCAGGACCTGCAGGCATGAATGCTGCGCCCCCCGACAAGGGGGCGTCAGTACAAAATAATCGACAAGGCAAACTGAAACTTGAAACTGAAGTATAAGTACTATATGAAAAGGGTAGGGGTGAAACACAAGGACAATACCTTATCTCCCTACAATAAGATAATATAAACACATAAAAAGCAATAACCTGACCAGGCCCTCATAAGCCCGGCAGGTACAAAAAGCACACAATCACTATAAGTCCTAAGGAACACAAACAATCACTAAGCACCCATATTAGCCCCCTTGCCTGGATCCCAATGATAATATGATCTAAACATTCTGAATTTACATGTGCCATGAATCAACGCAAATCTAAGGATCTGTGATACAATAAATATATGGTTCTTCGTACGTGTGCGATGAATAAATACGAATCTGAGGCTCTGTGGTACAATACATATATATTGCCTCGTAGGTACAACATACTTGGTCCGTAGGCACGGCCTACCCGGCCTGTAGACACGGTCTACTCGACCCGTAGGCATGGTCTAACCGGTCCCTAGGCTCAGTCTACCAGGCCTGAAGGCTCAGTCTACCCGGCCCGAAGGCTTGATCTACCCCGCCCAATAGGCTCGGTATAAGAATCAATCTATATGCTCAAGAACCCTGCAACGCCAGTGTCTACTGAGGCCAAAACAAGCTCATTGGTGGCTGTTAGACGATAAACATCACAACAATAACAAGTAACACTACAAGAAAAAAGGCATTTCCCAACAATTAGTTTTGTTGCTATATATAGGATATTGTTGCAAAAAGTACTTTTGGCAACAATATAAAAGTTGTTGCAATAAACGCTGATGCGGAAAGTTTTTGCAACAACAAAATATATTGATGCCAAAAACTAACTTATTGCAACCAAAATCATTGTTGCCTTACATTAATATAGTTGTGGCTCATAAAAATTTTCGCAACAAAATTTAGTGTTGCCACAAATTAACTTTTTTACCAACAATATCAGTTGTTGTAAAAAATTGACAAAAAGTTAGTTAGTAATGTGTTGGGAAGGCTTTTAGCAACAATAAATTTTATTGCAATAAACATATTTATTATATACCTTTAGCAACAATTTGTGAGTTGTTGCTAAATACAAAATACACAGTTTTTTTTTAGAAATTTTATACAAATATTTCTACACTTTAAGCAACAATTTGTGAATAGCTGCTATATACACAATACACTTTTCTTTTAGAAAATTTTCAAAATATTTATATTAAGAATTATATAAATTTGCAAATGTCAATATAAGATTGATATTCCAAAGAACTAAATACTTCTACATATGTTTGTACTTGTAAGAAAAAATAATAAGCAAGTCATTAATTATATTCTAATCCTACTAGTTATAACTTTTGAATAGTCCGATCTTCCAATAGTACTGGTATTGAAGCAATGGTTCAATTATGCATGTTCATCCTGCAAATAAAAGATAAATATAATTATAATTTGACAAAGTAAGTTATAAAATACACAAAGATAAATCTAAAAAGCAGAGATATTCGCATGAATGCACTCACTAATACATCCAAACACACTTTAACCCTCCTGATAAATCTCCTTTTCATTTGAAAATGACCAAAATCAAAAGCACTATAAATTATGTACAGAAGAGAGAGTGAGATGTTCCAGATTTGGCAAAGGATCACCTGTTCACTTCCTTCAACCCCAAGAATGTCAAAAAAAAAAAGGAAGTAAAACGTATAATCTTAATCTCCTGGAATAATTTTGTGAAATAAACTTTTTAAACAGTTTCTAGCTTCCTGGAGACTTCCCTTTTTCCCTTCTGATCAAACCTGACCAAGAAAATTGATTGAGTTTAAAAAGAGATAATAGCTGAATGTGAAATCACAAGAACTCTCTATGTGTAGTGATTTTAATCCATCAAAACTCTTCTTGTTCACAATCAACTTCCTGCCGGCATACTACTCTCTAAATCAGATGCAGACAATATCTCATCAAAAGAAGTCGATCTAAGATAACCAAATCATATGCACAATCAAGCAATTGCAAATGACAAAGATTACCAATATCTGGTAACTCTTTCAACTCATTGCAATTTTGTATTATTAGAGATCGTAGTTGACATAAACTATTGATGGAAGAAGGCAGTGCTCTAATACCAGTATGACTCAGATTCACAACTTTTCGAGTTGAAAATGCAAAACAAGAGATAATTAGGCAACATACCTCACTTGATTTATTCATTTCCAGCTCTACAATTTTTGCCTCAAGTGATGATTTTTCACTCAAATGCCTCTTTTTTGTGTCTTCTGCGGTACGCAACATAGAACGAGCTTTCAACTCTTCATGGATCTTTTCAAAGACCTGTAATTAGTGAAGTCACATGAGTTTCTGCTTTATGGATACTAATCTGGACAAAATATAAAGGCCAAATAATATTTTATAGCTTTACCTGATTATTTGCGTCAACCAACTCTTTCGGAATAGTTTTCTTTGA
Organism: Solanum verrucosum; assembly: GCF_900185275.1. Taxonomy (NCBI): domain Eukaryota; kingdom Viridiplantae; phylum Streptophyta; class Magnoliopsida; order Solanales; family Solanaceae; genus Solanum; species Solanum verrucosum. Next base: position 613,505 of record NW_026020290.1, on the reverse strand, counting down.
ACCTTGAGAACTCAACTTTGGAAGCCGCATCTCTATGCTTCACTTCTCTGATAGGGCAGCCTATAAGGAATGGAGTAGTAAAATGAATGATTGTCCCCTTAATAACATTAAAAAAATACCTTAAGCTCTACATCTTTTTCATTGCACAATGAACTGAATTTATCACAATCATAAATAGCCATTTCTAAGTTTTGCTCCTCAAAAGTGAAGATATCTTTCAAGTTATCCAATTCTTTTTGCATCTTTGATTCTTGGTTTTGCTTTCCATATAAATCTTCCTGCAACTGCTCATCAATACAAAGATTACACTACAACAAATGTGATTATCAAGGACAAATAATTTTGTCATTAATAAATCATATTTCGTCACTAAAAAGCCTATGTGACGAAAAAAATTTCGTCACGCAGTCGTCCCTAAATGTGCGTCTCTAAAATTATTCAAATACTATTTAGTGCTTCGTCCCTAAAAGTATTATATTAACTACAAAAATAAGAATCGTCGCCAAATGAATAATTATTTGTAACAAATTTATTTGTCATAAAAAGTATAATTTGTTTGTGGTTAATAGTATCTTTTGTCACTAAAAAGGTTATTATTACCGACAAAATTGTATTGTTGCTAATTAATTAGTTCAAACAGTGACGACATCAATTGTCTCTAAAGTTATATGTATTTCGTAGTTGAACAAATGTAATTTCGTCACTAATGACTACTTTTTATATACAAAAATAAATTTGTCCTTAAATGTATAAATTAGGGACAAATTTATTATTCTAAAAAAGGGTAATAATTTTGTGGTTAAATCTATTCATTTTGTCAGTAAAAGTATTGTTTTTACCGACAATAGATATTGTCACTATAAATTATCATGATTAGTGACAATTATAATTGTCATAAAATAAAGAGTTAATTCGTATTCAATAAAAAAGAGGATATTGGGACAAATATATTTTTTTCACTAAATGTAGTCAACTTATGTCAAATTTATTTATTTTGTGACAAAAATATTGTCTTAAAAGCTTGATTTAGTCGTTGCTAAATGTTACCTTTAATGACAAAATCTTTTGTCACTAATTGCATTCATTGATGACGTTTAATTATTTTATATTAGTGAATTTTTTTGAAATTATAGAATTGCATAAATTAAAAATTAAATAATAAAACATGCTAGATAATAATGAAATCTGTCCATTACAATTAAAAACAACTAAAATATCTGAAGGTACTTTAACAAGCTCCATGAACTAAAGTAAAATATGTCCAATAACAAGAAAATCTAACTGAAATAGAAGAAATATTACTCCTAAACCAAGACAGAAAAGTAGAAATTTCTTCCAAAGTATCAATAATATGGTGATACTTGTCTTGCATTAGTCTTGATTCAATTCTCACCTTTTATACATGTGTAAAAGAGAGAAAAGAAATTCATATATATAGTTAATAAAAAGTAGAATCTGTAACACAATATGATTTCTCATATGTTGTAATGTGAAGCTATATATTAGCTATACATTTGCTACGATAAAACTCTCTATTTGTTTCAGGGCATAGACTTAACATATTTTAACTATATGAAATGTTTAAGCTTCTAAACTCACATCTCATAATTCAAAGAATGAAAATTTTTATTCTTCTATCTTGTAATAAGATAGACATTCCTGCTGATATCTTTTTGTCCAAACCTGTCGACTACCACATTATCTGGTAATTAACTAGTTGACTTTGCTACAAAGTAACACACCTCCAAGACAACTCTATGGAGTAATATCAACTTTAACAATAACAAGAGTATAACGGGAGTGTGTGACAACACCGGAGCATACAATAGCCCAAAATGAAGGAAAACATGATAACTTTAAAGGGGATCACTGATTGTATGATATGGAATGCAGATGCAGTGGAAAAGTATCTATGAAATATAGCCAACATGCTGACAACCTTTGAGTAAAATGGGTGAAAAGTGTGTATAAAGGGGACTGATTGGTGGGCAATATACACCTAGCAAGACAGTTGTTGGTAATGGATTCTGTGAAAATGGATGGCTCAAGGCATTAGGGAAATAGGGAACTGCACCAGTGAAACTAGTCTGCTCAAACATGTTGTCATAGTAATCTTACTCTTTTTCAGAGAGCCACATTGAAAGGGCAATCAAAGCATCAGGGAGACCCTCAACGCCTTTTCCTTTAGGAAAATAAGATGGTGCAGGATCGCAGTATGCCAACATGTTATTAAGGACAGACTTGACACAAATTGGAACAAATTTAGCTTCAGTATCTCCTTGTACCTGCTGGTTAATACTGAATTTTCTGACCTAAGCCCATATCTAACAGGGTGGTCTACGATCATTAAATCACTAGTGTGGCTCCTTCACACTTATACTAGTATGAAGAGCAAGTCAGACTCAGAATGTTGAAATGAGAGGAAGAAATCAGAATGCTATGCCAATGATATTGGAAATAATGTGTGGCTCCTTCACACTTATACTAGTATGTTTTCTCTTTCTACACTAAAACTACCCTTGTCATATGAGTTTTAAGTTATTTTTCATGTGAGGTTTGAATTAAACCATTTAGCACCAACAGTATTACAACATTAACAAAGATTAACACACAATTTTATTCTATTCTAAATTCTAATCATGATTTTGCTTCCAACAGCTATACTGAATTGTATATCTAGCACTACCAATCATACATCTAAAGGACTACTGCACTACTAGTAGAGTACAAAAGTATTCCAGTAAGCATATGAACAACTTCCTGCCAATTCTATGGCTAAGATATTAGAAACCTTTTGGAATATCTCCCAACTGTAAAACTGTTGGTTCTATGTGCTACTGATTTCCCTAAGAATACAAAGCTTTGCTATCAAGAATTAAGGAAAACCAAATTATATCATCACTAAATGACCAGATACACCCAAAGCAAGGAGTAAGAGACTGAGAAGGATAAGAATTGCAGCTCTACAATATTGATATTCTATTTCCATGATCTGAAAATCTATAAAGTAGTATAAAAAGGAGGAATCTTCTCTTTATCTCTACTTAGCTACTTGCAATGTTTCCCCTCTATAAGGTATGATAGCCTTTTCTACACTATGTCCAGTAAGATTAGGACGCACCTAGGGCGTAAAGTATATGGCATGTTCACTACTAACTTTTTTTTCTTGAGCTAAGGTATTAACGTATTAATATGATATAAATAAAATAATTGATATAAACTATAACTTTTGAAACTGGACTTTACGTTGGCGAAATAAAAATATACCTAAAGTTGGCATTCTCATGGAGCTCTGTCTCTGTTGCATCATAAAAGAAAGTATGCAAAGTTAGATACTAATGCTACATATTTATATATTTCATAAAAAAAGTAAGCAAAAATTATCACATAAGTTTGTATTACTTCTAACCTGTTAGAAGGCGATGAGCGAGCAAAACACTGCATTTTCCTAAACATTTCCTCTTGGCGTACCACAATAGTATTCAATTGAGAGTTTAATGCTTCTATTTGGGACTGCTGGTCTTGTATTTGAGTCTGCTGGTTTTCTACCACAGTTTCAGCGGCATTTAATCGATTCTGTAAATTATTTTGGGCACTAGCAGCTTCCTGTTTCGCTTTTCTGAGGGAGTCCTCTAACTCTGCCATTTTCCTTTGTGTAGCTCTTGTAGTATTAGGTTTTGGACCATAACCAAGTCCTCTTATGTACCCCGACTTTGTACCAAGTACGGTATCCACAATTTCATCAGTAGTCATGGAAGCCTCTCCCGAAGTATATAGATCTTTCAAATCTTTCATGTTGTTCTGCATAAAAATATAAATACTATTTAAAGGAGAAGACACAACTTCAGAAGAACATTAATCGAACAAACGCGTTGGATAACCATCCTTACATAGTTAGTCTCAGCCTCTAAAGATGACCATCCTTTCTTACTCTTGTAATGAGTATGCTTGTAGAACTCGATTCTGTCAGGCTCTACTTTTTCAGGTTCATTTTCACCCTGTGAAATAAGAAAAACAATTGAAATAGTACTGAAGTTTTATTAGTAAAAGAAATAAAAATAGTCTAACTTACAAGTTCAGCACGAGCCGCTACAAATGCTTTTGATCCCATGAAATGATTAGATTTAAGCTTAGTTCGATTGACCTTGTTTATGTCGCATCGTTTCTACAAAGAAAATATAAATATCATAACTTTAATAATAACGAGAATAACATGAATTTAAATTACCTTATGTTTTGGATCAATCCACATGTCACAAAGTCTATTCCAATTTTCTGGGGTCAACTCTGGCACTTCAATTTTACGAGCTTCTTCCTCTGAGTGTGCACTTTCAAACAATTGTTTTAACTTGTAGCGCCATTGTCGGCTTCTGTTTTTCAGAATATCCTCACAGCTATCTTTCACGTAATGCTCGTCCAAATTAATCTCAAACCCTCTCCTAATTTTTTTTGTTTTTGAAGAAACATACAAAACGATCAAAATCCCTTTCATATTAAAATAATAATCATCAAAGCTACTAACATACTAAATAGCTTCAAAGTGAAGTTTCCTTAGAAAGGCATAGATTGCAGTTCAAAAAAATTCTTTGCACTGATAAACATTGCTCTTAACAGCCTATCTACATACCTAAAGTCATTATTTCCTATTCCCAGCGAGGTAATGTTACAATTTGATAAGTTAAGGAGAGACTTTCTATGAAAAGGAAATAGAAAAAATCAAAAATTTCATCATATATGTGGGCTCCACATCACTCTTTCTGAATATCTTGGAAGCTTAGATATCAGAAACATAGCAGGACATAATAGAGCCCTTCTAATGAAACGGCTATGGAGGTTCAATAATGAAGACGGGTGCTCTCTGGAAAGAAGCGGTTTTTGCAAAACCTATAATACTATCACATTGGTCCACTAATGTATTCATATCTCCATATGGTGTTGGTCCATAGAAGAACATAGCAAAGCTATGGGATATTTATTAACCAGCAATGCAGCTACAAAAGAAGATAATGACATTCACATTAAAATGGTGTAAACAGAACTGTATAAAGGAAGTAGAGGAGTTGGTTGATTTCCTAGGTACTTTGTAAAGTTTAGATTTGAATCTCACTCCCCTGTAACATGTTTTTGGTGGTTGCCAGCAGTCCTAATGCTGAAGAATACAATAGTACTAATTCTCAAAAAAAAAATTGGAAGGAAAAATGGTCAGTCAAGGAACACTACTCTACAAAGTAACTTTCCTACTCTCTTCTTAATAGCCTCTAATTCAGACACTATTATCTCCCAGAACAGAAAAAATAATGCCAGGGCACCATTGTTCAAAATTGAATTTCCAAGACCGGGAACTAGATAGTTTGCTACAATTACTATCCAATCTGGATTGTTGCTGCCTTAATGATCACAACCCATACAGAAACAGAAGGTGCTTTGATGGAATATCAACTTCAATATTTTAACTTAATATAGTTAGGATAGTTTATCCCCTTTAGACTCTTATGTCAATCTTTTGGACTTTGTAAAGTCTTTAGTCATTCCATGCATAGGAGAACTATAAATGAAACTAAATATAATCACAACCATGTATAAATTTATAAGAGTGTAGAATTCTTACATGACATCTAATTAGTGCTGCATCTCTGTCCTCTCTTGTGAGTTCCTTCCACTTGTTTGGAAGCGAAATAAAATTTCGAGCAATTATCCCCAACTCATTGGATAATTTTGCCGATTGAACTGGTTTAGTTGGCCTTCCTTTACCAACTGGGATATCTATTTTCATCTTACTTCCCATAGCCTTCTTCATTTTTTCAAGACCTTTACCTCTAGTCTTGCCACGACCATTCTTGATTCTAGTAGAAGCATCTGATGAAAAAAATTGAAGACAGTTCAAAGTACCACCTAAAATCTAAAAAATATTACACGTATGGAAGAAAGGTATGAAGACTGAAACAACTAAATTTTTTGCTTTTTTGTTGTATATAAACAGACAGTTAAGTCAAACAAATTCATTGACTAAAACAAAGAGAATATACAAGAGCTAATACCATTTTTTTTATCATTCATATCATGTCTGTTGATTATAAAAGCTTCACATATTACATAAATATCATTGAGTTCCAAAGGTGTAGATCACAATACCTATCCATTTAGTAAAATGTTCAACTTGGCCAATAACTAAATAATTTAATCCTAATCAATATAATAAAATGTATTACCTGTATTAACAAGAGGAGCAGGGTTATTTAATTCATCCAGTGATTGAGTATCTGGAATAGTTTCCCCTATAAGTGTAGTTTGCTTAAAGACAAGTCCACCTGGTGCCATTGATTGGCAGAACACTATCAAAACACAGTAAGTAATTTTAGAATGTCCATAAGACATAAAATCCATTAGTTTAACAAAATTAGTTAATATAAAAGCACCAACTGTTGACAACTAAAGAAAAATCTAAAAATTTCATAAATCATCAATCTGAAAAGTCTCACTCACATTATTTATTAATAAGATTTCACTGTTCTTTCTAATAATAATTGAACTATTGAAGCATCACTAGCATATAAACGAAAAAAGTCCTTTGGATCGGCAGGCTACGACTATGATCACTATCTTTCTATGCAAAAAGTATGCCATAACTTAGGAGCACCAAAATGACTCTTTATATTTAGAGTAGCAGCGTTAGAAAGATTGGCTACAAGGGACAAACTTGATAGATGGGGATTCACATAACTTTGGAATGTCCTTTATGTGCTACTACTTTGGATAGTATTAGCCACTTCTATTTTGAATGACTTTGTTGCTATGCTGGTGTTGACCTTGAAAGAACTTATCCGTAATCCTGAAGACTTGCATCAAGAACTTGCTTGGATGACTACAAAGGAAAGGAAGAGCCCAAATGCAGTAATCTTCATAATGATAGCTGTTAGATGTGTATACCACATTTGGAAGGAAAAAAACTTGAGGGCATTCCAAGAAAGAGCTAGAGGCGCAACACTGGTATCAAGACTATCATACAAGAGGTTTGTCAAAGAGGGCATCTAAATGCAAGTGTGGAAAGAAGGCTATGAACTCTGAACTTTTACCCTGTGTATTCGCACATAACAGATATCTTTAGTTAGGCTGAAGTAAGATATTGTTGTTGATGAACTTATAGATTTATTTCCTTTTCAAATTTTGTAATTCCTACTGGTAATAAATAAAACTATTTTTTTACCAAAAAAAAACTAGCAGATTAAAGAACTAGTATAACATATAGAAGATATATATATATATATATATATATATATATATATATATATATATAAATATATATATGTGCAGGAAATGTCCAAATTTAAAGGCACAATAACTTTTCTGAGAACTTATATAAGCTAAGGTGTTAAGAAGAGGTTGTAGATCTTATAAATACCAAGCCCCGTGAATAAATGTCTATTAGTTTCAGTAAAATAATTAATTGTCCCACAGAATATTCATCTAAAATGATTTTGGTTTAGTTCTTTCAAATCCAAGGTTTCATTTCATATCCTAATTCTACATTCCAAGTTCAAGAAGCAAGTTTCACTTTATAGACTTTCATACCATGTTTTCACTACAATCCATCCTCTCTTCCCTAAAAAATCGAGGGAAAACATCAATATATGAACAAAACAGAGAAGTTGTTTCAATATAGGCCTTGAAAAATGTTATGCTTCAATAGTATGTGTCACACACCAATAATAAATATGCACACCACACAAAACGTAATATACACAGTAATTAGGGTGTTTCTAATTCAAAAACTTATAATTGACTTTTTTATCTTCTGATTGATTGTCGGACAAACACCGAGAACAATTTCCTTTATGGTTCAAAAGAAAAGTAAGTGATTTAAAGATAAATATTCATGTTATTCTGTTTAAATTACTACTTATTTCTTTATTAATTGACCACAATTTTTATTGTAGATTATGCTATTATATAATAAGGAAAAGTCAATGCCTATCCAAAAATTATATCCTTTGGCAATGGGACCTGATGTGCGTGGAAGAACACATACTGGTTGTATTGTAAATGGTGTCAGGTATCATGTTCAACGATGCGATGAATTACGTAAAAGTCAAAACTGTGGTATAGTAGTTGCAGGCTACCATGAAAATGAGGTGATTGACTTTTATGGTATTATAGTTGACATCCTTGAGTTAGAGTATGTTGAGAAAAATCGAGTTCTCCTATTTAAATGCAAGTGGCTTGATCTTCGCAAGAAAACAGGGATGCGAAAAGATAATAATTTTACGAGTATTTGTGTTAAAAGGTTTTGGTATGAACAAGACTCTTTTGTACTAGCTACTCAAGCAAAACAAGTTTTCTATATAGATGACCCAAAATTGGGGAAAATTGGCGAATTGTGCTCAAATTTCAAGATAGACACTTATATGATGTGCCAGAGAAGGAAAATTCAAAGGCAGAAAGTGCTGAGTTGCATATTGCAAATGATGAAGTGTATCAAGATATTTCACTTGAAAATAATTCAATTGTCAATGATTCGGTGGAAATACTGTGTCAACTACATAGAGATGATATTGATTCGGTTACCTTGGGTGCAAATGTAATTGAATTGGAGTCTCAAACACAACATGCAGTTGAAATTGATTACAGTGACGATGACTGTAACCAAGAGGATGACACTATAATAGAGTACATTAGTGATCATGAGGAGAATGAAGGTAATAATAGTACCAATGATGATGAAGTTGATAGCACATTTGATGGTGACGACATTGGCTTTTGATGTAACCTCATAAGAGTAAGGCCAATTACTTATTAATAGACCTTCTAAATTATGCATTTCTTCTTTGACTACTATCAACGTAACGGCCTTATCACTACAAAAAAAATTATTTTATTGAAAATAGGCGATTAAAGTCGAGTAGCTTACCAATAACTGAAATTTCATTATTTTATCTTTTTCTATGTCTTTTTGCCATTCCCTACTATTCTTTTATGTATTCAAAAGAAAAATCATTTTTTCAAAAATCATTTTTTCCCGAAATTAGTTTTTTACTTTAGAGATAGCCCCTCCTTTCTACCTTTCTAACAACTTCAGGCTGTTCTCTTTCTGTGTAGGGGTCCATATCTTTGGACTGATTGCAAACAATGCACACGAAATTGCAGGTTTGCCTCACTTTTTGTTGCTACTTATATCTAATTTAGTGAATTAGTTAACTATTCTAATGTTATTACCTATCAAGAGGTGGTGTATGTTCCCAAATGCTCCCCTGCTTTATATACAATTAATGCACCTATTCACCCATAATATGTGTTTTTTCCTAGATAATTGTCGTAATAATTTTCCAGCATAAGCCTCACTCCATTTCCTACTTCCTTTAATGTTAAGCCCTCCATATTTCTTGAGAGTAAATAACCCTTCCCAGGCCACTATGGACTAATCCCAAGTAATTTCATTTTGTTGTGTGGTCGAATGACACGTAAGCAAGCATCAGAATTGAAGGTGTGAGTGAGCCCTACTTGAAGCTTTGACCTTCTTCAATGGAGTCTTGAGTTGAGAGAGTTTATGATTTGATTTAGTGTGTTGAGTTAGAATGACTTAGGTTAATGGGTTGGGGTCTTATAGTTGGGTTTAGTTAGGTAATTAACTCACTAACAAACCCCCTTAACCCCTAGTTAAATAACTAACTCGAAAGTCAACTCCCAAGTAATAACTAAAAATCTGAAAACTGGCAGCATCTATGTTGGCCATCCACGGACCGTCAATTGATTAATGGTCTGTGGTTTGGTCTCGTGGTTTGGATCTGGGAGTGTAAATGTTGTAGGTCTCTAAAAAAACTAAGTATGGACTGACGTTCATGATTGACGGGGCGTCAATTCATTGATGGGGCGTCAATGGCCATCCGTAGGCCACCTCCAAAAAGCTGTTTTCTTGCAACTGTTTGGGGGACTGTTTTGGGGGTCTAGTTTCCAAACGATTCCATGGTTTAGTTTAGGGTCTTTTTAGCTTAAAAGGGTCATTAACTAACCAACTAAACAACCTCATAAGCCCTTAATCAATCAATCAACTAAACTCCAAAACACAAACCTAAAACTAGAGGGCTGGAAAGTTAGCAGCACCTACGCTTGCCCATCCACAGACCGTGGATGGGTTCATGTGGCGTGGACTGCCTTCGTGGTTCTTGACTGAGGCTTCCCTGTTGTAGGGAACCAAGTCTTGATGCAGGCCTGATCCACGAACCCAATCCACGGGGCGGGGAACAATTGACGGCTTGTCAATGGCCTTCGTAGGCAAAGCTGTTTTTGACAGCTTTTGGCCAAACACTTGGGTCCTCCTCAAGGACCCCTTGGGTGGTCCTTGGGGGTCGTACCTGGACGTTTTGACTTTAAAAACATTATTTTACCTATTTAAAACTTTTTTACAAGATTAGACCATCATATGACACCCCCAAGCCTTCCCAAGGCCTAAGAACACCTACTAGTTCAATTTCACTAGTTTCCGGATGTCATGGTCGTTTCTTGACGTTTAGACTCTTAACTCTTCCAAACTAAGTTAATTACATTAGTTTAGGTCTAGAAACATCATTTTAACTATTTTTAAGTCATTAATCATAAAGTAAGGCTCTAGCTTAGGTCATTGAATTTCCGGGGAGTTTCATGTTATCATTTATAAAAAGGGCATTTATTTCATGACATCTTCTAATTATCATATTAACATGTTTTTGACTTTTGTTTATTAGAAATGTTGTAGTTAAATGTTATTACTCATTGAGCTGGTGATTTACTCCCCACTTTTTTTTGTTGCACAGATCACAGGTGACGTCGACAAGACTTTAGCTATAGTGTACGAGTTGACAAATCTATAGTTCACGGGGATTGCTTTGTGTGGACAAGAAGTTGTTTATTTACTACCACCCTTTTCTTTTGAACTCTTAGAGTCGCTTTGTTAATCATTTCACTAGTGTCATGCGTAATTTTCCATTATTGGAAACTTGAAATAGTATTAGACTTCTTTTCGTATTTGGAGATGGATTTAGTATTATTATATTGTTGATGCATGTTATGGCTTGCTTTTTTTAGCGATATTGGTTGGATATGTTATTGATTTTTGAGACAGGAATTTTTTTTCATAGGCCCAAAAACAGGGGAAGCTTTGTCCAATTTTTTGTAAATTTTCATCAAGGCTTGCCTTTAGCATCCCACCATTTAACATCGGTCATGATCCTGAATTGAATTGTAACACAAGTGATGCAACTAATGAATGCATATCATCCATGGACACAAGAAGATCATTTGTGTGTAGTAATCTTAAGGAAATCATAAAAATATTTTATAATTGGATTAGATATTATGACAATGTGATTGTGCAGTTTAATAAATATTAGAATGGTTGGAGTGAATATTGTGTTTAATTTAGTTTGTAAGACTAAAGATAATGCTTTGGGATGATACTTGTTAAATATGGTGAAATTTTATTTTTAATAGGTATTTTTTATTTTTTTATGACGTATATATGTTAATTATAATAGTTGCTAAATGGCACAAATTGATTGTGGCTATACTTATTGTGGGAGTTCTACAAACTATCGTAACAATAAGTTGTGGGTATTACTATTCACTGACCTTTTTACTGCATTATAAAAATTAATGGTTTTCATTTTTATTTTATTGTAATACAACTTAAAAATATGCATATGACTTTTATTAGCTGCAATTGTTCCAACGGATCTTGATATATACCTTTTCATTGAGTCCATAATTGCACTATTCCACTTGAAAATTTAGGTTGTAGCCATTTGAACATATTGTTTTGTGACAATTTTTTTAAAACTAAATTGTAGGTTAAATAGAGACAATAATACGATTGTCACTAATTGTTTGAATTATTAGTGACAAAAATTACAGTCACAATTGAATATAAAATTTTGTTGCTAAAGTTTACTATGATTAACTACAAATTCTAGTTCGTCACCTGTTGTCAATATATTTTTCTGACAAAGTTTTTCATATCTAAAATCTAACTAATTTTAGGACAAAAAATGATTTGTCACTAATGAATCAATATATATTTTCGTGACGAAAAAAATTTGTATCCAAAATTTATCTAGTTTTAGGACAAAAAATGATTTGTCACTAATATATCAATGTACTTTTTGCGACAAAAAATTTTTGTATACAAAATTTAACTAATTTTAGGACAAACATGGTTTGTCACTGATGTGTCAATATATTTTTTGTGACAAAAAATTTTCGTATTCAAAATTTCCCTAAATTAGGGACAAAAAATGATTTGTCACTAATTGAGAATATCATTAATGACAAAATAATGTGTCACTGGTGACTTCAAATTCGTGGCTAATAGTACTCAACAAATGGCGCCAATTTACTTTTTGGTGGGAAACTCAATTGGACAAAACTTCGCCACGAATTTTTGTGTTTCGTCACTAATAATATAAGCCTCATGTATTTAACCACAAAATTTAATTTTTGTCACTAAAAGTGAATAATTAGTGACAAATTTCATGCCGTAGCTAAAAATTTCGTAGCTATATATCACATTTGTTGTAGTGTTATAAGCTTGAAGTAAACATATATCTAAAATATATTTATTACATATTGTGTTTTTTTGTTGTAATTAAAATGATAGATGGATATGCATAGAGATACAACTGACACAAGGAGAGGAAAAATCTATTCCAATAATAATATAGGAAGTCAATGTTAACAATAAAGAACAATCTTTATTTTCATCTAATTACCAGCAACATATACTTGTAAACAAAAACAAATTTTCAGCAACATATACTATTTTCATCTAATTACCAGATGTGATGCTCGAACAAACTAACAACATATGTTTTGAGATCAATGAGCAATACCCGACAATAGCACTAGTTCAACATGTAATAATAATAGTAATTAGAGTTTGCTTACCTAGAGAGGTAGGAGGACTAAACATCCTAGATGTAGCCTATTGGAACAAGATAGCTATATGCAAGTTGCTATGAAATTTGTGCTATAAAAAAGATAAGTTATGGGTCAAGTGGGCCACTTCTATTACATAAAGGACAATTCTATCTGGAAATGCATGCCAAAACAGGCTTCATAGGTGGTGCAGAAGATTTTTCAAGCAAAGAAATATCTGGAGGAAGCGGACATAAGGGAGGTGGAGCTTGCAGCAATGGATGCATTTTCCATTAAAAAGATGTATGTGTGATTGAGAGGTAATTTCCAAGTGGTAGAGTGGTGGAAACTGATTCACAATAACAAGGGTTCCCCAAAAGGTAATCAGGAAAATAATCCAAGAAGTTGTGTTCAGAGGATCATATCAAGCACGCCTACCAGCAGCCAATGCAAGTCTAAATTTTTACCCTTGAGAATATAAAAAATAGATATGAGACATTTACTTACCCAATTGTTATTCATTAGACTTGCAGAACTTGTCTCTTTAGAATTAGTTGAAGTTGTAATGATATTGAAAATCGAAGCAGGAAGGCCATTCTATTAAATATGGTACAAATTAATAACTT